>NC_089978.1:103995785-104334785 GCF_036417845.1 Apteryx mantelli
TTTCTCAAACCTACAAGTGGAAACCTGCCTTTCTCAAACAGATGGCCGGTTGAAGGAAGCTAGGCAGAAACAACACTGTTATATTTAACAGCGAGAGTGATTAACAAGTGGAAGAGGCTCTCCGGGGAGGAGGATTGGATTAGCTTTCACTTGAAATCTTCATTTCAAGATTGCCTGCCTTTCAGGGAGAGAAGCTATGCCAAACCAGAATTGTTGGGCCAACTCAAAACAGGCTGGAGTATGGCAGTAAGCAGAGCCTGTGATAACCAGTAGATTAAACTAAATGATCTAAGGCACCTTCTGGCCCTTAAACTGCATGACTCTATGAAACCAGGAGAGTGCAGCTCTGAATAAATGCTTCAGGAGTTGCTGTACACCTCACCTGATCTCCTCCATAATCTCTGCAGAGGACATTTTAGCAGTTTTAAGACAGTAAGTTCCTCAAACAGCTCACTGGCCATGGAAGATGATGGAAGAGCTCAATTAGAACTGAAAAGAGAAGAAAATGTTTCAGGAATGCACTGAAGAAGAGATGAGAGAAGTGGAGAAGAATATGCAAAAATTAATCTAATTATGGAAAGACACCTGGAACAGCTTGAAAGTCAAGTGAAAGCAAGTACCTCTGAATTGCAGAGTTTCCTACTGCGAGAGGATTGATATATCCTGCTTGAAATGGTTTGTTTCCTGACAATGATGCTCAAATTAAAAGATAAAATTGAACTTGTTTATGGAAAAAGTACTATAGAAATCCTACAAAGAAGTGGACAAAAGAATAAAGATAATCCAGACACATCCACTGAAATTCTGCCTGACCTGCAAGTAAGGGACAGAACTTTGAAAGATGTCAGAAACAAATATCATCTTTTTATCTGAAGTCAGAAAAAGTCTTCATCTTTCCCTAAGCATACCTACAAATGTGCAAACCTGGAGAAGCCAGCAGGCTTTCCAGAAACTCCAGAGTTAAACCAAATTCTACAAGGTATTTTCAAGTAAGGGGGAAACAGAGCAAAAAGGAGAAAACTCATTAAACTTAATTGGCCCACCCAGAGAATCTTCTTTATGCCAAGAGTTGCTTTTTCTTTTTTTAATAACTCTATTGCTAGATCAAAGTTAAAAAAGGTGAACTCTCAGTGAAAACTCCCAAGATTTTTACTTTTACCCAAATCTGAGAAGAACTCTGATGTCTGAATGAAGAAATAACTGTCATGAAGGTGACCTGCTACATCTTGTCTTCAGGATTAAAAAAAAAAGTATTACTTTTCAAGAAACATTACTTAAAAATCCTTTAGGAAGAACTTTGTAGAAAGCTCTGATTTTTGAACCTGGATGATACAAAGTAAGTTGCTGATCCTGCAAATTTTCAGGTATGTGCTTAGCTTTGTGCAAGTAAGCAGTCAGAGCGAAATCAATAGTGCAAGGCAAAGTAAATACACGTTCTCCCCCAGATTCAAGGGGAAACCAATGACATAAGAATAAAACAAAGCATGGGCATGTGTTTCCAGGAATGAGTTACCTTGCTGACCCTTTGGACTTCTTAATTTTCATCCCCTCAAAAATACCTTAGCAAATATTTTTGGTAAAATCATCAACTCCAACTGGAGTTGGCCATATTTACCATTAAATGAAGGCACAACATTTCTGTGGATTCTCACATGAGGAAGACCACTACTGTACTTTTTTAAATGCCAGCATTTAAGGACCATGTAATTCAAATCATAATAACACTCAGAGAGGCTCTTGCTCTTACCAACTTATTTTCACAGTGCAATTAACTGGGGATTTTAGACCACAGCTGTTTTTAGAGTTCCCAGAGGTCAAGAGGAATGTCACGTGCACGAGTGATCATAATGCCATGATTTATGATCATTTTCACAGTCATTGGCACCACTTGTCTGCAAGTGATTACTCAGTGCTAACGGAGGCTGTGGAGAAGCACAGACCTACACAAGAAGAGCTGCTGCGCTTTTCAATAGTGATTCATCCACCTAATGCAGAAAGGCTTTGGAGAAACCCTCTGCAGCCTTCTTCATGGGAGGATGGGCTGCGCCTACACGGCCTTGCTAGCCTGCTTGTTGGCGCCCCTTCCTTCCCCTAGCCTCAGCCTTGGGGTGTCTGCAGGGAGGCCATGAGAACAGCTCAGTTGACGCAATGGGCTGGGAACCTCATAAGTGGCTTTCCCAGAGCTGCCTGAACCCCTCCTACCCGCAGGATAACACAGTGCCGGCCAAAACACAGTACCCTCAAACTGCTCCTTCTCCCACCACAGACACTGTGTCTCCTCAGAGGTCTCGCATCATGCCCACCCAGTGCACCAGCACAGAGGCACCACAGCAAGCCCTGGCACCAGAGATGAGTCCCACTCACTACTTGTCCTCAGCAAAGACCATGCCTGCCACTGGCCTGCGGCCGCCCTCCACCCATGCCACAGCCCTGGCAGCACCAGACGGTCCCAGCAAGCCTCTCCAGCCACAGCGTGGCATGTCACCTTTTTGTTGTGTGCAAGGCAGTTGCTCCTCATCCTCCCTGTCCCAGCCAAGCCTTCTTCACACACCAGATCCTAAGCAGCAAAACAAGGTCCTGCAGAGGGGCAAACCCAGCCGGCGCCAGCTCTGCCTCAGGCAGGCGCTGGCTGGCTCCATGCAGGAATGCATCACCTGCCACACGTTGGAGTAGCTGGGCAATCCCAGGTGATGCCTTCGTTCCTTGGGGACATAGAAGGAGTCACATGTGAAGATCCATGAAGCACCTCTGGCTCTGGCCTACCCATTTACCAGCTGTGACATCCCCGATCTCTGCCACAAGCCACCTGCCCACACCTCATTCTGATTTTCTACCTACATTTAAGGCTAATTCTCATAAGCAGTTCAGGCAGCTGAGCTGGCAGTCTCCGTCTGGCAGGGCAGGGGCAGCCGGGCATGCTTAAACAGAAGGTGATGGAGGAGTGCTCCTGGGGAAGTGGCGAAGGCAGCAGAGGAGGAAGGAGAAGGGCAGGCTCAGCACTAGCTCTTCCTAACAACGTCTCTATGCACTCCATAATCCCTATGGCATTTCCAAGGGTCGTAAAATGGGCCCTTATTGTCAGCTCCACCACAGTCCACTCCTACAGCCTGCACACAGCCTGATACAGGATCTCAGGACAACCCCGAGCATCTAAGCATTGAACAAATATGCACATATATTTTAAAGCCAAATCTTGTGCCCATTAATCAGCAATTCACAGTCCTTTTGCAATTCCATAACCACAGAATAAAGTTTCCTTCAGCAGCATTGCAAATATCTCCCAATAGCTCTGCCAATATACTCAGCCTGGGGAGGAAAACCCTTTGCAGCTGTATCTCCTGATCCATTAAATCACTTTTCAGTGAAGCTTCACAAGGATGCCAGTCCAAGCCAGCAGTGATTTTGCCACACACTGGCCACAGGGACAGCACGTACCTCTCTGCACATGGACCAGCCACCAGATCAAAGTAAGGCCAACACTACTGACCTGGATGTGAGTCAGACTAGGAAGTTCAGGGTGAAAGTTCCCATGAACAAGTAGCTGAACGTGACCCAACAAATCAGTTCCCCACCTTCTAGCTCAGCCTGCATCCTGCATAACAAATAAAGTTTCTGGGTCTGGACTTTCTTGAAAACTACTTTTCCAGCCCAATATTACACAGATTTTCCTTCATGATGATAGTCGTCCTTTCTTTGGCAGAAATCCTAAGCTCTCCTAATGCAGCTCAGATGAATCTGACCAGCATCACGAGTGCATTGATTGAATTTTCATTTCGTTTATTTTTTCCCTTTTGGCTGGGTATCATTGTTATGTAATTTTTTTCATCAATATAGGGGATGGCATTATTTATAGGGGATTACAGGGATTACTAAAGCAAACCCTTTACACTTTCCAGTGGCTGGTACAACTTGCAATATCCTACCCTGCCTCATAGTTAGCAAGTTGGAGGATCAAACAATTTTGGTTTGATTCTCCTCCAGCATGCTGACACAGCACAAGTCTTGTGTCTACACTTTGAGCAAGCTGGGCACAGACCCATACCCACCAGCTGTTTCCAGCACTCCTCTGTGCAAACACACAGATTGCTATCGGGGCAGAGGGAGGGATGCGCTTTGGTTTCTCCCCCAACATTCCTCCAAGTCTCTGTGGCCTGCACTTCGTGTGGATCCCTTCAGCTTCTCCACGCAGACCCTTTACTCCTTTGCCGCCCTCCTCCATCACACTTTTCACCCAGCATGGTCCGTTATTACCACGGCTTCAGTCACTTACAATTGAATGAGATATTCAACCCCATTCACCCCCTCCTCTCCAGTGCTATCAATCATAGCATTTCTAAGGTGCCTACCTCCTTGACATTTAAGGAGTGAGTGTATTTCTTTCACGACATTCCCACCCACTGAGTGAGAGAATAGGAATGATGCCCATGCATTAATAAGATAATAAACATCCTGCTCTTTACATTTTCCTCAGTCATATATCTCTCAGGCACAAATGCATACAGACAGTACAGAATATATATGACATTTCCATTCTACCTGTCACATACAAAAAACAGCAGAGCAGATGGCCTGAGAGAAAACTAAATAAGCAGCTAAGCCTTCCTCAGCCTGCCTCACCCCGCTGCTGCTTTTCAGGTGAATTACAAAGGGAGACTCAAAATTAAAGTCTTTTTTCTCCCTATGTAATGTTCACATCAGGCCTCAGCAGAAAATTAAGCTAAACTTACCTCCTGACCACCGCCAGCTCTGTGAGAGCCCTGCATATGCTAGACATTCTCCAAAGTACATCAACTAGCCCCTGCTCTGAAAAGTCATGTAAATCCTCCTCAACGAAAGTTCAGAAGATCTCTGCAAACCTTGCTAAGGTGGCTACAAGATTTCTCTTGGAAGACAGTAAATCATACTGTCATGATGCATCTGTTCCTATAGAAGTCAGTGAGAGGCCTCTTATTGATTCAGTGGAACAAATATCCCTCAAAACTATGCCCAACATAAACATGTCAAAGACTTTAATAAGCCAGATTTTCTACGTGAAAGTTACCACTCTCCAAACAAGGCTCACTTGGCAGCCTAAGCACAATACAAAAATAACAGGAATGAAAACTCTCCTAGGTTTACAGTGAATATTACTTCCCCTTAAAAATGCTTTTAGAAGGCAACCTTGAATACTCCAAAACTGAAATCTGTCAGTGCATCACTCCCCCTCTTAACCAGCATTCAGTAAGTGGTGACTCTCCCACTCCTCCACAATGTTGCACAAATAGCTTTTCAAAGAGGAGCAGCATTAGCCTAAGGTAGTCCACCAGCTGCAGCCTGTGTGTTTTTAAAGGTCTGTTGAAGCAGCACTAAGAAACCGACACTTTAGATAGACCACAGAGTAACACATTTTCAGTCTTCCCTTCATGCAGCAGTTGGGAAAATGCATGTTTTGGCTTCACATCAACTCTCACTGTTAGGCTATCTGAGCCTCAGAATTCTAGGAAAGGAGAAAATGATGATTCCCTTTTTAATTTCCCATATTCTATTTCAGTGGGTGTAGGGATATAGCACCAGTCCTAATGAATTTTTCAAGAATATCATTTGCTATAGCTGTATTTTTCTGAAAGCTCTTCAGTCAGATGCTATATGAAAATCATGACCGCAACAAAGTTTGAAAAAAGTGAATCATAAAAGCTCAAAAATCTAGAAGGCCAATAAAAAGAACCTCACATTTTGAAGACTACTCATAATTTTTAAGCCAAGGATTATACTCCATGAGTTCAAGGATCTTGGGGGGGGGGGGGGCGGGTTGCCTCATCATTCTTGAATGTTTATGCTGGAGATACTGGCAGTGTTGAACAAAGCCTAAGAACCGCTCTGAGAAGAAAGAAAATGTGAAAGAACATGAAGTCTTGGGAAAATTTCTATGACACAGTACTCTAGCAGGATTGCTTTAAGTTTTGAAGTTTTCCTTCACAATAGAGTAGTAACTTACTAAACAGGAGCAGATCTCATAAGTGGCAGGTGATGGGTCTCAGTGATCAAAACCTAGTTTAAACAGTAAAAGACCATGAGTCATTACAACTGTTACCTTTCTAGTAATTCTTTGGGAGATTTTCAAAGCCATATAAAGGGTCTGCAACTCTGTGTGTTGTACCCAGCATAGCCTGAAGCTCCAACACTTTGCTCCTAAGCAGAAGTCAAGCTAAAAGATGGTTTTCAGACAGTCTCATTAAAACATTTACAGTGATAAAAATATTCTGCTGACACTGAGGATCTTGAAGGTCTTTAAGTTCACACTGTCAAAAAATGGGATTCTAACAGACTATTCAAGTACCCAAGATGCACTGACTCTGGCTCCGTGAGAGCAAATCACTGCATGCACAAACTTCCAAGGGTCACATCAGTGGCTGCATCGAGTGCTTTGCAGAGTGCTAAGTGCTTCGACAGTGCAGTGCCCTCAGCCTAGTGAAGAAACCTCCAGAGTGCAAGATTCAGTCAAGTGTGAGAGGAAGAAAAAGGAGTGATTGAAGACATACCCAGGATCTTCACCATAAAACCACTTGTGCTCATGTGTTTCCTGAAGTTAAGACAGAGAACAGAAAATGATCCTGAGCAAGGGGAACTGCCAACTATTATTTTAATACTCATCCTCGTCAGAGTATCTCCACAATCCTAAAGCAAGCAAAACAAATTGGACTATATAGGAGTATAAAATATAAAATACTTCTCTTGCATGTTTGGGAATATAATCTAAGGAAGAGTAGAAGAGCTTCAATATCAGTTTCTAAATGTATCTTAAAGTACAGGTATTCAAATTATTTAGGATTTTAGGAATGCCAGTGGAGTCTGACATTTTAGCTATTTGACAAATCAACTGTCAACTATCAAAAAGGCAAACTGGACCCCAAACACACCTGAAAGCAAAAATTTCCCTTTCTCTGTAGGGGGCATCTATGACCATTCAGGGCATAGTTACTAGCTAACTTTCCTCCATGGCACAATGCAGACTGTTTGCTCAAAACCAGAATGGCTCAAATCTTCTGATATAGTCCAATACCCATTCCAAAGTTTATAGTTATTGAAAGAGAATGTGCATACTGTTATATATTAGTTTCCTGAAATAGCTAACTACTGGGCTGGGTGGCTGACTGGGCTAAACAAATTGTAACCCAAGACTCCTCTCTTATCCCCCCCACCACTCTACCCCCTATTAAAAAAAAATATGTTCATGTTAGAAACTATCAATTATGAAGAAAATAGTACATATAGTTGTGAGCCAGCTATTCAGCAGACCTTTTATAAATAAATCCTGCTGCTGAGAAAGTATGAGTGCTTATGTAACCATGCACAAGTCCTCCAAATGTTTCTTTGCTTGTGGCCATTGGTTTCAGTGGTCAGTATTTCTATCCCAAAGGCAAAAAAGATTTTTAATCATCCCCCTTTCTATGTTCAGTACTTCAGAATACGTGAAAACAGGACTGGCACCATCTCCTTATGCCTTGTTTTGTGGCCTGTTGGGGCCAGCTTTCTCTCAGAGCTGGCACTGCTATGTTTCTTCAGCACAAAGTGAGGCTGCAAGAGATTCACTACAGCAGAACCACTCTTTAGATGAATTGGACTCAGGACTCCACGTCTTTTTGCTCTTGAAATCCATGATCTTCTGTCAAGATCACAAAGGAGCCCCACAGAAGAGAGAGGCATGAAAGTCGGACAGACCTGAGATCCTAATTTGCAACAAATAATGTCATATATTTAACATTAAGCCCATCTCTAATGGGCACGTAGTTTTCCTACTGAATGCAGGCCTCAAGCTAGAAATTAGAACACACTAAATGCAAGATTTATTACTATCCTATATTCTAGAAAAGGGAATTGAATAAACATACATTTACATGTTTATAGCCTCTGCTGACATCTTCATTTTCTAAAGTTCAAAGCTTATATATTCTCCTTTCTATTCAAATGAAATACAGGGCCCGAAGTCCTACCCAGAAGCAAAGGGGTTTAAGCTACATGTGATAGTAATTTTTTTTAAAGAATGAAATACTAGAGTAACAAAATCTGTACCATTTTTGGTCTCCTAAGCCAGAGGAAAAAAAAAAAAAAAGCTGAATAGCTTTGAATAGTTTGCACATTTGGTGATACAAAGGAGAATCCGCCTTGTTTTACATAAGGAACATCAGTGGTTTGTCTTTGTTGTGTGAATGTGTCGGTGATAAAAACAGCGGAAGCATGGTATCACAAGAGCCTGAAACCCTGAAGGAGGATGGGATTTTTGGTGAAACTTTAAACTATAGGCTTTTTGTTCACATTCTATTGAAGAAAAGCTTCTGAGAAATTTTTGAGTAAAACCACATTAATACATTCCCATGCTTCCCTATTTGTAAGCTCATGCCTTCTGCACTGTAAATATGAGTTTTCAGCAACCCATCAAAAAGGGCAGCTCAAGGATCCAAACCCATGACACAGACTTACAAACCTACAGCTCCCTCCTGGCTGAGCTCACACCTGTATGGAAGGAAGGTCTGTCCTACAAGCAAAAATCCTGGGCAAGAAAAGCTCTGCCTGGAGCTGGCACTAGTGCACACACCAACCAAATGAACAGAATTGGCAGTAACTACAGAAAGGACCTAACATAGATGAGGCTTCAGTAAACACGTAGTGCATTCTCTCTAGTCTTCCACATACTTTTCCAGAAAAGAAGGGACAAAACGTGACAGTCCTGCTCTTAAAAGAAAAGCAGATTTAAAAACATAAAAAGTTAAAACAAACACACACATTCATGTCTTCTGAATAAAGACATGGAGAAAGAAAATTTCCTATTTCATTTTTCTGTGTAATTCACCATTTCCTTTAGGAAAAGAAGAAACTCGGGAAAAGCTAGTTTTGTTTTGCCCCATCAAATTTCTGTATCTGAGAAAAAAAGGCAGCACTCCTGAAAAAAAGACCCACCTACCTCCAAGAAAGACAGCAGACAACCTCATCATCAAACAGGCATGCTAGAGAGCAGTCACACCAACGAGGCCTGTCAAAGCTCTCTGGGAATGTGACGCTGGTTTCTAGACTTGTCCTCCCTTTGGCAACCCGTAATGCCAGAGAAGGAGATTTCCAGATGAATATCATTCAGGTAAAAAACATCCTCTTTGTATAACAACATATCAATGTCAACCTATTTTTCTACAAAAACTACTACACGCACATGCTCTCCTTTGGTGGCAGAGATGGCAGGTGCATTCCTTCAGTAACACGGGGGAAACATGGAGATCCTCTCAACACTGTTGAATTTATGTCAGACCTGCAGGAGATTGTACAAAATTAGTAATATCATTCACGCACTCCTGTTTCTTCTGTTGTTACAAGAGCAAAAGAAAGTCAGAATATCTGCAAAACCTTTTCCTGACATTTTTCTCAGTCAAAAATGTCCACCTGGGTCTAGTTCATGGTAAAACAAAGTATCTTTTATTCTTCTGTTCATACAGAAGCATGGTTATTCTCTTAACCTGCCACCTGGAAATTTCTAGGCTTTTCTATAGAGAATATTTTACCTGTACTTTCACCAGAGTTCTGTGATTACCTTAAAAAAAGTTTGACATGTCTTTTCTCAGTATAAGTTATTTTTTCCTTGTACCTTTTCTGGTCTTAAAAATGAGTCAAGTTTTATTTTTAATCACACTTTTATTATCTTTTTCAAAAAAAGGCAAAAACCCCTCAAACAAATCACATATTATACTGCTATATTTACACTGCAGACTTTTTAATCTCTTATGTAAATATACATATTCTGAAGTAAGCTTTCTTTGGGAAAGAAAGCTATTTTTAGCCTTCTGATGATGGATAAATCTTCATTATCAATGTAATGCTTTAAGAAAAAAAAGCAAATCAATTTCCAGAGTTGTCAAATATCAAGAAAAGCATGCAGATAAAGTCTATTCAAATTATTTTAAACAAACAAAAAAAAACAAATGTTACAGTAACTTAAGATAATGTACTATACCACACACATCACATGGTAAAACTGATTATTTTTCATGAACATTAGTTATCACAATTGTATCCCAAAGCAAGGCTAAAATTTTTTTTAAAGTTTTGAACATGTTATTTGGAATATTCATTTCTTCTTGGCAATTAGTTTATCTTCATAGTTGACTGGGATTATGCCACTGCATTCTTCTGTCTTTGATACTGGATGCTTTAAAAAAGTACGTCTAATTACGTCAATATCACGTCCTAAATGATCCATCATGGTCGATACAATCGAAGGTGGGCCCTCAAAGTCTACCAAAAAATACCTGCAATGAGAAACATACACACAATAAAACAAAAGACCTGCACTGCAAAAACTTTAATCCAAATCACGGTTCTGTGGGATTTCTTAAATGAAACTTTCTAATTATTTCTTAAATTTTAGTATCTGAACTGTTTTTGAAGAAAAGCTCAGTATTATTCTGATTTTAAACATGAGTAGTTCAGCTGAAGCATGCTCAGCCAGAACTTTTCTTTTTTGTACAGCGTTGCTTACACAAAGAGGTGAAAGACAGCTTACTCTCCTTTTACCTGCTCCATTCATTTACACACCTTGATTTGAACAGTTTAAAAAAGTAAGGTGGCACATTCACTTCAGTTACAACATGCATTCTCCTTCTTTGGATTTACTGCCTCTTTTGGGGGGGGAACTTCGCCATGTCACATTTGGAGGATGGAGCCAGAAACAGGTGTCAGTGTGAAACATCAAGTTTTTTTTTAATATATATATATATAGGCACATTTCTTCTTTTGAAATTCTGCTCCAGAGCTGAATGGATATTCACACACACACACACAGCAGAAGAAACAAGGAGATGGACTTAGGCCAAATTAGGCACATCTCCAATGTGAACATGGCTTAAATTTTCAAACTGCAGGCAGGAGCTGAAGCTGCATGGAGGAAATGCCAGCTTGCGCAGTTGGCACTTGAAGAGCATACTGTCTTGCTGACCTTGGCAGGAGTGAAAGGGTCTTACTTGCACAGCATGTGCAAAAAGCGCTGCTCCAGGTAAGCACTTAGTGTCCACGACCTACTTATCTTTGACAGCTATAAAGAGAAAAGCATACATAGAGCAAATAGAGTGTTGCTCCCTGTTAATATGAGGTCACTGCGGTTACGTCTGTAGTAAATTCCTTTGTTGAAGAACTACGCCTTGCTCATGAGCTCTATTTTAATTTTACAAGAGGTTTTCAAAACTGCAGCACACGTGAGCAAGCAATAAGGCCTACTGTAGCTCATGAGCAATAGAACCGCCCCATTTCAGACTAGGGACCATGACTATACACTACACACTGGCTTACTCTCAGATATGTGAATTCAGATCCCATATCTTAATATGAGATATACCTTCAATTCATTTGCAACATAATGTTTACTGTTCCTGCAAGTTCTGGGTGGCCAACTGCCAGCCATTATGTTCATGTAGAAAATGAGTAAGCCATGCCATTGTCTATCCCTGCTCCCTTGCAATTCTGTGAATGAACTAGCATTTTCAATCCAAATGCAATCAAGAAAACTTTTTGATCAGTCAATCTGCATTTGGCATGCCACTAACTACAGTATAATACAAAGATGCCATAACTGTTTCTCAGAAATCCTGTTAAAGAGAACTAACCGCTCACCTTGTTTCTAAGACCAGCAGTACTTCGGAGCTTCCTGTTTAGCCATTTCTTTTTAATCTTTATGAATCCTCTTACTAAAGCTGCCCTTTTCTCCTAAGCCCATGCCAACACACCTCCCCATGTTTAATGGAAGTGTCAGCATAACATAGAAGTGACATCCCTCAAATGAAGTCGTGTTACATTTGCAAAGAAACCCACTCCTCAATCACTTGTACCCAAACATGATCAAGCATCCCAGTTTGATTTAAAAACTCTACCTAAGCACAGGATTTTGTTCTACAAGATGTACAGGTTTATATTAAGCCAAATATACCGTGAACATCACACCTTACAGTCCAGTTTGTAATAGTAATCTTGGATGGTAAGTTCCAAGATCAGAAGCTGAACAGGGGTCAGAAGAGGAAATACAGGAGATTGGGTCACCAACAACAAAAATGCATGTTTTTCATGCTGCTCACCATGTACAGAGTTAATTCTCATCCAACTAAGTGAGTTATACTAAGTAACATCAAAAGTATTACACACAGAGGAGAGCCACCAGATCAGAAATGACTCAAGCAGCGTGTGCTGGATTGCTGCACAGGGATGGGACTCACACATGGAAAACACTGCAAAGAAGCTTTTCTGTAGCCAGCCATCCCGATTCTGAAATTCTTGTGCAGGCACCTATGTTAAAAGCCACAATTCAGCTCTGAAGTCTTTTTCAGAAGGACCATATTGAAGCAATGAATTCTCATATGTGCAAGGCCTGAGAGCAAAAAATCTCCCTGCAGCCTGTACTGAAGCAACCAGTCCTCCAGCACAGATGCCCAGCTGGTGCAGGCCGTGGCAGAGCGTCACCGAAGCCAAGGGACCAGTGCCAGTTCATGTCAGCTAAGGCGCTGCTCCTTCGACTGCAATAAGACTATTGAGAGTTACGGGAATAACTCGCCTCAGGAAAGGCTTGGAGGTGCTATGGTCTGCTTAGTCCTCCGTGCAAATCCTCAAAGGCTTCAACAGGGAACGTGACTGGGCTTAATGTATTTGAGAAACTGAGCTGCCTACTGTTTTCTGGTCTCCAGAAAATAAGAGAAGTCACCCAGTTACAACTGTCGGGAGAAAACAATTTTTACGCTTGGACAATGTATCAGAAATGCTGCGTAGCAACTTCTCAGGGATGCACACCCTGTAAAAAGGAAAAGCCGTTGGTAAATTTAACAGATGCCACTTAAATCTTCTCTTTTGGAAGAACCCTTCCAAGTTCTCTCACAGTTGCAACTAATAAAACAGGGGCTGTCAGGGGAGAAATTGTAATTGATAATACAACAACACTTACATGCCCCCTTCCCTTAGGGATCTGTCTGCAAGGACATTCATTTGATATTGCAAACTGTGGCCTTTGCTGTATCATTTTAGTCCCACTTCTCTAGAATTTCATTTCATTTCTGCTCGCAAGTTGTATGCTGCTTTTCATTGTGTTCCCAAAACGGCAATAGTTTTTTTTTTTTTTTTCAAAAGGCTGCTTTGCAACTTTGTGCTTTCTTTCACATTAGCAAACGGTGGAAATTTCCACTGACGCACTGTTGATAACTGAAGGAGAAGTGGGGGATGGGAGGATGAGCTGTTACAGCATATCTTTATGACTCCTCGCAGAATAGGTATTTTATCTGAGGATAAAAAACTGCAGTAATTGGGGACAATGCAACTTTTTTTTTAAAAAAACAACCAGCATTCTTCAACATAACAAGCAATAATTGCCTTGCTCTGCCAAAAAAAAAAAAAAAGAGAAGGAAAAGAGGGCCAGCATAAAAAAATACTATTCCCTCATTAAAGAAAGAATAAACTAATGACTGCAAAAGAAACCACCAAAAGTGAAATTGCAATCTCTGAGGAGATCTAGAATGTTTTCCCCCAGAATATATGTATTTAAATCAGCTGTCATGAGGTTGTTGGGTTTTTTTCAAACCCACCTCTCAGTAAGGCATGCAGCAACCTTAATTTAAGCCAATGAACTATGACCTGATACACAATGTTGTAGCTACTGTTTGTCTAGTAAACAAAACCAAATCCCAGCGAGACTTAAATATTGGGAAAATACAGGAAAGCAGGAGGGAAACCACCTCTTTCTTGCAAGCACAAACCAGAAAGAGTTTAGGCTCTCTAGGAGTCAGCCGAGTCATCAGGGGAGAAATGCAGGAAAATTCCACTGATTCGCTGTGAGACCACAGTTTTATTTCTGTCATTCTGCTCTACCATAAATAGAAGGACGATTTAAATACAGGACAACAGACTATCTACTGAAACATCATATTAGAACACTGCATTAATGGAAACATAAGCAAAATCATATGATTGCAAAAAGGGAGGGCTTGCCTTTGCATATGAAATAAAAATGCTAAATTTCTTTCATTCTTTTCAACGTATCCAAGCCAGAAATTGTTTGAACTTTGAGTCCTATGCATACTCAAATAGTTTGCTTTCAAATGGACATTCTCTGACTTCAAAGAATCCTGAAAAGCACCTGGATCAAAACCAGCTTTTAAATCCTCCTGCAATATGACTCTAAGGCTATGTGCAATGTGCCTGGGGAGAAAAGGGAAAAGCACATATACGGAGGACTTGGAGGAGGCTGTGTAATCCCACAGGTGTGCCCAGAAAATGTGTATATGCTTAACCATGATAAGCTTGAACTGAGTTAGCTATCTTGCTTTTAAATTTCTCCTGTACATACTGGCAGTAAGTCTAAGCAAGCTTTGCCAGTGGGGAGGTGGAAATATAAAGGAAAGAAAATGTTCTGATGAACAGGTAGAGCACCTAAGAATGAAACAGAAAACAGTCTGGAGGAAAAAAAGGCATTGGTATTCTTGTGAAAGTAGCTGGACATTCCTTCTCATTAAAGTAATCCTATGTTAATGAAATCATTTTGCTACCTGAATGATCACCTCATCTTTGGGTCCACTGCATTTACTCTGAGGAGAGGCAGTTTGCTTTTCTTCTCAGCTCTTGTGGTGGCTACTCTTCCCTCAGTGGAGCAATCAGCCAAGTTTATGCTCAGAGGGATTTCTGATTTGTAGCTGGAAGGACTAGTTAACATTTTACTTTTAGCTTTCAAAAAACACATATGGAATAGATTAAGTCCCTTGAAAATTACCAGGAGAGCAACTGGCAAGTACCAGAACAAAACCAAAAGCCGTAGCCAGTAACTAGGCTGTGCCACAGGAGTGATGCAAATAATCCATAATGAGAAAGTACTTTGGGGAAAATTATTTCTTGCTATCCAGAGTCTTCAGAAATTTCATTTGCCAAATCCTAGACATGGACGCCTGTTATTAAACTAATTAAATAATGGAAAGACATTTTGCAGCATTGCAGAAAAATAAAATAAAAAACTTACTGTTACACTGCAGAAGAGAAATCAGTCTGACCTATTCTGTGTATTTGAAAAGTCAATAGATACTTTGTTTTGGTCAGTTCTCACTGGGGTAGCATTTGAAAAGTTTGCTAAACTGTTATAAGCTGGGCTGTAGTTACACAGGAAGTATTAATTCTGTGTGGGTCACATCTCTGCTTCTGTAGAATACATAGCTTAAAGAAACAAAATTCCCATCCCACCAAGATCATTGTTTAAGAGCAATCACTGCATTTAATCAATGTGCTTGCACAAGGATGCTACAGAATGTAGTGCATGAGACAATGATACTGGTGCCTTAACATCACATGCTACTGCACTGTGCCATTTCCTCTGAAATGCTCCAGAATTGTGGAAATTGCACTCCCACAGATAAGGTGAAGAAAAATCACTTCACGGCTCTATTACCTGAGGCACACGCACGCTTACAATGGCATGTGCATGTGAACAAAAGCACTTGAAGGAAAAGTAATGGTTCAATTCATCAGTGAAGAAAGCCCCATCTAGTGGAAGAAGATGATCAATTTAACAGCAAATACTGCAAATGTGCCTAATACTCAAATATTCAAACTGATCTGGTTTTCATCCCACTACATTACGGAAACAGAACTCCTTTTTGCTGATGCCGTTCCAGGTGCTCTAAAATCTGAGTAGAACAAACAAGACTGGTTGTGCATTAACTATAAGCTTAGTTTGGTGGTATTAAGAAGAAAAAGTTTGCAAGCTCTTTCACCTGCTTTTCTTTCTTCCTATTTGGCATTAATCATTCAACAGCCATGAAAATAATCGAGACAGTCTGCCTGAGTGAAGCTAAGCATTTTGGTACATTATCTGAAGGATGAAGTCCTTTAACTGTATGATAGTTTGTATTTTACTTGGAGACAAGAGAAGAAGGGTTGTTAAAACTTTTAAAAGCTCCTGAGAACAATTCTGATGGGCAACTATTATTTTACTCTTACAAATAAAATAAAGCTATATCCAGACAGCACGTGTTATTAGAATGACTATTTAACAGCTCTTGTCCACATGGAATACTATTTCGCAACAAGCTGCTTGTTTAAAAATAAATTGTGCAAGTATAGTTGCTAACCTCAGATACTTAAAGATGAACAGTCTGAACATGTAAAATAATTTACATAGATATGTTTCCAAAATATTCAAATCTTTTAACATTACACTTAGCAACCAAAACACTCCTCTTAATAACTGTCTGTACCTGCTATATGAGGACACTGAGGCACACAGAAATTAAACAGAAGCAAACGATGCCATCTCCTTCCTGAGCACTTGTTTAGACAAAGTGATTTTATGTCACTCTGCCATCTAATAAAGGCAAAACATGATGGTGCTACAGGGGGACAAACTGCCTCAGACCTTGAAGTGGGAGTGATCTGAGGAACGGACAGGACAGCCTCCGAGGGAGGCACTGAGCCCTCCCGCCACAGTACAGGGGACTCTAAGTTACCGAAGCCTGATGAACTGCTCCCCACCGCTGGGAAGTAATTGCAGAGCTGCAAAGTCTGAAAGCCAAGTTGAGCTGATCACACTGCATCTTTGGGAAAGGACCTTGCTTTGCAATTTTCCCCCTGTCACACAAACAAGCCCATGGCGCAACTAAAATTGCAACCCAGATTTTTTGACTCTTGGTTCTATTAGACGCTATATATATTCTGTGCTTGTTAGTCTGTCTGGACATCACTAGGGTCCCTGCACACCTCCAGCAGAAAATTCCCCATGCACGTGTTAAGATAAGCTCCTAAAATACAATTCAGCAAGAACAAAAGTAAGACCCGAGTTTGCTATTTCAGAGAACAAGTGGGTTGATGAGATAACTGGAATGAACAGCAAAACAAAAAGATTAAGAGACAAGCAAGCAAATAACAAAAGAAAATTGCCATCTTTTCAAAATCAAATTTGAAAGGGAAAAAAACAACAAGGCAGTGAAAAACTGGCAAGAAAAACATGAAAATTGTTATGAATAATCAGAATTACACACAGTTTAGCTGGAGAACTCTCAAATAAAGTAAATGCAACAGTCAGAAATGCAGGGAGAAAGGTCTAAAAATTACTAAATTACAGGTGGAGTAAGTGGGGGGAAAGCAAACACATACACAGAACAAAGTAGAAGGTAGAGGCCACAAGGCTCCACTGATTTACAGAATAACTAAATCTGAGCAGTGACCAGGCTGATGTACAACAGAGAGATAACCAAAATAAGAATGGCAGCAACGTTTAAAAAAAAAAGAAAAAGAAAAGAAAAATCCACTAAGAACAAATCTCTAGGGGATAGCAAGATATTAGGTAGAAGGCAATATTCAAAACCCAGTAAAATCTGGACACTTTCTTCTCCCCAAAAAGTCAGCCATAGCTCCTTCCTCCAGTGTACTAGATCCCTGGTCCATAAAAAGTTTGAGCCACCTTCCCAAAGCAGTGTCTGAACCTTATTTTTTAAAGATCTGTTTTGTAGACTTCCTCGCACCAGCTCCCCTAAAGTAAAAATATCCTACAAACCAACCACCTCCCCCAAACCAGCTCCTTTGCCTGATGCCTTGAAGCATTAGGTGTCACAAGCACGAGATTAAGACATAGCCTGGCAAGGCTAAAGACAACTCAGGTATGCCACAAAGCCCAACCTGACCCACAGATTGTACTACTGGGATTCATCATTTTACAAGCAGCTGCAACGTTCTCCGGTTTAACACTGACCTATTTAGGCAGCAATGGCACTGTAATTTCATCCAGCCCTTGTCTGGTCACTTTATTTGAAAGCTGCTTTGAGGAATTCAATGCTTTTGTATCACTGTAAATAGCAGACAAATCTACAGTTTAACATTCCTTAAATTCAAATACTAATACACACCTTATTTAAATCAGTTCACCTTTGCTTGTTCCAAAAATAAGCATCTACTGATAAATGTGATACAGTGTAAAAGAAAAAAAAATGCACCACTGTATTAAGAATAATTTAAAAACAAGTCATTAACAGTGATAAACAAGTAGTGACTAGAAAAACAAACGCTCAGAGCAAATACTATTGCCTATTAGAAGATAAAAGTTGGGAATCCTTTTTTTTTTTTTTTTAGTGACAAAGTGGTCATGGGCAAGTCACTCAAGCTCAGTACCTCAAGTAAATTTACATACCTAATCCACATTGGAACCAATGTGTCCTTGTGTCTCATTTTATTCATCCATAGGATGAAAAGTGTTTGTTACAATTTTGTGATAAGTTACAGAATCTACTTGAGCCATGACCCTAAATTCTTTAAAAGGAAATATTAATGTTTTATGGTTATTAATATCATAAATGTAAATTAGGAGCTACTTTAGCTTCAGTTTAAAACATCAGTAAACCAATGCTTTAAAAGTTTTATTCTTCATATGCATCCACACAGTTCCTGAAACATACAATTTTCATAATTACTTAAATTCAAAAACTGTCAATATTAGATACTCTAAAAAATGAAGGTGTTTTCAGCCAAGAGAGATGCATTTAAGAGAAAGACCTAAATTTGTTTTAATATACCTTCAATACACATGTGCCACCTCCTCAGTGAATATTATTTGCTGAGAAGGAACAAGCCAATGAGACGTATGATCCAAGGTCTTCAAAGCTGCCTGGGAGAGTAAAGCTCCTGTTCATTCCAGTGACAGCCGCAGGCCACGATCCCTGATGGCAGGCTTCAAAAAATCTCACCTTACAGATCAATTGGCAGCAAAACTCTCATTCTCAAAAAAGTCTCCTGGATATTCCTAAATGTGTTACGTGCCTTTAACGCGGTACCAGCTTTCTGAGATGGATGACACTGAAGCTCTACAGAACTCATACGGAAACACCTGACCCAAAATTGACCTATGAATATGTATTTTCCGTGAATAGTAAGGAATTAAACTGGAAGACACTAAAATAACTTGGCTAAGTCCAGTGGTAGCTTTGTTGTGCATATTGCACTGCCGCATTGTTTCTGTCAATCATTCAGTTTTATTATATGCTGCAAGTAAAGACTTGAATTGTATTTAAAATGAAATCAATTAAATTAAAGAAACATACAGCAAAGGGCTGGGGAAAAAAAATGGCAGCTAGGCACACCACAGAGCTCATTCCAGTGGAAAACGCAAATAGCTGGCTGGTGCCATACAGATGGCCCTTGAGTCAAGATAAGAGAAACAGACTGGGTAACATTGGGAGAGTTTTATAAGGGAGCAAAACTAGACACTCTACACTATTTTGGAAGATAAAATGTCAATATATTTTCTGATCTGTTTTTTCCAGGTAAACACTCCACACAGCTGAGGGGATCCTATGCCACTGAGTGACAGGGAGATGGTTCATACAATGGTCACTAGGACAAGAGCTGTCTCTAAGAGGCAGATTTTACTAAGCTGTGACCCACACTATGAATGCTGTATTGCAGTAATTTTCACACCACTTACCAGTCAAGAGGTCAAAGAAGTAATAGATTCAGCATACATCCCAAGCCCAAAAGCCTCTACCCACTATCAGAAAATAAACTACCTGAAGCCCTGCTGAGAATCACAAAACTAAAAAAAAAAAAAAAAACACCTAAAGAAAAAAAAGCTTTAAAAGATTAAACACTCTCCTCACAGACACAGCATGATCTGCACTCACAGAAGCTGTTCTGGTTACTTCAGAAAAAAGAACAGAATAATGAAAAGGTGACACACACTACACTATTTACACCAAATTACTCTGTAACGCTCTATACTATTCAACACCAAGTGGGTAAGAACAGGGAGGTGGTAAGAAAGGGAGTCTTGTCTTACTAAATAAGAGTTGGTAAGACAGGTAAGAAGGGAACAGGATTAAAAATTCACTATGAAGGAGGAAAGATCTTAGATCTCTTAGTAAGTACAGGTGCATATTTAACTTACTGAGATATTTTAAAAGCTTATTTTTGTCAGGTTGGTTGGTTTGTTTGTTTTACAGATTCTGTAAAGCAGAACTCAGCAATTTTACAAAGTGGATAAAGAACTGGCTTTTCACTTCCTACTCCTAGATTGTCTTTAATATCCCAAGTTATTCTCCCAACCACATAAAATATCAGATGGTCTATCAGGAATCCACCACACTCACACTGCACTGCAATCTCCCTAACAAAATCTACACAAATACTTTCTCCCAAATTACCAGATACTAAAACTGCCTGCTGCTTACCATTATAATATCTTGTTTCTCCTGAATCTGAGTTTCCAGTTGAAAGCACAGAAAACTACTCTCTCCAGTAGTACTCTCTCTTAATCAGCTTCTCCCTTTGAAGAAGTCAAGCAATTCAGAGCAGAGAACTGTTGTATTCAAATATAGAGGAGCTAAATCCAGGGCAAGCAGAATGACTGCTAAATGCTTAGAGAGACTTGAACTGGCAGGTGGAGGAGGAATAGCGATGCTGACATTAATTTGACTGCTTCATGCTTATGTATCAAGACATGATTGCAATTATTTTTACTAGAACCCTGCTTCATTCAGAATGCAAAATAAGCCTGCACTGAGAACTCTGCAGGGAAGAGCACTGCAGTCTGCAGATCCCCTCCTCCTGCTTACTAAACATGTAATCTGTTGTACTAAAAGAGTTAAGCTAGTCTAGGCATCTGAAAGATCCCCTGGAGGAATGGATTCCATTCATTTCTGCTACATAACTCCTGCAATATTGGTTATTGTGTTCTCCTTTTCTGGTTTCCCAGTTGAAGAACCCGAGACCCAATCTGCAGAAGTGCTGCCACCCAAGTTGAGTGGGAACTGCGGTCCGAAGCAATGACGTGTTACAGCATGTTAAGTATTCTAGAAAAAAATCTAAAATGTAGAAGTCACAGCTTCAGCATCCAAAACTAATGGAACTTAATCCCTCTGCCCTGGCTCCCCAGTGTAAAATCAGTGTAATACCAGATCCCTGTTCTGCTTAAGCAGTCTGAAAAGAATTTAACATTCATAAAATGCTTCTACGCCAACAGAAGAATGAGGTAATTAATAACTCTGCCTTGAGAGGAGGCTTTCATTAGCTTCCATGTGTAGACAAGAGGACTTCACGCTAAAACACAACCGTCAGGATCAAGAGATGTTTTGAAGGCAGACAATTACAGACACCATGGAGGAAGAGTGCAAGCAGTTATGGCCATGACACCACTGCTTTTGGTTAAGTAAGAGGCACATCACAGGGATTTCTTCTTCTATCCTTTCTGTCAGTCTGCTCTAACTGGCAGCTGTCACCATTCCTACTTCACAGGAGAATAAAGAGGTCTTCAGAAGAGGGAGGGAAGCCGTGAGTCAGCCCTGGGGAGATGATCTAAGAACGGCTGCAAAGCCTAAAAGCGCACCTTTGGAGCCACTTCACATTCACCCGCACCAACTGCACACCATGGAAGACAGCTCGCGTGCTGGCCAACAGTCAGCTTTCATGCAGCTATAGTCAAAGGATTAGGAGAAGTGTGTATCTAATTGTTATTTTGATTGTTGTACGCAGCCTCTGTGCAATCCTGGTTGCCTAGCAACATTTCTCAATCCTTGCTGAGCGCCAGCACTCATGGCAGAGGTAGTCCTAAGGAGCAACAAAACATGCGGGTAAGCAAGCAGGGGACGAGATCTACAGCACATTCGTTCTCCATCTCAGAAGAAATCTGCTAGCCGCTATGTTAACTCAGAATCTCAGTTCGGGATAGACGTACTCATTTCTCCTCAAGTAAGCAAATCATACCCCCCCACAAATTACGTGGTGGTGGTGGTCGTCAATAAAAACTGTATCATAAACACACGCAAGTCTTACAGGATATATGTGGTAATTAACATTTAGTTCAGATGCATCAGAGAAAAAGAATCAGTTTTGCCAATTAGTAGCCAGCAGATTAAATAAGGCTTTTATCAGTAAACAGACTGGCTTGGAAAATAGTTACATAAAAATGACATAACAGACTAACATTGCCTACGTTGGGGGAAGTAGATATGAAGGCCTGAACTACGACTATTCATAATATGACAACTAAAAACTGACAAAAAGCTAACCCCACACAAAATACAAACCCAAAATACTTATAGTATAATATACATATGAACAGCCACAGAACACCTTACACAGGTGATAAATGTTACATACATACTCCCAAACAGCACAGGGAAGACCAAACAATGAGAATTACGCATGCACATTTTAAAGAAGCATTTGAAATATTTTCAGGAATAATGCATCATGCATACCCTCCTCTTCTGTGACGCTGTTTGTGCTTGGAGATTTTATAAGGTAGAGCCCTTTCTCCGAGGTTTTCTAGGTTCCTCACAACAGCTCCTTGCTCCATAAGAGCCTCAACAGTGCGCTTCAGCACAGCTGCAGTCTCAGGCTTTAAAAGAAAAAAAGAAAAAGAAGAAATGTACACAAATCTGGTTATTCTTATTATGCAGTTAGAATCAACACATGTATTTGCACAGCTAACTGCTGGAAGAGATCATTTAATAACATGAGATGGCAAAATGGAAGTACAAGCAGACGTCCCCCTAAAAATACAGGAAGAACACTTTTAAGAACAAACAACAATTCCTCTAGGAATTAAGGCAACAGCAAAGTTCCCACTGATTTCCAAGTCAGGCCACAGCAACAGCAGCAAAAGGAAATAATTAATGAACTTAACTCATCTGGTATCACTCTGCCTGACCTTGCACAGATGCAAGTAAATTTATACGGCAAAGAGCAGTCATCAATCAGCAACAGTTTTAAGGTCCCTGGATCATTGATGCTAATTAATATTGTTCACCACAACAGGTGTTAACAGCGGGGGGGCAGAGGACAGTAGTCTGTGGCTTGATACAGAATCAACAATTAGCACTATGTTCATTTTATATAGTCATTTCAACTGCAAGCATGTAATACATATTTGGACTCTTGGCTAAATCATTGCACATTTCATTGCTTTTACATAGCCAACATCCAATCTTTTTAAGAGTTAAGGAACTGAAATGCAGTAATTAGTCTAACACGCAGAGACTTCACTTCTTAGAAAAACAAGCTTGAGGGACAGGCAGCCAAAAACCAGTAGGTAAAATGGATGCAACTTTTTCTTGCTTACTGCATATCAGGGCTCTTCAGAGTGCTGAATCGTTTCAGTAATGACACTTAACAGTATCTATGAAAATGTTAATAAAGTACAAACTAGAATGTTTTGAAAACAACTGCAAACTTGGTACACACTCAGTGACAAGAAGTATTTCAAGAAAACAAATCTCCTGTAGAGAAAGGAAACTAAATGGATGTCCATCCAAACACAAAACTCACTGTATGGCTTTCTTCCCTGTTCCCCCCCCATTCCACATCAAGATATATTCCCAAGTCTACTTGTCTGGTGAGATGGCAACAACTGTAAACGGAAACGTAACGGATAGCTAGCTAATTTTCAGAGTAGTTGGTATTTTGTTAAATCAGACCATCATAATGATTCCACTATCCTTTCTCAGACAGAAGTAAACTTGGGTAATCTTTCAATCACCTTATGTACAAGATGACTGAAAGTTAGTTGCCTAAACCTAGGCTAGAGGTGCAAAACTTAGCTAGGAAAAAGAGCTGTTTAATGCCCAGAAAGCTTAATGGAAATTGGTGAAAAATGTGGTACCAGAATTTTACAATATGCAGTGCAGCCCATGCTCTGGCATGTGAAGTTTCTCTTTCATTTTACTGAGGATACAAAGTGTTATGAAAGAGCCTCCAAATGCAGAGCAGAGATGTACAACATACGACATTTTGCAAGGTTGCTTGCTCTTCGAAAGGCCTGAAGTACAGAGCATCTGAAATGTTTTCTTGTTCCCATGTGTTTATTACCCTATGGCATGCAAGAGTCAACCATGTGACAGCACATATTACTCCTCACTATCAGTAAGAAATTTTATTCTCCCCTCTTGCAGTTACATAAACTGTTTGGGAAAATTATTTTCAACACAAAGCGCCTAATCAGTTACAAGGTGAGCAAAAACGCTTGTTCTTTCTTCAGTATATGTGTAGATTGTGTGGTAAAACCATTACAGGGACCAGACAAGTACGCTCACATGTAAAGAGAAGTCGCTACCCTACCAAAATTTTCCAGTGTATTGTAACTACTGTTTCTCAGAACAGACAAATACTAAAGGTATCTCTTGTCATAATGTGAAAAGTTAGGATGAAGGCATTATTAAGAGAGCTTATGGATTATACTGTATTAATTTAAATGATGTTTTAGCTTAAAATCAGGGATAACATTATTTTCAGTTGACTTAGAGTGGTTGCCTCCATTACCACTCATTAGATTTTCCAGGAGGCATCTTTTATGCTTAGGACCTCCTTCCCCAAAAAACATTTGCAAAGCTAATTCAGCTTCCTTAAAACTGTTTTTGCCCTCCTGCCACAAAGCAAGCCATTCCCACAAATATTACAGGAATCCGATTTTCTGAGATATCCACCCCTCTATTAGGCACCTACACGTTGATGCTACAACTGACCATGCTGATCAACTCACGAAGCTGATCATGTTAATCCTTTCACTCCCCCCTTTAAACCCATCTCCTGTTTCTAAAATACTTCTGGATTATATGGCTTTTTTTTTTTTTTTTTTAAGGATAAAACATTTCTTTTTTGAGTGAGTACTCTTCAACACTCCATAATTAGAGTCTCAGGAACAATCATAACACAAATAATAACTGAAACTGGAAAGACAAAACGAACTACCAAGTTTGCTTGCTTTCCCAGGTCTCAGTTTTTTCTCTGACAAACAGAAACACTCATGATTCCCTTCCACATGAAGACTTAATTTCTAGAACTCTGTAGCATAAAAATCCCTAGTCATTATTTGTATCACAGTTGTGCCTAGAGGTCTCTGCCACTATCAGGATGCTCCTGTGGGAGGATACATTCCACTTACATTAGTAAGTCTTGAAAATAAGAGACTTCCTAAAAACTCCTATGAAGACATTAGGAGAAGAATATGTTCCACTGGATATAACTGGATCCACAATTGTCTGCAAAGGAAAAGGGCTGCTCACAAACACTACAGTTTTTCTTGAAAATGCTCTCGGGTCTTTGCAATTCACTTGCCAAAGCAGAAGAGTCATCTTATACCAAGTTGGAGGACTAAAATGGTCTATTCTTACCTTTTCACAACAAACTTTTTTTTGTTCTTTTCATTTAGGAAGAAATATGCAGCACCTAATAAAATTTCAGTGGTTTTAGCTGCCATGATTCAGAATACACTCAATCTCAAATCAATCAAGTAATGAGATATAAGCTGTTGATACACTGGAAAATAATAAAACTCCTATATTGTTAAACAACGTTACATACTAAAATCAATGAAATATATACAAGAGTTATACAGTACTTTAAATTTAGTCCAACACAGTATTAAAAAAAAATCACAAATTAGTTCCTATTGGGCCTGGCCTCAGAAAAGGTCATGGATTTTACTGTTTATTTTTTAAATTGAACTAATCATTATAATTATCACCAGAAGAGTTTATTACTGCAATGCTAACCCTCCTAAAAAATATATCGCTATGGAACATATGACTGTATTTCTACCCAGACTGTATTTCCAAAACTCTTTCCGGATCTGTTCAAATGATATATAAGTGGTCTAAGACAACTATGGCAGACTTGGCACAGATTTCTTGATGCTGTAATGAAGCATCACCCACACTGAGGCACAGGGACAAGTAACACCTTGGAGCAATGAGTTTCCAGAATGCATGGAATAGTTGCATCCATTCTGTGTGAAGATTATTTTCAAATAATGGCATATTTGGGTGAAATAGCATATTTGATTCCTGGATTGACACAGGTCCAATCCAACTCCCACTGAATTTGATGCAGCACTATTATTAACTTACACAGCCTTTTGACAGTGGTCCAGATTTCTGTACTATCAGCTAGCATTTGCAGATACCCGCCTCGCCCTGTGATTAGAAATTATGTAATATAATGATCCAGGTATGCCTTTGGTATAAACGGGAGCACAGAGCGTAGACGAGCTCCCCCCTTGATCCTGCTGCACTGAAGACAAAGGTAGGTAGGTCACAGGAGCACTCTTATTACTACAAAGAAATCAAAAATCCTGGTTTCATGTGCACACCTGCAGTGCCACCATCTATATGGACTACCATCCACAGACAGAAGTGAATATTCAAAAATACCACATGCCCAATCATGCCCAGTGTAGTGCTGAAGAGACACAGCTTTTTGACTGCCTACATACCCAGTTTTTCAGATAGAGTTTATAAGTTGTCTAGATCTCCTTGATCTCAAGACTGCTTTTTAAAACACCTGTAAACACACACACTTTTTTAAGTGTGATTCCAATATTTCACCTTGGAAGCCTAAGTTTAGAGCTGTTCTGTAACATTTATAAACACTACACACTGAGTTAGCTATTGGATGACCAACTGTATACTAGCCTATAAATAGATCACTTTATCTATCTATAGATTGAATCTATAGATCATAGATTTTACACAGAACCACAAAAGAAATAACAGCTAAAAAAAGCTGTTCTTCAACTCACACGTAAACACTGAGAAGGGACAAAGCCCGAATTATTAGCCAGGGATATTCAGCCAGTTAGCTCCAAACATTTTACAGAACTGGTGGTTTTGACAAGGGAAGTCAAAAGCCTGGGAAACGACAAGAACAAAAGTACACCTGTGTGGTTTAAAAACACCCTCTGCACAGAGCAGACGCCAGGGAGCTGCTCAGCTAAAATGGACAATCAGAACCCACTAGGGAAATAGAAAAACTAAATTCTGTCTAGGTCACCATTGTGCAATGCTTTTCTTTAGATAAAGTAAACATATAAAAACTTTTAAAAGCCCCTTTTCTCTACATCTTTTATTAAAATTAAATATTTTGTTTTTTAAACGGCTGCCTAGTCCCTGTTTTCACCATTGGTTACAGGCTCCAAACGGAAGAAATGCAAGTGCTTGAGCACAGTCTGACCTACTATGTAAATGTAGTCAATATGTAAGATATTGAAAGCCAAGTTCTGGTCCAAGAGCAGGGTACTGTCAGGATATTTCAGCAAGGTATTTCACCGCATTAAGAAAAACAAAGGCAGACTTCATGATACCTGAAGCAGTGCATACAAAAAGCCAAAATAGGAACGTGGTTATAAGACAGCAATGGCAACATCAAATGCATTTAGGGATATGAGGTTCCTACAAACAACCATCTGCCCTATCAATGCTTACTTCTGGATTGAAGGCTGGGAAAATTTTACTCTAAGAATTTTTTAGGAGTTAATAACAAAGCTCAGATTTCTTCTCTTCCCATGACAGCACCATTTCTTTTAAAAGCCTTCAGAAATAATCCTAAAGCAGGTAGCAAACACTGTTCCTGTGCTGTCTTGTAGATTTATTGTTTATAATGAATCATTAGCTTAACCTCACTATAACTCATCAAAGCAAATCCTAGAGAGCATCCCACCAACAGAAGTATTTTCCTCCAAGACTGGATTCTTAGTTTTCTCTATATGCTTGTATTTTGCATTGTTTTCCCTCCTCTGTCTATATGACAACAACTACCAAGCAATCACACACAGTTCCCCTTCTCCACAAACCCAAGGAAAAGAGGGACCAGCAAATACTACTGTGAAGAACTGGGAAGCAGCAGCTACAGCACATTACTCTCTCACTACCGCTTTGAACAATATTCAAGGAGTAGGAAGGGTCACTGGGAAATCTGTTGGTTGAGCCAACAGGCCTCGAAGTGACAAACAGATTCAAAACCCATGTATTTTTACGTAAAATACTCAATTTCATGATAGAAGCTTTGTAATAGCAGCAGCATCTCAGTGTTGCCTAGACAAGCCAAAAAGTAGGATACACAGTTGCTAGTGATATTTACAGTATCATGCTGTAAAGCATACCAGAAGTCTGTCCTGAATAAAGACGAAAAAACAAGTATTGCCTTTGTGAAACAGGCACCTTCTGCTATCCGGAAGATTTTGCCTCTGAAATCAGCATCTGACACTGACCATTAGGATTTTACTTACCTACATTAATAATGGAAATAAGCAGTGTTAGGAGACAAAGGGCAGCTAATCAAACAGCCTGAATATTTTGTGCAATGCAATGCACCTGCAGTGCTTCCAACACTAGGCTGGAAAATGCGTTCTTGGAAAGCAGTAGGATCTGCCATTCAAGCCTTCTCCCGCGGTGCCTGCTGTGTGTGGCTAGGTTGCAGGAGCTACCATGGCACTCAGACAATTATCACAGGAGAAATCTGTCAGGCCAACGAATAAAAATACTGTTAAGTTTACTGTTACAAGTTGTTTTCTACTTGCATAAAACATGCTGGATCCTTAAACGGAGCTCTATTCAAAAGAGACCTTAATTGATCATCTTTAGACAAACAGCTGTATGTCCAGGTGCAGAGCTGTCTGACATACCCCTTCTTCTGTTAATAACTGTGCATATTTAAGTTAAATGTTGTCGGAGAAGCTTACTCTTCTACATCCCTCATATCCTCAAAAGATACATAAGCTGTTTGTCTCTTTTATACATGTCAACAGATCAGCACATTCGCTGACTGGCAGCATGTCCAGCATGACGCGCAGTTTCTGAACACAATGAAGTCTAAGATAGAGTCCTATATATTTAAAAACAAAACAAAACGAACACGAAAAGAAAGCCACAGATTTCTACATTAAGGACTGTAAAATATTACACTTTTTTTCAATCTCCCCATTTGTGGGAGTACTTTGAAAACATAAACTAATTGTTGGGTTTGAAAGCTTGTCACTGTAATCCCTCTCATTCCTCCTCTCCAAAAAAGATCATGGTTTATCATAGCTTGCCTAAAGCCATCGGCCAAACTATATATAGGCTAGCCTTTGCTAACCATAATATCCACAGACACAGGTTCCTTGGTTTGCCTCAGAGCCAGACCAGTTGAGGACATAGGAAATGGTATTGTCTGGCTCCCAATCCAGGAGCCACAACATTTTTTCCTGAACAGCCAGCAGTAATTCTATTACCACAAATGTGGGGAAGCAAAGAAGGAAAGAAAAAAAAGGGGGTGCAGGCTATGGAGAGAAAATGAACTTGGTGCCAGATAGCCATGCTGGAGTGCAGCAAGCGCTAGAAAGAGCGCACAAGTCCTGGTATGTAATTCTAGCTCTTGTTCCTCCTTCTGTGTGCGTAACCAAGCCAGAGCCCTTTCAGCTGGGTTCGCCCTTGGTGAACTTAGTTCACTGTCATTCAGTCAGGAGTAGTTACCTCACTTCTCGGGAAGGTATAGCTTTATGCATCCTAACAAGCTATGGAAGAGGAAGGAAGTCACTGAAGACTTTCCAAGCGTTTTTACTTGAAATACTGCCTCCAGAAAAAATAACTGAAGGACAACTATCTACAGATCAAACTTCCTCACTTCTCTACATCCCCCATTTCTTAAACTTGCAGTTGCCCAGAAGAAACATCTTGTTAACTAGCACCTTTCCACAAACTTGGCACCTTTCCACAAAGAATCCAGTTAAATTTATTTAAAACCTCCACTATTCCCCTGTGCCCAGGAGTGATACATAGCCCTGGATGTCACACAAACCACCGTCTGTGTATGCAGAATACCAGCTATATGCACTTCCCTTATACCTCTGGCTTTTCCGTTTCTCTTCACCACTCTGTCTTCAGTCCCTCCTAGGGAGAATGCAGTTACATCTGAGCGAGCAGAAAGCTATTTAATGCACAAGCTTCCTCAGCATCTCACCAGCTTCCAGAAAGGGAAACAGATGGGGGTACACAATCAAGCTTTACCCCAGGATCAAAGCTGCAAATGCACACCTGTAACCAGCAAGTAGTACAACACAGCTCCAACACTGTTTTTGAGGGGAAATTACTATACACCACCAGCATGAGAGTAAAAACTAGAGCAGTTTTTATCAGTCATACAAAACTCACATGGCAACCAGCAGCAAGCATATTAAAAAATAGGCAAAGAAAAAAAATGGGGAATACTCTGACGGTGAAGAATTTCTTGTGTTACTGGAGGCCAAAAGGACAAGAGCTCACCAGCTACAAAGAGGACTAGTAAAGCCCCATATGCTATTACCCTAGCAGCTCTGAGATAGACCAGAGACTTGGCAACAGCTTGAAATAATGCTTTTATAAAGCTGATGTCTTCCAAAAACATGGAGCCATCCACCCAGTCCTAACAGAAAAGACAGCTCTGTGGCTGGAATCAGAGCCATGTAAAAAGACTCTTCACCACTACTCAATTTTCGAACTAATTAGCTGGCCAGAGGTTGCTCAAGAGAGGACAGAAATTCAAAAAGACAGAAAAAGCAGAATGCTAGCCTTCTCAAGCCACCAGAGCTCCTCTGAAAAGAGTCCTGAGAGAGCAGAAAGGAAACAGACACCAAATACTCATTTTTAGGGTCAGGACTGCATTCAAGTTCTTCTCATTACTCATTCGGTTAACACAAAGCATTATACTCAGTGGGCACACCTCCTTAGATTGTAAACAAAAAGAAATCCATCATAATTAGCATGACAGTTTTCTGATTCCCTTCAATGTGATACTAGCAGCAGAAAATCAGGTTTTCGTTTGGTTGTTAAATAGACACAAAGGTTCTTCTGAGATTATGTGTTGAGAGGTGGAAATCAAAGAACGCAAAATCTATGTTCAGAAGAAAGCTGGAAGTCAAAAGCAGCAAAACTGTGGGAAAAAAATGTCTTTATCATCACTGAATACATAATTAAACACTAAAAACTTATTAGTGAAAATGATAGAAAGACTTTTGTGAACCTGCCAAGATCAACACTGGCATAAGAAAGAGGAACTTTACAATAAGAAACAAGGGGAAGCTGGGAGAGAGTCATTTGATTGTCACACCCTGTTTCAGTACACAACAAGACACAGCAGACAGATGAAAAAATAATCAATACATGAAGATGGGAGAGCATGAAAAAATATAGAATTAACATCAATGAAAACAGTAGCTATGTATACAACACAGTTAGTGACCAGTTGTTCCTTATCTGCCTAGGGAACAAACTTGAACTCCTCGTGCAAGATGCAAAGTTGCAACTACCGTAAAAGCATAAACAACATGGAAAAGCTGTCATAATCAGAGTACAACTGTTGAAGGATATGCACTCTTCAAAAAAAGATCAAACTAAAAATAAAAGTGGTAGATCAAGTGAACAGAAGGTGCATTAGCCATGCTGCACAGGTACTAAAAATGGCCTGCATGTAACCAGTAAATGCAATCAGGATTTCCAGAGACAGAGCAACTCAAACTTGGAGAACTCTGGATGCCGGTCTGGGAGTTCTGACCGGGGAGAAAGTCTAGGGGAAATTGCACATATGGTAGTAACAGAGATTTCTGTAACTAAGAGAGTACAATTTTCCAGATATAAAGGAACAAATGGGAGAACCCAGGTGTTCTTGAATGTGATGACCATTTCAGATTTCCATCAAACACTTACTGAACAAAAAGGCATGGTATTATTTTAGAACTGGATTTGGGAAATAATGAAAAAGGTATAGAGGAAAAGTCACAAAAAATAAGTTTGGGGGAGTGATCAAAATTGACTCAATTTGAAATAAATATAACACCTCATTCCCAAACCAGGTCTTTAATTAGGGTTCTGATTTTTACAGGGGATAAAGCAAGGAAATAGCAACTTATCTTGAGGTGAATAAGAAGCCCAGGGACTTGGATACAGAGGAAGCAGCAACTTTTAAAGCCAAAGTGCTGCTATTATTTTCACTGTCCCAAGATCCAAATTTTTTCTTCAAAGAATCTAAATTCCATAAAATATCTTTTTTTTTTAACTCAACATTTAAAATCATAGGAAATTGTCAAAGCTAAGACACTGAACCAAAAACAAAGCAGTGCAAGCTTAAGTACCGAATAAGTACCAAGTCAGGTTAAATTAGCACATTAGTCTCAACACTGAACTGAGCTAAATTTAATTCATGTTAGAGAGCATCAACCTTTATAAATTCTAAAAAGAATTTTAGAAGGTGTCTGTCTAGTTATAAATCAGAGTTAAACAGCTTTGCCAACTATAACCAAATCTCTGTGATTCAGGGCCATTTCAAAGGTTTATTATTAGAAACAGTTAATTTAACAATTGACCATAACTTCAGAACCAGTTAAGCACCTTCTTTAATACAGTATTCCATTTAGAAATTAATCTTCCTCTTCTCAATTACAATGCGTTACGATATGGACTTCAACGTAACATTCCTGGTCAGCTGAAGTACTTACCAGAAACTTTCCAAGACCAAACTTACCAGAAACTACAAGTAAGTTTTGCTCTTCTTATGACTTTTAGATACAGAATACACTTCACCAAGTTTATGTGTTTTTTTAAAAAGCTTAAATAGTCTAAAATGGAAAGAAAAAAAAAGCATGAGGGGGAAGTTATTTTCAAATGCCTTTTTGTCCCAGATGTTTGAAATGCACACACACACTCGCATGCAATTCCCATTGTCAGGTTTAAGATGAAAAAGTAGAAGATCATCCAATGAATACACCAAAAAGATAAAGGCAGGAACAGAAAAAGGAAAACGAGAGGAAAGGATTCTCCATTCTTGTGATACAGGAGCTGGAACCACAGTCAAGAAGCCAAAGCTTCTTTCACCATCTCAGTTATTACCTCACTGGTAAGCTTCTTCCTGAGTACCTTAAGAATGGATAAACAGTTGTACAGTTTGCCAATTTAGGTCATCAATTCTTCTCTCCAAAGCAATCAGCAGCAGGTTTTAAGAAACCCTGAAACCCTTTCTGACTTCATGGACTTTCCCTTTGATTCCTCAAGCTTTCAGTCTGCAAGTGCCCAGCCTCACAGCTCCACCTTCAAAAGATCCTGAGATGAGCAAGATGTAAAGCCTGACTTAACTGTCTAATCAAAACCTGTATCAAGTCATTCTTAGGCAAGTTAAAAAAAAAATCCTACGTATGACAATATTTTAGATGTATTCAGGATTTTAAACACCACAGAGCAGAAATTTTTCTCTTTCCTCTTCCCCATCCTACAAGACAAAAGATTACTACAAAAGCCCTCTTGAGAAAGCTGGTTATGACTCCTCTGGATAAGAAGTCCTTTGGTATAATTTTACATTTTATTAAGAGATTTAATATAAAATAAATCCTATGAAAATAGGCTGCTAAAGAAAAATAACACAATCAACCATTCACTCTATCCAGCAGCAGAATTAAGTTTATGTTGGAACTTAAGTCTGGAAGCCTCTCTCAAGAATGTCATCTACAATCAAGTTTCTCAAAATGAGACTAATTTAAAATAAGAATTTTAATTCTGGATAAGACCTACCCTCAGATGAGCTCTTTCTCTCAGTATCTCTCCTCTTACTCAGCCTTATTTTCCAGAGTGCATATGTGTCCATCCCTTGCTCCCCTAGTATTTTCTCTCATCTGTTTCTTTTTTGTATTCACCCACGTATTTAACATCAGCTTGGAAGACTCAGACATGGACAGAAGGGGTCCAAAACTGATGGCTGCTACTCAGAGGTAAGTTGAAGCCAAAAGCATCCCCTTGCCCCAGCTGTTTGAAAGGAAAAGGATGCCTGAATGCAGAGTTAGTCATTCCCTCAGCTGCCTATGGCCTCTATTTACCAGCATCTGTTCAAGTCAGGGAGTGGCCAGGAATCAAACCACTGCCACGCTGTTGCTGCCACTGCTTCACTTCCTGAATGCTTCAGGGACAAAGTCAGTGGTATCATCAGCAAGGAAAAGGGCTTCACTGTGTTGCAAATGGCACAAAACCTTACAAGAGTTTACAATCCAAGCAGTGTTTCTGCTGCCTCCCCGTCTCCCCTGGATGCACAATACTGAGTCCAGCACTTTTCCCCGCAGGGAATAACTCGCTGTCTGTCTCTAACAAGGCACACATGCGGCAGCTCAAAACTGGCAGAGATTCTTTTGGTGTTACTGCTCTGGATGCATTCAGCATACTAGGTATTTTTCAAATCAGCTTTCACACTTCCGTAATTGAGGGAAATCTGCACAGCAGCAAGGCAACTGGCACTGTGCAGCTTCCAGAAGACAAACACTACAACACTAGTTTGGTTCAGAGTCACAAGCTGCAAAGGCCAAAGACAGTTAAATTTTAAATCCTCTGGGTCAGACTCTTCCAGCCTTAGAGCTCTTAGCTCTTTGAGGAATTATGTGCAACTGTCCAAAGCATTCATTGCAGCAATCAAGTGTTGGGACTTTCTTGGAATACAGCCCAAACACTCAAGACCAAGAGTGTACCATAAGCACCATCTGGACTAGTCTAGGTCACTAACAACTCCCCCTCTGTAAGAGAAATCTTCGTTTAAGGACTAGAACTAGAGATCTGGTTCCTAATACTTAGCTGTTATAGCATCAAGCTCATCCTTACTGTTGTATAAGAATAAAAGAGTCAGGACTAGGACAAAGCTGAATGTGATAAATAACCAACTTTCCAAAGAGTGTGTGGGGACCATGGCCATAATTTTTAAAACCTCCTGCTTTTGGAGGAAATTAACTATCTTTGGCTCTGAACCAAAACAGCATTTAGCGTGGAAGTCACACTGCTTTGACCCACTGGTGTGCACCAGCAAAACTGAACCTTGGCAATTTCTCAGTCAGATTCTCCTGTACACTACAGCATATACACAGGGATATTCAAAGCTAACTTAGAAAACTAGTTTCGCAGTCTAGATAAATATTAAACTAATTGGCTGACTAATTTAAGGGTTATAAGCATCACAGCCATAAGGTCAAACTGTCATCTTACTCCTATCAGTCCATGAAACCCGCAAAAAATCATCAGAAAGGCAAGTCACTAAGCACAACCTGATTAAATGTGCTTGCTAGACAGGCAGGAAAAAAGCACAAAACCAAAACTTCCTGGCTTGTTCACTTTCCTGGCACAGGAACATGCCTAGTGCAAACTAGGACAACCACATCCAAGGAGGGAGAATTCACTTTGGAGCCAGTAGGCAAAGAGTACGTATTACCACCACCTCCTAGAGTTTTTCCAGTGAACCCTCAAACTAAATGCTGTTGTAGCGTTTATTGAACCTGCCCACAACCTTATCGGGGCCAAGACTCCATACCCAAAGACAGAAATGGTAAAGTCTCAAGCATTTTTAAGTTAGGGATTGATGGAGTGTTTGTTAGCTAATAAGAATGGAACCAGCAAGGCCCCCTACACAGGGACAAAGAGGCTTCTCAAACCTCTTTTAAAAATCAGAGAAAAGGAAAGTTCTCACTGAATAGAGAATCACTTAATACACTAGTTAGCTAAGCAATTAACTAACAGCTAACTAATAAAAACACTGCATAAAGGAAAACTGGAAATCAGAAATCCAAACCAAATCTGCAGGCAGGAAGCTCTGCCCATTTGTCATCCCAAGTCCAAAACTTTCCCTCCAATGGTGTTTTGTGCCCATTCATTCAACAAGCAAGCGGCAAAGCTCCCACTTTTCTCTAAAAACACAGCAGCAGAAGAGAATATCAAGAATAATTTTGATGAATGTAACATTTTCCCTCTAGCTGAAAATCTGGGTTTAGTGTCCTCCCCATAACTTATGGGAACATACTTCCCATCTCTAGGAGAGCATCTTCATCACCAACCCATAGGTGATTCATCACCAGGCTTGCCCCCCTCCTTGCTGAAGTAGTGTCACCTGACAACAAGGAAGTCACGATTCACATTGAGTTTCCATGGCTATTAGTTCAAATACTTCCTTACGGGGGACAGGTATGAGGTGGAGAAGGATGTGGAAGACTCATGTTTGGTCTCTGCATCCAGAATGTGTTGATATTTTAATCTTTTTCAAGTAAAAATCATGAGCAGGTATCCCCTCCCCCTGCCACCGCAAAGGCAAGTATCTCAACAGTGACTACAAGCTCTAACTACTTCCCACGAGGGCTAAGTCAGCATCATGCTCAGCATTCGCAGAGCATGACTATTTGTGTGGGCTCCTCGGAGGACTCGGGCTCTGAGATGGATTTCTGGATCCCAGTCAGAAACAAACAGATGAAAGACACTATAACATATGGACTAAGGCAGTCCCAGAGGCACACCAAAGCATGACTGTAGGCATTTAAGACTACAGAACCAATTAAGAAGGTGCCTGGCCCATTCAAGAACTGGTTAAGCAGCAGCTGAACAGGGGCATTTAAAAATATACATATACATATATATAAAATATGTACACACACACATATACATATACTATATACACACACACACATATATATATCCATATCACATCACAATTATGGGCTCTACCAAGCAAGGCTGTACTGCTAAATGACAGCTCAACCGTATTGGGTTTTGCATATAAGCTGCTATTCTGCTTCCCCCCGCCCCCAATGTGACTTGGCCTTCAGTTTTGCAGCCAGACTCTACAACCATATTTTGAATCCTTAGGATCTTCTTGCAGTTTTAAAGAATCTGGGTTTCTTACTTCTCTAACTAAATGCCGTCAAAATCGCCATCATGCTCTGCTTCAAGAGGTCTGCCTTTTAATGACGGGTGCAGAATAGGAGGTATTTTATACATAGGGATGCAAGGCTTATTACAAATAAGAACATATGACATAATTATGTACAGGTTCTCCAAAATAGCTTCACAAGTATCTGTTCTGTTTTTTTTTTTCTCTATTTTTATTGAAACTTTGTACAGAAGTTTTAAACATTTCCATACAATACTTTTAGACAGGACAAAATGCCATGGTAAAGGAATGTAAACTGCAAGAAACACGTCTGAAGTATCCAAATACTCTCTAATAAGAGTTTTAGTCTGAAGACTAATGCAGTAGGCAAAATAATATGCATACAGTATACAAAGAACAGTATACACAGGGCCAGCAATGCTAACTATGAAAATTTTGCATCAGATTTACTTCAAAGATTTATAGCAATATGATAATTCTATACACTAGACCAAAATTAATTTATCATACACTGTTTCTATGACAAAAAGCTTGTCATTATGGACAGTAGCAACTTATAAGTATAATTAAGCTGTATTAATCTCATTATCACTTCTAAATCTATATTCCTACTACAATATTTTTTTCTGTATATTGTCTTATAAGATCTTAACAGACCTTCAAATAACACTTGACCAAGAGAGACCTGGACCCGGTTATAGTGATCTTATCTACATGCCCATTTGGCTTATTTCAAAAAAAGAAGGGACAAAGGAAAAGGCAGTTTTCAAATGCTATATGATATCATTTGGTTTTGGTCTGAAATGTATTTTAGTTGAATAGTTAAAAAAAAAAAAGGCAGTTCATTAACTGGTATTTTATATAAAATCTGCAGAAAAAATACAACAGCGACAAAAAACAAAAATACTTCACAGATATCTAAAAAACATCAGAGATACAAGGTAAAGCAGCATCACTTTGACACTGTGCTTTAAAAATAAGATGAATGAAGAGACTGCTCTAGTGATATTAGAAAATTTGCTTTCTTCTTGAAGAAGACTACTAACATTTTGCACAGCAACTATTTTTATAACCACCTCATTTAAAAACGTGTATTCATAGACACAGAGAATTGTCATATCATTACCATTTTTGCTCAAAGTGTCCGACTTTACACAGTGAAACTGATAATGCTAAGTGTCACCAGATGTCACTATACCATGAATTCAATATTAGAACAGAAGTGAAGCAAATGCCTTTAAACCAACACCATAAAAGAAATAATAGAAAGTGTTTTGTAAACAAAACAAACCACTTTGCAAAACAAGAGAGTTCAGAGATCTCACAGTGAAATCAGAAATCCTAATTATATATGTTTACATTCTAGGACTACTCTTTACCTTAGGCCAATTAAAGCACATTAAACCATTTAATTATATACAAACATTTTCTTTAAAAAAAATTTAAAACATTGCACACAAGTTTGCTTTTAAACATCACATAACAAGGTTAGTTTTATTTTCAAAACAATTACATTTAAGGGCACAGAACATACAGAATACCAAATCAACAGATGAATATTTTTGCTTCTCTATACATGCTAAATCCAAAGATTTCCTCAAAAAAGTTAAGAGTTTAGGGACTCCAACTTCTTCCATGTATCCTGTTCTCTGAAAGGGAGCAACTCCCAACACCTCCTTTATCTTAGGATTTAAAAAAATATATATATAAAAAAAATAAAGCTGTACGTTTTAAAGTTGTAAGCATCTTCTGCTTTAAGTGTTCATGCAGAGATCCTTTGATGGCTCTGCCCGCACCACTGTAACCTTGTGGGAAATCCTTTACACTACTCAGTTACAGTACTTACATGACTTGCATCAGAAGTCTCATGCTGGCCTTTCTGGGAATAGGGCAAAAAGGGGAACACAGAACTGGAGAAGTAAAAAATACACAGGGGTATACTGAAGGCCATTTCGATTTCTTACAAACTCTCACCATTTCCTTTTAGGTATTAGTAAAAGCTAAAAGAAAAAAATAACAGCTTTGGCAGAGAAAAGCATCAAATCATTCCTTTAAAAAAATTAAATAAGAGTAGTCTCCCAGAACACACTATTAAGCTTTCAAGAAGCCTTTTTCCTTTTTCTTTTCTTTTGCTTTTTTTTTTTTTTTTAATAGTAAAAGGCTCCTAACAAATTTCCGGGAGAAAATTCAAATACCTTAACAGAAAAATAAGTTAAGGGGAACAACAACAAAAAAAGGTGTCACTCCAAAATAAGCTTTTCAAGACTGTCATTCTAAGTTCAAGGCAATAAATAAACCAATCAGAACAGAGATAGAAGCAAGTATCCTTCTGGGTCTATCCCTGTATGACTAGCTTGTCCCACCTAGGAGGAAGTCAGTCATTAGATGTCATTGAACTGACTGTCCACTATGGGAGATAATTTGTAGTTTTACAAAACCAAAAAGTTGGCGTTTAAACCAAAACATATTAACCTGGGTTCATATCTCTTCTGAGCAGATCATGGTCAGAAGATTAGCAAAGGCATGTTTACGCTATAAAAAAACCCTGAAGTAACTTCTTACACTGTAGTCCATAACACAGGGTAACGTACTTGCTAACCAACAGACAGTTTGTACGATGCATTAATTTTTTTCTGATATAGGGCTTTTGTTAAGCAATTATTTGCAGCGAAGAATATTAGCAAGTTCTATGATCTCTAAGACACGGAAACAGAGTACGACTGAAGAGGCCAACATCAGGCAAAGGGTAGCATAGAAATGCATTTTTAAGTGACTGAAGAGAAAAACCACTGGAGAAATAATTTGCTTAAAAGCTTCTTCACAATAACAGTTCTAAAGATGGGGGGATGTAAAGTATTACTTTATTAAGATTCTGACTGACTGCCAGTTACTACTATGATTAATATGGCAACTTGTTAGTTTAGCAAAAGTTAGAATACATTAACTGGAATCTGGAGTATCTCAGATTCAAGAGTCAAAGGTTACACTGCACGTTTTCAAAGGATTATGGCTCCATAGAACGGCCAAAAGATTAATTTCATCATGGACCTGATTGCAATTATACTGAACAGGATACACACATCCTGTATATTAACTATTGCATTTAAAAAGGGTTCTGTTTAAATAGTAAATGACTTGGAGGGAGAGAAGAGGAAAAACAACCTGAGAAAGAGACATTATAAGCAAACCACTGTTCAGGTGGCAATAAAGCCATGCCTTCAGCTTCATAACCACATAAGGCACCCTGGAAAAAAAAGCAAGCAAGGATGAAGCAAGAGCAGCCAAGCAAAAGGGTCCCTGAGCTAACCTGACTTCACAGGTTAGATGGTAATGCATTCATTAATATTACAGCAAAGAGGACTGGTCTGGAAACACTCAAGTACCAGCAGCTGATAAAAAGACATGCCAAGTTAGTAAGGGACAGTGCCTGGTACACAAGTCTCTCTTTCCCTGTGCCAAATTAGGCATATTAGTCAGATCACAGCCTTTTAAGAAAATACTGTTGATCTGAGACTTATCCTTACTCTCTGCAAACTGTTATTCCTCATCCCACAGGGATCAGGCATGTTTTGCCCTGGGTTATTTCATCCTGCACAGAAACTTAACTGTTTTATATCTCTTTCTACTTACAGTATAGTATCATCCTTCCCTACCTCACCCCACTGATGAGTGGACTTGAGTTTCCATTAACATTATATTTCACAGACTAGAATTTGATCTTTAGAAAGGATTCAAAAATATTTTTCTGAATGAAGCCAGTCACACCAACTGTAAGAAAATGTGTCTTTTCACACTGATATTAACAGCAAGATTCAGGTATGGTGACTCTTCTCTCCTCTTCCACATGTATTTCAATACAGCTCCTACACTTATCACCGTATTTCCAGCTACAGTATTCTATTTTTCAGTGGCAACAACTAAATACAGCAGAGAAAGGTGGGATATCTTGTCCTCTTTAAAATCTCAGAACTAACAGGACTCAAATTGCTTAAAAAAACCCACAAACCTGGAAATTAACCAGTTTATCTGATAATATGTATTACATATCACACTACCAAAAGCTATTTAGACAGCCTATAGCTTATAAGACCACTCTACTGGAAAACAAAATTTCTCCAGCAGTCAACAGCAGGATTTACCCAAATTTAATCTCCACAGAACTAATTCACCCACTAGGGTTTGGGTCTTGTATACATTAGTAAATTAGTGCTAGGGAAAAATTCTGGGACACTACCTTTTATGCTAATAAACTGTCAGCATGGGCCCTCGGACAGTTTTGGTCTCTCCAGTTAGCACTTTCCCAAACAATTCCCAGACAAGCCCAGGAGTTAAGACAATGGCAGGGATCCTTCCCAAAGGCAGTCTGGCTATGACCACTCTGTTTTGGAGGCTAAGAGAGTTTAATAGTGCAGCCAGACTGTGTCAGCTGGCCTCAAGGCCAGAGAACAGGTCCTGACTTTGTTTAGTTTATAAAAACACATGTAGCCAGACAGAAGCGTGAGTAAGTCAGGGCTATTGAGCTCAAAGTGCTGCTCAGTCCTGCTAAGGGTGAGAGTATGCAGGATGGTGACACACTCCTTTATTTTATAAAGGGGGAAGCGGAAGAGAAGTTTGAAGAGAAGATTTAGGACCTAGTTCTGCAACCTTTCAGTCTGCCGAATTCCATCAGCTATCTGCACATAGAAGTCCTGTAGAATTAGAAACGGTCTTGGGTATCCATCCTTTGGGAGAAAAGAACCTTAGTACCTCAGGATCTCTAATTTTCTGTGCTCGCCTGGGAAAAGTTTCGTTTTTCTCAATGAATCAGAAGAGTAAACCTCAATCAGCAGCAATGCAGATTACTACTGCGTTCACTTTCTATCTCCTGACATGAAATCCCTTGCTAGTCATTCCTAAAAAAAGGTTTGATGGGGCAAGAGGGGAAAAAGGAGAAGACATTAGATAAAAGAACTCTGGTAAATAAGGACCACTTCCACCTCTTTCCCCCCTTCCTGCTCCTTTTGTCTTCCCACTTTTCCTACCCTCACGCAGACTCAGTTCGCAGCAGTGATAGGGTTGCAGAGCACTTCATTTTAGCTACTCATAGCAGAGGGGAAAAGTTATTTTTCTGTGTGTTTACCAAATCAAAGATATGCAAAGGCTGGTCTCACACATCTCTTTTTCCATGTGGTAGAACCTATGTGCAACTTTTTGCCTAATAAGAAGCTAACTCTAATCATATAAATGACAAAACAAAGCTAAAGGTTTGGGGACTGAAGAAGGTGTTGAATATATATTCTTGTATTTGTATTTACTACAAAACCTTAGTAAAGAGAGTACTCCTTTTCCCCTCTCCTCAACTGCCCGTTTGTCCTCTCCAGGTTTTTCTTCTTCCTTTTTTTTTCTTAAATACAGCATTTTTTCTATAATGGCATTGACAGTGGATAAAATCAAAAGTTAGACATACATTTCCTTACAGAGAAAAATGACAAAAAGCTACTAACAGATATCATGTTCTAAATACTACATGACGAAACAAAATATCATCCTGTTGTTACCATAAGAGAAGAACTGAGAAACAAAAAAAAACTAGGAAGCAGTGAGCAAAATTAGTAAATATTAAGTTGGCCAAGGTAATACAGCTATGTAACAAATAACACCTGTACAATGATGTGCATCACAGTCTTACATTTAAAGTCTTCCAACACAGCTTTAGTCATTTAGATTTTACACTTACGTAAATGCTTACTTGTTATCTTCACCTTAATGCTGACTGAGCTTTATAACTGACTGACCTCAAACACAGCCACCTGCCTGCCTTTGGTATATTTATATATGTATACATGGAAAAAGAAAAGGTTGCTACTGCAAATGGCGGGGGAGAAGAACCCTAAAGGGAAAAAAGAAAAAGAGACACCACACAATACATTCTGCCTTCAGCAGAGATAGCACATGTCTCAAATGGTCTCTAAATTGGCTAAAATTGATTTGACAATTATAGCGTAAACAATGCCTGGGTTGCGGTTATGTTATTTGGAAAAGAAAAAACAAAAAACTCCAGAGACCTGTATCAACTTCTGTATGTTTAGCCATACCCTTAAAAGTTCACTATTCACTCACAAAGAGAAATAGACAAACATGAATATTCCAAGCGAACAGACACAGACCAGTCCAGTATTCAGTAATAGTTTAACTTTTGGAGTCTCTTCCAGCATTTGTAAACAAACAGTCTCTTCCTCGATCTCCCGAATAGCTCTCTTGTTCATGTTTTTACTTTTAAAGCCACAGAACCAGTCTATGAATTTCAAATGTCTCTCTCTATCATCAGTTTCTTCCTCGTGCTTTTTCTCACCCATCAAAGCCGCTTGTCCATTCGAATAACAATCAACTGGTGTCTCGACTTCAGAGTGACTTACAGAAATCACCGGGTTGCTGTCATCTCTGCAAGTTACCAGAAGATTGATATCCTCAGGCTTAATATTTTTAAGATTTTCTTCAGATTTGCCATTTGGAATGATATGATTAGCATTTTCATTGCATTTTAAGATGCTCTTTTCTTGTATTTTGTACAGCTCCCCCTTTGCAGTATTCTCTTTTACATTTCTGTTTTTCACAGCCCAAAAAGTGGTCGTTCGAACCTGCTCCTTTGTAGGCGGCGGTGTAAGGAGGCTTACTATAACGGTCACAATTCCAGTGATCCAGAACAGAGCGGTAGCAACATACATGTAATGGATATTTTTGATAAAGCTGGGCCTAGTATCCGGCTGGTTACACTCCGGAGCACGATAGATAAATGCCAGTACCAACCGTATCGCTCCAAGAGCGAACCCAGCCATTCCACCATAGAACGCCCCCTGTTCATTGCAACGCTTCCAAAAGATACCCATAAGAAACAGAGCAGCCACTGGTGGAGTCAAATAGTCTGCCACCTCTTGAATATAAAGGTACATCTGACCTCCTTGCATTTCTACTATTATGGGAACCCAGGCAATGCTTATAACTACCATGAAAGCCACAAAGACTCTTCCTACAATCATCAGTTCTCTAGACGTCGCGCTCTTCCGAATGAGCTTGTAGACATCAAGCGTAAATATGGTGCTGGCACTGTTGAATATAGAGTCCAAGTCACTCATCAGTGCAGCAATCATCACGGCCATCATAAGTCCCCGCAGACCAACTGGCACAAGTTTCATCACCAAACGTGGGTAGGCAATGTTAGAGCATCCAGCTCTGCTTCCGCAGACTTGAAAACAGTGTTCTGGATTAATACAGGCGATATCATCTGCAAACAGTATTCGTGAAATCATGCCTGGGACAACTATAATAAACATTGGCAGTAACTTTAAGAAGCCTGCCATCAGAGTGGATCCTTTGGCATGAGCAATGTTTTTTGCTGCTAAAACTCTCTGCACTATGACTTGATCAGCACACCAGTACCAGACAGAAGCTGGAGTCTGTCCCAACAGAAATCCAGGCCAGGGAATATCTTCATCTGTTGGCTCACGCAACATTTTAAGAGCATCAGGCTTTGGGTCGACATTGCAGGAATTGGTATTGGAAATGTTGTAGGTTAACAAGATAGACGTAATATTTGGTGATGCTAACATGTACCTTTTTTTAACTTCTTCAAACCCACCAACCTCCGTAATACTTATGATCATAAGTGTGAGGGCACCAATAATCATAAGCAGAGCTTGAAGCGTGTCTGTGTAGATGACAGCCACAAGACCTCCAGTCACAGTCAACAGTGCAGTCATTCCAATAAGGAGGATAACTGACAAATAGAGGTTCCAACCTAGCGATTCTTGAATAAAAAGCGCCCCTGAATACAAGTCAACTGAAAGTTTGGTGAAGATATAAAGAATTAGAGACAATGCTGCAAAATATATTTGAATTCTATGCCCTCCAAAACGCTTGGACAAGTATTCAGGCATGGTGTATACTCCTGACCGGATGTAGACAGGGACGAAGACCCATCCTAAAAGCTGCAAAAGCATTAAGGCGTTGAATTCCCATGCACCTACTGCAAATCCACTTGCCGCTCCAGATCCTGCGAGCCCAATGAAATGTTCACTTCCAATATTGCTCACAAATAAAGATGCACCAATAGCTACGCAGGTCATAGAACGCCCTGCCAAGAAGTAGCCACTTACGGTGCTTCGATTGTATTTCCACATGGCAAAAAAACCTATGCACATTACCAGCACGAAGTACAGTGCCACAATGGCAATGTCTGCTGTTTCCAAAGAAGCCCTCATTTTTGTAAACAAAATGACTTCGCACAGCTGACGTCCAGTTCTCGCCCCCCAGCAAATGTCTTTTAAGCAACACGTGAACCAGTTAACATTTATCAACACTGCGGATCAAATTCTTTGTCCCTTGGTTTGCTGTCCTGATGCTGGTGGTTGTGGTACATTTACTTTCTCCGCTTCTCAAATGGAAATTTGGAACTTAGCACGCACTTTTAATCCACATTCCACAAGAGCATCAGCCTTAACTCAGTTGATGTAGGAGAAATTCTTAGTTGCAGCTAAGTTTAGTGAGGCCTACTGTACCAACCCTGCAAGGCAGCAAAGACAAAAGACAAAGATTCAATTAGAGAAGAATTTCATGAAGTAATGAGAAAAAATTTGAAGTCTAGTAAAACAATGACTGAACACCACAGACTTTTCCCCTTATATTTCCTGCTATATTTATGCAATCCATAATATACATAATTAAATATTCATAAAGCTAAGAAGTAATGTCTTTTATAAGTCAACTTTAATGTCGTATACAAGTATCTTAAGGGACGCAGCAATTCTAGAGCGTAAGTGACCCAAATTCCCCAGAACAAGGCAAGAAACAGAAACACATTTTAGTATTCTTTACTTTTGGCTCTCGCAGGATTCAAGTCTATTTCTCAAGCCACTAAAAAGGCCTTCCTCATTCAAGCAACTATAGGAAAAAATCACTAAGGAATGTTAACCTGGCTAGTCATTTCCTGGTTTGCTCAAGCACTGCACCCCAAAAATCTTGATAGATTCTGATGTCACACGCATGCACTTGAGACACCAGCTGGCTACTATGACTAAAAAAATCAAAATGAAGTCATAATGATGTCAAGAAACAACACAAGCTTATGACTAACTGGAGAATCAAGATTATTCTGCAGGTTATAGACAAGTTTGCATCTGTCTGGGTTACAGATTATCACAGGGTTACATTTTACTCTGAAAGCTCTTCATACATATTCCACATAATCTGAGCAAAGAAAAAGAGCTATTCATGCCAAATGAAAAAAGCAAAGTTATTCCTGACATCTGGCTCTAGGGTATTTCTATCTGCACCTGCTTGGCTTCACAATTCTTCAGGAGCACTGTAGGGGCACCAGCAGGAAGAACCATATGGATTTTGGCAGCAGTCAGTTGCTAGGATGCAGAGAAGCACTATTCCCAGCATCACCCCTTCAGACCCAAGCATGAAGAGGATCACAGGAACGTCAGAAGGTTTTGAGGCAAAGCAGACCCTGCTGTTCTCCTGAACCCCCAAACCTTCCCAATTCTGCCAAAGCATTTCAGGAGACATAAGTGCTCATTTAAATAAGCAGGACTGAAGTGAGCAAAGTGGAGGAACGGGGATCATGAAAAGATTCACCGGCAGACCAGGTGGGAATGGCAGGCCTACTGAAGAGCTGCACAATGGCTCCTATCCCCATTATTTCTGCCTTGGAAAATATCATTCATTTACATCCACCCAAAATCATTTCATGAGCTTAGAGAGTGCTGGGCACAAGATTCCTCTGCTTCCTACACCAAATAGGCACAGCAAGGGAAGAAATGTCCAAAGAAAAGAACAAGTTTAGTCTAAAGATCAGAATGCTAATCTTTAGCATTCAAGATTATTACAAAGGAGTAAGGGGCAGGGTTTGATGCCATTCCCCTTTCCCCACCTGCTGGCAAAAGTAACGTAAGCACAAAAATCACTGGAACCTTGTTCTGCCCATAAGGTCTACTAGAAGTGCTACCAGCATCAGTTTTAGACACTCCCCTTCCATTCCACTTGAGGAAGCATGCCAGCACTGTGCTGGAGTGCACATTTCCCTATTAATTCATCTATGAGTAATACAACCACCTAGAAAACTTACATTAGTATTTGGTGTCTTCCTGTTCACATCCTCGTAGGAAGTTTGTTTTAAAGAAAAAAAAAAAAGTAAATAAAAATATTACAGATTCTCAGATGGCCCATAATAAACTGGAGCTAAGGTTGAAAATGCACACAAAAACACTCCCTGCCTTACTTCATGCCTTACTCAAGGTAGCAAAGGTGCTAATGTGAGAATGTGTGTTTCTCATTAAGGCAGATACATTTTTTAAAAAGGCTTACAGCAAACCACAACTTCAGCCGTAAGGAGAAATGCACAATCATGTTATTTGTACAAGCTGGCTGTTTTTCAAGAGTAGTTCAGAATCAGAAAAAGATAATAAGGGTTCCCCACCATCACCACAAACCCACATGAGAATATAGATATTCATTCTGCTGGAGTTATAGCCAATAATGACAGGCTATGGAGACATGGCACAAAAAGGACTGATTACAGTAGTGTGCTAAATTTATCATGCTCATAAGCCTCAAACCACAGATGTATTTTAAATTCTTCCATAAAAGAATTCACATTTATCCCCACCCACAAAAGGCAGCAGAAGTTAAATGGTCTACTCCACGGTTTAGTTTAATCCAACACAAAATTATAAACACTTCAGATTGTGTGACGCCATCAGTTACAAGTAATGCACTTTTCTTAGTTGTAACTGCTTTTGTATAACACTTCAATAGTATTGCTTCTTTTACTACATTTCATTAAGATTTGAAATGCAACTACGTTCTAATGTTTATACCAAAAACATAAATATTTTAAGGGAAGTGGAGGAAGAGATTTTACCGAGACACAGTGGAAAAGAAAAAAACTACTATACAGAAAATTAGAATAACGGGCAAGCTAAAAAATTGTAAAAATATCTGTATTCTCCCTTTTCTATTGTCCTGTTCTGTTACTGCAATATTCTAGACTTGAACTTAAGTTCACTTCCAAACTTTTTCCCTCCAAGTTAATCAATGACCTTGCAAAACTATACTATAAAATAACCTACATAAATCAAAACAGTATTTTATGACACACTGTCTGTTTGATACAAGAGGTACCCAGTGCGTAGTATGAATATTACAAGCACATTCAATCCCTCTGAAAAGCATGTAAGTAGAAGATGCAGCTGCCCATGAATAAATTGTGCATTTCTCAATTAGGACACTTTGCCAAACCACTGTGGGCTCATTTTAAACAAAATAAACAATACATGAAGAACTTGAGCATTTTCCACTGGAAGGTACAGCCAAACCATTTAAATAAGCAGTTGTATAGAGTCCTGAACCATCACCTTTGTAATCAACATCTGAAATTTTCAGCTTGCTTAAGCAGGAAGGTGGAGAGTTTTCAGTAGCCGCTATAAATTTGCTGCACTGTCACTAAATTACTGTACTGAAGTGGCCTCTTGTACCAGTTTCTTATTAGACCTAATTCTAAAATAATCCTAGAACTTTTTTCATTACTAAAATGAGACTCGTCCCTCTGAACTTTCAGCAAGTTATGACCTCAAGTCTTAAGAAGGACTTTTGAGACGCCCCATGCGAGTTTAATCTCAAGTTATTAGAACAGTGTACATTGTGGCACTGACAGAAAAAAAGACAGAAAGACAGCACTGCTGCCAAGGACTGTGAATTTTTTCCCTAAAGCTGTTTTCTGGCTGGATCATATCAAAGACACAAGACAATATTTTTCCCCTCTTGTCTGAAGATAGAAGGCTACAACTCTGGTGAAACAATGCATATGTCTCTCCAACAGACAGCTTGTCCTTTAAGAAAAAAGTCTCAAGGAATTCCCTGAAGAGAGATTAGATAATGTGAAGCAGATTTAGGGTGGGATTTTTAGGAGGAATTTGTATGATTGTTTTAAAGGGAAACTTTCTCCACAGTCCTTTTCTAATAAGAGGAACCTTTAAATATGCCAGAATCAAACTACTCCAGCCCCAAAACACTTAGGATGCTGCTTAAAATTTGGATTCTACTTAGTCTAGTCCTCTTTCTTGCAAATGGGAAGTTTCCCAGTTTACTTCCCTTTTCTCTTACCATTCAGAGTTGTAAAGAAATGTCGATAGCTCATTAACAGTAGAAGACCAGCCCCAATCAGCAATACTTTCAAGGGTTAATACGATGATACAGGCAGCCACATCTATCACACATGGTAGCACTCACTGCCAGCAAGTTGAGTACATGCTTCACTTTGTTCACAGGCTATTGAGTAGTTTTGAGGTCCTTTCTTAGAAACAAGATTTCTCCTCTCCACTCCCACCTTCTTCATACAGGGGTATGTTAACTCATACTAATAGCACTACTTATTGAACAAATCACCCGCATGAAAGAAACAGAGTCAGATTGCCCGGTTCAGTATCTTCTATATGGAAGATATTAACATTCTCTCTCCCAGAAAATAGAGCAATAAAGATCCAGTACTTCAAGCAGGCCTGTACAACATTCAACCCCACAAGTATGTTGTCTGGCCTGCTCACACTGTAGGCTACTTCCTACGGACACACAAGTGAGCTCCTGCCTGCCTACTGCTCCACAGTAAACACAAGGTTATTTGAGGTATCCTACCTCTCAGAAAAACAGAGTAAGCTGCATTTCACTGACTGCAGCATGCTACCATACAAAAACATGAACGCACAAACATTCTTCACAGAATAACTGATACATATCAACTTATCCCTGTGTAGTACATGACCTTGTGAAAGCAGGGGCCTCCCCTCACGGGCTGCTCAGCAGAACCCTAAACATCCAGCAACAGCTTCAGGATTTGCTCCTGGAAGTGAGGAACTGGGGCAGATGGGCCAGGGTGGACTCTTACCCAAGGCAAACAAGGTATATATAGCAAGAAGCAGGAAAGCTCAGAGGCACAAGTTCAGCTGTAGCATAGAATAAATGAGCAAGGTCTGGACAGGCTGGAGCAGAAGAGTACCACATTTAGGAGCTACCTGAATCAGCAGTAACTTAACTAACCTGCTTGCCACAGAACAGCACAGTTATCCACACATGGTCTGCTGCCCTGAAGTGGTGCTGCTTTAACACCTCCGCTAGCCTTGGAGAACAGAGGCACTCTAAACCATCATTACCCTAAAAGCCTAATTATTGATGCACGTTGCAAGGTTCAAGTTAGTGAGCCAGTCAAATGCTTTTATGAGCATGTAACGCACTTTTTGGTCTGGAGTTTCAGGAATCTCTCCAGTACCGTTCTTCATTTCACAGTACCATCAGAATAAACAGCTTGCTCCATAATACATTCTTCTCAGTTCTTTTTCTAAAGGACTGCTCAAGAAGGCTCTAGAGAAATAAGTAACCTTACAGTACACAGTTCAGCAGGAGAAACAAAGAACCACAGAAAGCTGCACTGCATTTGTCTGTTAGAAATGTAAAGTTACTGTGGTATATTACTGCAGCAGTAACTGGAGAAACGTAAGGCCAAGTGAAGCAGAAGGGCAAGCTGACTGAGTGTTAGTGCAGTGCTTCAAATTAGTTTTCATTTACATTTCTTCCTCTCATCCCAAATGTATACACCCATCTAAGGCAGGGGTCACATTACACCTTTTATTTAAGAAAATCAGCAGAAGAAAGAAAATGCAGTTTTATTGTAGTGCTCATGCAGTACTCTGAACAGAAGCTGCTGAAGAATCACAAAGTAAGAAGAAGATAGCTCATTTTCTGAAGATTACGTTGCCAGCAGTGCCTCAGCAAGCCACTTCATGCCACTGCCTCTGGCTTTCACATTAGGTTGGCTTCTTTCCCTGTGAGTCCCCAGCACTGTAAGGAGTAGCAGATTATTTGCTTCCACTGTTCTTCCTAAAACCTCGAACGTATAGGGGGAGGGAGACAGGGGCAGAAGAAAGGAGGCAGAAAAGTTCCTTATTACTTGTTAAAATTCAAAGATACCAGAAAGAAAGCCCATGTGCTTCACACCTACCTAGGCATATTCTAGTCTGTTAATCAGGTCTTAAATTTGAGCTGATGGACTATTCCTTTGTAAGTTAAACTGATTACTAACTTAAAGAAAATGTGTAGGTAAATACTTCCTTTTCCCCTTGCCAAGCCACAGAATTGGCTTATGTTTCCATAGGCGACAAATGCCACCCAAATTCTCAAAGAGAGCAGGAAGTACCACTGCTCAGCACCACTGAGGAACAGCGCCACTCTCCTTTGGCAAACTGGTCTTCATCATAACTCAAGCAGATGATGACCAGAGGCTCAGCTGTCCAGAAACACTATAAGCAACTCCTCCCTCAGCAAGAAAACCATGCTTTTCTTTGCAAATAGACAATCTTTGCAAACTTGCAGATAGAGTTTTCACTTCTATGCAGCAACTGGAAGTAAAAGAGGAAGGAGACAGGGGTACAGAGAAGTCACATGGTTTATAGTAATTAAATAAAAAGCACAGTAGGGCATACAGGAAAAGTGAGCAAGGCATTTTAAGGGGGAGGGGGCGATAAGAGGCTGTATCCTCCAGGTGATGGCAAAAGGTTTGGAAAGATGTCAGCTGACATCTTCTATACTGGCAGCTGCAGATGAACACTGAGCCTGGACACTCAAATTCCTTCTCAGAGACCCCAAAGCCCAGATGAACAAACATTTTCACTGCCACTGGCAAGTAGTATTTACCTGTAGATAAGTTAGCTTAATGAAATGCTTAGTGACTAAGAGCAACAGCAAGATAATAGGTAAAGGAAGCACAAACATGCAATACTTCATTTCCCTAGAGGATTTGGGACCACATAACCAAGTTTCCTGGGTGCAGAGCACAGATGTTATTACCATCAGCAGAACACATGGTAACATCTCTACGAAAGTGGACTGTGTTCTTAGGGGACGTGAAGAGTAACCTCTTATAGGAGGAATCTGGCAGCCTCCTTCAGAGGCTCCTCCTGGTATCAGGAAGTTCACACACTCGTTCTTCCTTCTACAGAGACCAAATGCCACAAGCTCTGTAGGAGCTTTCCAGCATCCACTAGGCTTTGGCATGGCCACAGATAAGCCCTGAATCTGTAAGTTAGAGGCAGGTGTTTCACCAACTATTCCAATCTCTAGAGTGTTAGGGGTGGGGTGCTACTTTAAAATAAATAAATGAAGCATAAAGCATATATATATATGCTTTAACATTCCATTACTAGTGTAAATGCTAGAAGCTAGTTTTACACTAGGAACACTTCCCTGTACTTATTTTTCCCTGAAGAACAGTAAGAGTCAAACTCATATGTAATTCTTTGATGCTTTAAACATGGATTTTGGAAACATGCATAGCATTAAAGCAAGCAAGCTTTCAAGAGAGTCTCAAGTTTTGATAGTTAAAGCTGACACTTAAACTACTTAAGTCAAATTGGAGTAACAAGCAGAAGTATCTATGTTTCAGCTTAACCAGAAGGAAGCCACAAGGAAAGGAAAGTGCAATTCCTTAGAAAGGCTAGCTACAAGATAGGAACCTATGACCTAGTTGGTGGTTATCACCATTTACCAGTAGCTGACGTGACTGGCATTTTTCTTTGCCAGGCTAAGAGTATGTGTTGGTTCCCATTTGAAGAGGATTTTGGCTAGCAGACTACAGACTTCAAAAGCTATTTGAGGATGAACAAAGGAGCAGTGGAAGTGTCAGCTCCCATGCAGTAGATAACTGGGAAGAATAACAGAGGAGAAAATTCTTTCCAGAATTTCTAGGGAGAGAAGAGGGAAAAAAAGAAAAAAAAACACACATACACACACTCACACTCATTAAGTTTATTCAGGACCAAGTTCCCATCACTTTTGTGGCAGCCCACAATCATTCCAAGAATGTAATGCATCACAGGTTTTACTGATTGGTGAGACAGAAGTTTCAGGGACATATATAATCCTAGAATTTAAGTCTGAGGCCCTCCAAGCTTCTTAGTCTGCTAGGTGCTCTTTCAATACTTCAGATGCTTCTTGAGGATTTTAAGAAACCAAATGAGGCTTAAATAAAATTATTACCTTGGTTATAAAACATCTAGTACTACTCTAAACAGACTTTGCGGCTAACTACACTAAAAGATACCAAAGATGCATTTTTGTTAGTTTCAAACACGCTGACTCCACTGAACACATTGTCCTCATCCATCTATGCTCTCTATGTACCTTTGTTTTTATTTATTATTCCTGAGATGTTTGGACAGCTGAAGCACAAAGACTGGCTTGCAAGTTGACAAACCAGGATTAAAAACAATGTTGAGAAACAGTAGGTCTTATGTAGTTATCCAAATTCATATTTCTTGAGGTCACAACCCTTCTCCTATAGCGTCTGCTGTCCCATGCTCATTTTTCTCCCTCTTCCCCATCAAGGGGGCTGTGTTTCTGTAGCACCTCATTTCCAGTATCAGTATTTTAACTAGTCTTCCCACAGTACAGGTCCTTAACTTGCATCAATTCTTGCCTTGCTTTTTGTTTTCACTTCCCATCTTTTCTGTCCCCTTTCTACGTAACTTGCAATATTTTGCCTCTCTGCTTTCCATTTGATTTTCTTCCCCCACCCTTCACTTTCTTACTGGCTCTTCTACAGAATGGTCACACACCAGAGATCTTCCTGTTGGTTCCACTGGGCAAGAAGCTTTGAAGACAACAACCTGGTGCCTGGGAGCATCCTCCACCACCACAGCTAGGCACTGCAGAGGCAGGTACAAGCAACTGTTATCGGACAACTGCTTCCACATAAGCAGCTCTTACATTGCCACAGACTTGTAGTGGAGGAGGTCTGAGCAGCTGTGGCTCAAACAATTAGCAGCCTGCACTGGCTGAGTCTGACAAAAAGCAAGGCAAGTGACTCAACATCAACAACCACAGAAGTAGATTTTCAGTGGAAGTTGCCAGCATTACAGCTCTGAAACAAAGGAATTGGAGAAATCGACTCCTGAAAGAATATGTAAGCAAGCAAGAACTTCCATAGTTACAAAATCTGGTATGTATTATGCATTAGAAGAAAGCAAGCATACACATGCATTCATACTTAGGTTAACTTAAAGGATTATTCTAAGTGATAAAGTTGACATCTTACAGTCAGTGACTCTTGACAGATTTTACAACAGTGGAGAGCAATGAAGTAGTTTGGTCAATACAAAAGGTTCTCCTTCCTTCTATTTCAAAAGTTAAATGATAGAATATACTCTCATGCTGAAGTAAACAAGCATCTCCCTGATCATACACGTGATGTGTTGGTATGCATACAAACACACAGTAGACATGAGGAAAGACAGACAGCTAACAGAGAATAGCACATTGCTAAAGAGATAAGAGGGGCAAAGGGGAAAAGTCTTATCTTAAAGGTTAAGTCGCATTTCTGCCCACTGAAGAGTTGCTAGCCAAATCCCACTGCAGTCATCCAGCATGGATGCAAGGACCTGCCCACAGTCCCACTTCTGCGAGAGTCCCTCAGTGCCCAGACTTGAGGCTCTAAAGCTTAGGGAACAAGAGTTGCAGAGTTAACTAGCGCATCCCATTACATACATTCGATCAGGCACATTGCTTAATATACTAAAAAAGCCTGTCTAAACCAAGAGACTTTTGTACAAAATGAGTACTAAGCTGACAGCAAGAATAAGACAGTCAACTCCGCCAAACTCATTTAACTAACAACTATTTGCTATAAAAAGGTTTAGACCTTTTTTGTAGAAGAGAATAATCCTCTACCTCCCCCATACCCAAACCAGGAACATATCCCACACTTGGCAGAAATTTAGAAGAGAGGCTATTCTCAGATCTTAAGATAAAAGATGACAAACTTCAGCCAAGAAGGTATTATTCCCAAATGCTATCTGTATCACACGCTTCAAAATACAATTATTCTCATTGAAAAGCTTAAGTCAGAAAACAAAAAGCTGACTCCTACAAGAAAGTCTACTAGGGATCTCATAGTGTTCTGATCTCATTTTTTAGTTCCAATTCTTTGGCCTTCTTTCCACCACCACCACCCCCAATATAAAAGTACCACTCCTACTACTTCCCCTTTTGTGATAGAAGGTGAAGAGGAGCCTGTTTCAACCTACTGAAAAAGCCAAAGAAAACAGAGGAAAATTTTTGTCCAATTTCAACCTATTAAGCTGGGGGGGAAGGGAGGAGGATACGTAGAATAGGTAGGTTAACCAGAAAGGAATGAAAATAAAAAACAGTATCTGTCTGCATACTGCCCTCTTTATTCACCCCCCCCCTTCTTCCTACCAACAAAGATATCAAAAGCCCAATTGCTGCAGCTGCCTACACAGCAATTAAGTATAATAGTCAAGATGTCAAGCAACACTGCTGCCCATTGCTTTGGCTTTCCTAAAATAGCTGAGTGATCTACACAGCAGGTAGGGAATTTTTGAAACACGGCAGCCTGCTCGGAAGCAAACAAACAGATGTTGAGTACAAGTTACACTGTGTGAACATGTAAACCAAACTGAGACCAAGATTCACTGTAGTATTACCAAGGCAGGGGTGGGGTTCCCTAGTCCAGGTATTTGCTGAAACAAGATAATTAAGTGTTACACTATGGTTCATACTATGAATTTGTCCTTTGTTACAGGTGAAGTGGGGAGAGAAGAGCACACCAATATCAAAATATCAGGATGCTTTCTCATTTTTTAGCAAAACTCTCATACAAAGTATTTTTGAACTGCCCATTCATCTCAGTTACAAAGTTGTTTTGTCAAAGACAGGTGTCCCAGCTCACAAGAGTCAAGCAGCAACAAGAACAGCATGGGAATACCTACACACATGGTAATACCACACCTTGTCTGTCCTATGTGCCCCAGGCTGCCAATTTTCCTTGGAGAGTGTCTCGTATTGCCGCCCTGTGGTCAGTCTGCAAAACAGCATCAGAGCAATAGGAAGCCATTTCCAGCTCTTCCTTCCCCTCCCCTCCCCCTTCCTTTCCCAGCTCTTCAGGGACTTTCAGCAGCATTAGGAGGGAAGCAAGAGGAAGCTTCCTCAAAGATTTCTCCTTTCCCCAGCAAGCAAAACCTCTTGCAGATTCAGTAGGAAAGGCTAGTTAAGGTCCTGCTCTGCCACAATTCCCCTGCTGAAAGCCAACTATCCTGAGAAGAGGTTAGAAATAATTAGCAATTCACCTACTGCTGTGAATAGCAAAGCTTGGAGCATGAACAACTATGTCTTCAGTTTGTGCATCTACCTTCACAACAACTGTAGACTTTGACTTAGGCTAATGAGGGCAGGCAATGGGTCTTTACACACATCTGTATGTTACTGGTAACAGTTAACAAGTTTGCCATCAAACTCTCCAAGCTCATCGTATTATTTGTTGGTAGTGCATTGAAGAAAGCCACACACACAGGCAAAATCTATTATTTTCACTGTAAGTTACAGACATTTTACATTACTGTCATCATACCTTTCTTTTCCCAAACCATTTCCTCCATGCATTCACACAAAAAGTTACATGATCCAACTCTCTCACTGTAGTTACTCTTCAGAGAGTACAGTGGTACCACAAAAAAAGCAGAGAAGTGTTTTTTGGGGGAGATTTTTGGTTGGTTGGTTAGTTTGGGGGTTTAGGTTTTTCCTGCAAGCCACTGACTGGGGTCTGTGCTGACTGAGGATTCTGTCCATAGACAATTTACAAAGCTGAATTGATATTTTTAGTATAATCAAATACCTGATCATACAATACCCACAAAAACATGAGAGAATGGTTGTTCAGCTTTGACTTCAGAATAAAGTCATGCTCTTTTGTGAAAAATATACATGGACAACTGGGGATGAAGTTTCAAAACAGAGGTTTTCCCCCTTTCACCTCCCTCCACCCCCAAGATTTTGGGTACTGCATTTTAATGCATCAAAAGGAAAGCTGAAGGGACTTTGAGGAAATCTGCAGAGAATCAAAGGGGCACAGGAGCATCAGGTAAGACAGATGGGTCATGCTTTCCTACAGAGAGTGTCCCGTAACCATATAGAGGCTATCTGGGTAAGGAGAAGACTAGCACAACAGGCAGAGTCCACAACTGCAAACAGAAGCCACATGCAAGGGAAGAATGAGGGATCCCCAACTCGAACAGAACTAGTGCTAGGGAGCAACAGAGACTAAAGCAAAAAAAAAAAAAAAAAAAAAAACACACACCAAACACAGCATTGAGGGTTTATTTTACCTAGATCTATGAAAATGCTGTAGTAAGTATTAAAAGTTATTAGGGGCGGGGGGGGGAGGGAACCCATATAATCATGATGCTAGTCTCTAAAGAAAAAGCCGTGAAAAACTACAAGATTATAGCTCTAAGAAGGTTTTTGCTCAAGCTGCTAGGGAGCCCACAGAAGTTAGTGACAGCCCTAAAGCATAAGAAAGCCAGGCTGCAGGGGCTTGGTTTTTTGCAAGGCAAGGGGCTGTCAGAGGTGAGGAAGCATGCCAAGGAGACCAAGAGAAAAGCCAGCACTTGAGCAAGTCTCAGAGTAAAGTAGCCGTTAGAGCATGCAGTTGTAGTATGGAGGGACTGACACGGTAGCCTGGTGAACATCCAGCTGGGGTAGCTTTATCAGAAAGCATGAGCATCAAGCAGCAGCATAATTTATTTGGTACTTTGTTAGATATAATAATGCTCCATCTTCTACAGGGAAGAGTTATATAGTAACTGCATAATTTCAAAACATTTTATTAGATTCAAATTCAGGTCTCCCTATTTTGGCTAATGAAAGCATTATGCTTGAGATTAAGCACTGTTATGGAGGGCTTTAGAGCAACCCATTTGTCAGGATTCAGCAGAATCACTCAGCGTAATCAGTATACCAATGTTTTTAAAGTATTTTCATTTCACAAGAAAGGCGGCAACAGCAGCTACTTATCTGTATACAAAAAAACACCAAATCTGGTGTACTGTAAACAACAAGAAAAACAGTGTCTAGAGATGAACTCTCTAGATTTTAGAATTACAATGATAGGTTAAAAACAGCAGTATTCCTGAACCAAAACTTAGTATTTTACCATAACCATTGAGCTAAAAAATACCTCAAGAAACAACTATTAGGAAATAGAGAGCCAAACTTCAAAGAATAAAAGGTTGCAGATACTAAGTCTTGTGAGTGTACCGATCAATGCCCATTAGAAGCATTTTACAGCTGAAAGCTTAACCCTGCATCCCAGTGCTCAAATCCTAGGAATCAAAGATCCTTTTTACCAGCACAACACTCCATGGCATTCTTTTAGTTAGTTTATTAGTGTCTCAGTATCATGTAAAATTTGCTATACTTTCTCTCCTCTTCCATGTTTTTAGCATTTGCACAGCATAAGGGAACTCCCACATTAACAGCAGGTAGAGAAAAAGTATCTCATCACCTATGACTTACATATGGTTTGGGGGGGGGGGGGGGAGGAGGAGAGACCACACTAAGACAACACAAGTACACCGAGAGAAGAGTGTTCTGTCAGACTGAATGCTGCTCCATGAGGTGATGCGGCAATGCCACCAATTTCCCCCCCCAACTGCTCTATTTCTCCACTAGGGGGACTCACCTGAGAAGTCTACTAGAGCGCCTGCAGTTAAGCCAAGTTAAAAAAAAAAAAAAAGGAAAAGCCAACCCTGACATGTGGATGCTACATGTAAAATGAATGGAAATGTACTAGTATATGTAGTACATGCAATACATGAAGACATGCTCCAGTAACTACAAAGAAAAAAAAAAAGCAACACTAACTTCCTGCTATTCTATTACAAACATACATGTCATATAAACAAAGGTTAAACATAAGAGCAAGTATGTTCACATTGGATAAGATCAAAAGGGTTGTAGGCTAACAGAAGTGCTGCTACATTTAGACACCAGCACTGCATATTAAGCTGGAAAGTAGCAGATAAACAAAGGCCGTAGAAGGTACTAGAGAAGCACCAATATCGGCTACTACCTTCCACGTGAAGGGTCCCACCTACACAGAAATATGTCTTCTTTTTATTATTATTTTTTTTTAATCACACAAGTACACCCGCACCGCGGAGGGGGCTGCCTGCAATTTACGAGCGAGCATCACGGAGCCTCGCTCCGCACCCGCGGCTTCTCGCCCCGCGCGGCTCAACCGGTGTCAGCAGCGGCCGCCGCCACCCCGCGGGCCGGAGCCGTTCACGGGCGCCCGGCCCGGGGGGGAGTGAGTAGGTAAATATGCACATTTCGCTAAGTGCGGGAGCCGCTTACCTGTGGGCAAAAAGGGAAAAAGGGGGGGGAGGGGCTGCGCTGCTAAGCGAGCACACTATCAACAGACTCTTCCGAGGAGGAAGAGAAAAAAAGAAGAAAAGGGAAGGGGAAAAGAGGTCGGAGGAAGACACGCGCGAGCCTGAAGCACGCTGCGCAATTCCCATTTCAAAACACGGAGGGGAGGGCGAGGGGGGCCGGGGGAGGGGGAGACGAGGGGCCGCGGCGGCGCCTCATGGCAGCGCCGAGGGCGAGCGGCTGCAGGCGGGCGCGGGGCTCCAGGCGGGGGCGCAGAGACCCACCGGCTGGGGGGGGGGGGGGTCAGGTCCCACCTGGCCGGCTCCCTCCCTCCCGGCTCCCCTCCCGCACTCACCCTTTGCATGGCTTTCAGGATCAAAGCCAGTTCATAGCGGGGCATCCTAGAGCTGGCTGTGGCGGGAGGAGCGGGACGCGGCGGGGCAGAGGGTGGGGAGGAAGGGGGTGGCGGCGGTGCCGGAGAGGGGCGACGGAGGAGGAAGAGAGGCGCGTCCCGCGGTGGCGCTGGCGGCGGCTCCTGCCCGCGCGGCTCCCCGGCTGCACAGACACCGAGGCGGGCGGGCGGGCGGCGTGGCTTAAAGGGCGCCGGCAGCTGCGCACGCTCCGCCCCCTGCCCGCGCCAAGCGCCGCCTCCGCCGCCCCGGTCGCGCGCGCACACGCCCGCCCGCCCGCGCGGCCCCCGGGGGGCCGCCGCCCGCGCGGTCCCCGCTGGCTGCCCCGCTGGCCCGGGCCCGGGCCCGGCCCCGGCCCCGGCGCGCTCCCGGGGAGCGGGGCCCGGCCCTCCCCCTGCGGCGGCTCCGGGCCGGCGCCCGCCTTCCTCCTTCCCGCCGCCGCGGAGGTGGAGGCGGCTGGTGCTGTGGCTGCTGCAGGGAGTGGAAATTTCCACTGTGTCCGCCCCTCTCCTCCCCATCCTCCCCCCGCACACACCCGCGCTCGCACATGGTGGGGGAGGAGAGTCCCGGCGGCGCGGGGAGACCCTGCTCCTGCGCCACAGCCACCCACGGCGGCGGCCCCGCGCGGCCATGGCCGCGCGGCCATGGCCCCGCGCCCACCAGCACGCCCGCCGCTGCGGCCCGGCCCCCTCCCGAAACAGGCCCGCGCACCCCCACGGGAGGCACGGCCAGCCAAACCCCCCCCCCCACGAGGCGAGGTGAGGTGAGGTGAGGCGAGGGCGGCTGCCAGCGGCACACCTGGGGTGTGCGGAAGCCCCTGCCCAGCGCTCTTCCAGAACCTTCTGTGGACCCAGGCCCCTGCCTCTGCCCTGTGCCCAGGCACGGATTCCCCCCGCAATACCGCTTGCGTGAAATACGTACCCTTCCAGCCACACGTGCCGCAGAGTGGGCCCGGCAAATACACCTCACTCCCCTCACGCGTACTGTGAGGTGTGTCACCTTGCAGCAGGCGTTTCCAAAACAGTGGTGTGAGGTGCACGCGCTCGCGTTACGTTCGCATGCAACTATCAAGGCCAGCAACGCTGTAGCTGTGCAGATGCCCTCTGTCAGCGACACATCTGACACCAGCTTCCAGCCCTAGCTCTGCTGGGAACCAACAACCGCCTGCGTCCCAAAAAGAGGCACATCTGAGGAGCCCTGCGGCAAGGCAGACTTGTTCCAATCATATTTCTTTTCTCCACAGCACAGCTAGGTCCTTCCAGAGGTATCCCTTTTCCTTATACACATAATACCCTAGAATGTTCTGGAAATATCTACACATGAGCTTTCTTTAGAAAGAGGGATCATACTGAGTTTTTGTTCTAGGTTTTGAAGTCCTCCTTCCCTGGCTCTGTCCATTCTCTCCAGCTGGTTGTGATAGCGCCTTTTGCTTATCCACATCAGTCCTGTCCCATAAACCTCAGCTCTGCTATTCCTGATGCAGTTCGATGGTACTTGAGGCCTTTGCAGGAGGCAAACGCCTCGAACAGGGTCCTTTTTCCTTCCTTTTGTCCCCCTTCTCAGTTTTCGCCTGCTCCAAGCCCTTGTCAGCCTTCTCAGCCAAGATATGTCAGAGGGTGAGAGCAGAGTGAGCACAAAATAATGGAGTTTTGTAGCGTGGCAAAATGTAATCTTGATGGGGAGAAGTGGGTTCCTGAGAAGGACGAGGGGCAGATGGGGTCTGGGCGAACTTAGTTTTTCCATAAGGGAAGGATGAGTGGGATGAGAAGAACTAGAGGGAGAAGAAGAAGGTTAGGGGGATGTCTTGGAAATAGAGGGCAAAAGACTGGGAAGGGTTAAGGTGATTCAGGGGGAAGATGACAGGCAAGGGGTAGTAGTATTACAGGGGACTGGGTCAGGGCAGAAGTCTGTCTACCCTAGCTGACAATGTCAGTGCAGGGCCCTTTCTCTCCGTATGTGATGCAACCTGCATCCTCCACTGTATCGTGAGCTGCTACCCCTCCATGAGCAGGAGAGCAGAAGATCTGGGACATGAGCATGGGGCAGAGGGCAAGGACGGAGAGAGCTGGGCAGGCAGACTGTGAGAGCAGGCACTCTTGTGCCTGCTGCCGCTAGGGAAGTAGGGGCACCAGAGACAGTAGCTGCTGCTTCTGGAAAGGTTCCTACACACCAACTCTTTGCTCAGCAGCACAAGCAAATCCAAACCTTTGTCAGACCACTCAGGCCCAGGTTTGCTGTTCTGACAGAACACGCTAGGCAAAAATCTGTTTCCCTGCCCTTGGGAAAAACCACAGTTATTTGGTCATTGCTACGTTTCACTGGGGAAAAGCTACCAATTTGCCAATGCCTAAAGTCAGCCATGGGTATGAGAAAGGCAGGGAAAAAGAGCAGAGTCACTATGCCAATGCTTAAAGTGAAGGGGAAGCAGGGAGAAATCTTGAGATTAAAAAGTGTTCACAAAATATCTAGGTGCCTTAGCACCCCACCTGCTTGCTGTGTACCCTTGCTCGCCAGAGTACAACTACAACCTTGGGCTCTCCTCCTCCTAGAACAAGCCCTTATTCTCTCCAAAATGTGGTGCATATCCCACATCCCCAACTCACTTCTTAAACACTGTTATTGCTTCCCCAACCAGAACCTCACCCTCTGCCTCACTCTCTTTTACACACATCTTCCATCTCACCTTAAAACAGAATCTGAATTTACATCCTACAATCAATTGGCATGTATTTTCACATATGGCCCCCAAAAAACTCAAATCCAGATTACCTACAGGCTTTCTCTCTCTCACACATGCCTTACCCTATCAAGAGAGGCCTCAGCTCCAGACCTGTGCTGCCATCCCTCCACACGATCATCCTGGAACCCCAGTCATGCCCTCCTCCACCAAAAAAGTCATACTGTACCGTCAGCTCAGCATTGCTTGCTTTTGCTCTGTTTGCACAGTGGTTGCGTAGTGGCTGATGAAATGAATCCAAGATGCAAGTACTGCTAACTGGAAACTTTTCCCAGCACTTCCCATAATGACTTGCAGAACAGTCAGCAATGCTGTTGTTGCAGGTCTTCCTTGTCTTCAGCAAATTTGAGCTCTTGGTAGTTCCCTGCAGGCACTGTGGGGCAAAACAAAGCCTATGTGGGTGCTAGGAGCCATTTTTGTGCACTGCTGCAAATTATCAGCTGTTCAGGGTGAATTGTCTATAAAGAAGTGTTTAACATGCTCCCAAACTACACCCCCCAGCTCAGGTAAACACCCGTGCTTTGGCAGTAATTGACAGTCAGCTGACAGGTGTAATTTACTGCCTGTTTGTGCTTACCACTTTACTTTTTTTTATGCTGTTGTCTGGAATGAGCTGCTTTCTTGTTCTGAACAGCTGCCTGGGCAGTCCAGAGGAAATCCAGATAACTTGTGAATGATGGTCCCCAATGGAGGAGAGAATGCCCAGATATCCCTGTCTTGCTAATAAGAACTGACAGTAATTCCCACCCTCCAGATGTACCCTGCCAGTGATGACATAATCGCAGATGAACCACACTGTTCTCTTCCCACAAAATGAAACCCCTACGCCCTACTACTGTACCAGCTACTTGCTTAAACATTTGTATTCCAGAAAAAAAGAAACACATTCACCCTTGTTTCTACAGGCTTTCTCTCTCACACACATACACAGAATTTTATGCAAATCCCCAAATCTGAAATTTCTAGCACCACTTTCAAATGCCAATATTTGATTCTCAGCTGGACATACACTTACATTCAGCATTCATACTAACTTCTGACTACACTCCCCATCCAAGCTCCACAAATAGACCTGCATGTGGTCAACAAACCCTCCCTTCCTTTTTTCTGAATCACACACACACACACACACACACTTCAGTGCTGCACCTCAAGACCCCACAAACATATGATTGAGCCTGAGTCCTTATATCTGTGCCTGAGCTTTGTTCATGCATGTAGAAACACTTGTGTGTGAGATCTAATAAACTCATTCTCACATACATAGGCATTCCTATATATAATCCCTGGATGAGATCTGTATGCTTGAGGGTCTCTCCTTATGCACATTAGCAACACAGATGCAGTGACTAGATCTATCTGTGTCTGAATGTCACACTTAACGGGCATCTGGTCTAATGCATCCTGCCTATGTATAGTTATACACACACACTCATGAACTTTCTACTGCATACACCTGCAACATCCTCTATCTTTGTGAGAGTTTCTAACACTCTGACTTTCTTGCATACTTATGTAGTGTGTCCAGCAGGTATGAGCTATCTTGAATCTCACAGGAGTTTGTTTTCTCCTCAAAGCACTAACCACAAGCAAAGACTCTAGGAAACTCTCACTTAACGTCTAAAAGCACACACTTGCAGAGGAAAATCTGAAAAACATGGATTGACCATTCCCTAAATGCTCAGAAAGCAATTATAAAGCCACCCTAATTTATCATTTTCTTTAAAGAATTAATGAATGCTATGTCAAACTTATGACTTTGAGAGGCTTGACTATGACCTTTTCATGCTGGAGGTCGAGGTGCTGCAAAGGCAAATCCTCCAATCTATATCTTACTATCTTTCATGTATACTTTCATAGAACACTAATGAATAATGTCATTCTTTGTAATAGAGCACAAATTAAAAATGCATCCTCATGCATTCTATATGTATATATTCTGACTTTTCTGTGGAAAAGCTTTTGGAAATGTTTTAGGGAACTAAAAATATGGTGTCCAACTAGTCTAGCTAGTCCAACATGATAGGATAAAAGGGGAAAAAAGAAAGAAAAATACTGTACTTTTAAATCCTCAGTATTATCTTTAATAGCCTCTCTAAGCATAATTATATTGCACTTTTATGATCTCTTTCTTATGATGGAAACTACCCAGATTTGAAACAAGTATTCTGTGCACCATGGAAAAGCCAGTTCTCTCCTCTTTCCAGCAATAAAAGTTTTCATTTCTAGCTGTGTTAGATAATACAACACCAAACCATAAATTTAACACAGGTTTAGGACTAGGATATTGCCTGTCTTGAACAAATCAGGACAGATTTTCAGAGTTGTTAGTAGAAAACAGGAATTGCCTGCTGAAAGAAGAAGGAAAGAGTAATTTCACTGCCAAGTGTATTTCTGTTTGTTTGCTTGTATTGTTGTTTGTCTACAGGCATGGACGTAGATATATATACAGATACATGCCTATTCTCCCTAATACATACCCACCTTCTTGGGTGAGTTTGTAGCTGAACACCATACATTTGAGGTAACAGCAGGTCAACTAGCTGGTACAAAGCCAGCCTGGAAATGCCTACATGACTCTGAGGTGATTGCAGTCTAGACATACTCTAGAAAGGTGATTGCTGGAGGTGGATCAGAACGTCGAAATGCTGAAAGTGGTCCTGTCCCAAGGGAGCAGATGAGTGAGCAAAGCTCAAGTGGAGGAGATGATATCAATAGAGGTCTGATGTAAGCTTGTACATAGGGCTCCTGAAGTACCTGGCTGGGAGTATGGCCCTTAGACACATGGACAGTGGTGCCCTGGGAGGAAGGATTGAAAGGCAACAGAGCTGAAGAGGAAATGGAGGAAAAGCAGGACTGGCCAGGGTAAAGACTGTGACAAAGAGCCAGAACACGGACGGCTGGAACAAGAGGGAAGGAATGTGGAGGGGACTGGAATTTGATGTTCTCAAACTGGGACAAGGATCTAATAAGAGGATATAAAAGGGGGAGGGGGGAGGGAGAATCACAGAATCACAGAATGATTGAGATTGGAAGGGACCTCTGGAGATCTAGTCCAACCTCCCTGCTCAAGCAGGGTCACCTAGAGCACGTTTCCAAAGATTGTGTCCAGATGGCTTTTGAGTATCTCCAAGGAAGGAGACTCCACAACCTCTCTGGGTAACCTGTTCCAGTACTCTGTTACCCTCACAGTAAACCCTCACAGGTTCCTCTCTGCCCACCTCTCCAGCCTGTCAAGGTCCCCCTGAATGGCAGCACAGCCCAATGGGGTATCAACCACTCCTCCCAAGTTTTGTATCATCAGCAAATGTGCTGAGGGTGCACTCTGTCCCTTCATCCAGGTCACTGATGAAGAAGTTGAACAAGACTGGACCCAGTACTGACCCCTGGGGGACACCACTAGCTAGCTACAGGCCTCCAACTAGACTTTACACCACTGAGCACAACCCTCTGAGCTCTGCCTTTCAGCCAGTTTACAATCCGCCTCACTGTCTTCTCATCTAGTCCGCACTTCCTGAGCTTGCCTATGAGGATGTTATGGGAGACAGTGTTGAAAGCCTTGCTGAAGTCAAGGTAGACAACATCCACTGCTCTCCCCTCATCTACCCAGCCAGTCATTGCATCATAGAAGGCTATCAGGTTGGTTAAGCATGATTTCCCCTTGGTGAATCCAAGCTGACTACTCCTGATCACCTTCTTATCCTTCACATGCTTAGAGATGGCATCCAGGATGAGCTGTTCCATCATTTTTCCAGGGATGGAGGTGAAGCTGACTGGCCTGTAGTCCCCTGGGTCCTCCTTCTTGCCCTTTTTGAAGACTGGAGTGACATTAGCCTTCTTCCAGTCCTCAGGCACCTCTCCTGTTCTCCATGACCTTTCAAAGATGATCGAGAGTGGCCTAGCAATGACGTCCACCCTCACCACTCATGGGTGCATCCCATCAGGGCCCATGGACTTGTGGATGTCCAGTTTGCCTAAATGATCTCTAGTCACGCACTTTAAGTAAGGCTCCTGGTCACACAAAGACCAACAAGAAGAAAGAATACTGATCCATTGAGTAAATGAGTCCTGCCTGTCCTGTGCACTGAATGATTTTGCAGGGAAAAACAGTAATGGCCACACAATCTATACCACACCAAACAGAACAAGAATGTTTGAAAAGTGTCCTATCATGAGAGCTAGCCTGCTACTAGATCTTCTCTAACTTGCAGGTGTAAAAGCCATGCCTAGACAGGCTCTTGACCTTAGATGTCTCCAGCCAGGTCCTGGTCTGGACATATACTAGTCCCTGGCAATGAAATCCAGCAAGAATAAGCCATGCAGTGTGCGAGGTCCTTGTTGGGGCAATCCTTCAGGACACAGGTGGGAAAACCTTTCAGAAGTATCTGGGAACTCACAGAGAGGATGTACATGGAGACCCTTGAAGCAGAGGATGGCCTGGATTACGCCATCTTCATGTCCTACCCCTGACTAATCAGCTACTGAGGCAAAGAAGCACAGCCTGTCAGAGTAGTGACTGAGAAACTGACCCCCTGGATGGGGGGAAAGGCCTGTGCCACCATTGTGCCCAGGACGTAACAAAAAGTAGTAATGGTTGGTGATTCCCCTTTAGAGGAAGAGGAGGAAGAGGCATCCTTCTGCTCTTTACCCTGACATCCCAGGAAGTGTCTTGCCCACCAAAAACCCAAATTGAGATGCTGCAGTAAGGTTGCTGTAACTCACCTGGCCCTCTCACAAAGCCCCTGTACTGCTCCTTTCCATGTGTATTAGTAGTTCTTCCATGTAGGACCATGTCAAATAGTCAAATATGGTTGCATGGTGCTGGGAGTGAGGGTGAAGGGGTCAGGGGCTGTGAAGAGAAAAGAGAAGAGAAAAGAGAAGAGAAAGAGAGGGCTTAACTGTGTAAGGAAGGCTTTAAAGTAGGAGTTAGGTCAGTGGTATGAGTCCAAAAGTAATTATAACAAATGGTAGTTTATGGGTAATACAAGGTTACAAGGAAACGATCTATAAATATATGAGCAGTTAGAGGAAGACCCCAGAAAGAAGAGCTTCAGAGATACAGCAGGCACAAAATTATTTCCTGGGCTCCAGGTTACAAGCAGCAACTTGTTTAAATCCCAATAACTGGCCCACTGGCCTCCCCGTGTCATTATGCACTACAGCAAACTAAGGACAAAAATCAAAGAATAACAGGAGGATGCAGGGATAAAATCAGAAAGGCCAAGGCAAAAATATAATTAGGAAAGGAAAGAGAGGGTAACAGGAAACACTTCTGTACATTAGAAAGTAGAGCAAGACAATGGCAAGAAATGATCAACCCTTCAACAAGGATGGAAAGCTGTTAAGAGACAACACAGAGAAAGCCAAAGTGATTAATGCCTTTTTCCTGCACTTCTCAGTTAAAAAAAAGACTAACCATGGTCAGTTCACTAATCATAAACATCTCAGGCTAAATAACAGAGAAAGAACAGAATAGACTACTTATATAAGTCAGTTATTTTCCAGTCAGCCAGACCTGATGTAACTCATCTGAGAGCACACGGAGCTGAAGCAATCACAGAACCATTAGGGAACCTTTTCCACAACACCTGGAGAACAGAAGACTGGACACAGGTGACTGCAGTACCCATTTTTAAAAAGGAAGAAAAAGCAGCTTCAGGAATAGACAGAGGAAATAACCTAACTTGAATTCCTGGAAATATATTGCAACAAGTAATTAAACAAACTTTTTGTATGTGCATGGAAGATAATGAAATAAGTAGAGGCCAGCTAAGATTTGCCAGGAACAAATCTTGCCAAACCAAGCTAATTTTCTTCTTTGACAGGTAGCAGGCCTTGTGGACAATAGATATGATATATCTTGACTTGAACAAGGCTTTCAGCACAGTCTTTTGTGATTTCTTGTAAGCAAGCTGAAACAAAACTGTTGTAAGGGGGGCTCACAGCTGCTTGGGAAAAACATGCTAGAAGAGTAATTGTCACTGGTTCCCTGTTGAAATGGAAGAATTATGAAATGCAATTCCACAGAAGCCTGTCCTGGGACTACTACCGCTCACTGTTTTCATTATTGGTTTGGAAGATGGCATACAGAATATGGTTATCAAATTTGAAGAGAAAGTTCTGCAGGCACCTTGACAGGGTTAACATCTTGACATTGCAGTAAGAGCAGATATGAACTCTTACACTTAGGTAAGAATAAACCTCCAAATGGGGAACAGCTAGCAAAGCAGCCATCCTGCACAAAAGTGCTATGGGGATTTTGATAGATCCCAAGCTGAATATGAATTGACAATGTCATATTGGTGTGGAAAGCCAAGTATTGCACTGAAATGTATAAGCTGGCTAGGTGAGATATGTGAAATAATTTCTCCACTCCTATTCAGTACGGGTGAGGTACAAGCTGAAAAATGGGCTCAGTTTGGTCACTGAACTCAAAGGAGGAATGGACAAATAGAGAAGTCCTGAGAGCCACAAAAAGTACCAAAAGTCTAAAAAAACTGACCCTGGAGAGGAATCTCAAAGAACTGGACTTGTTTAGTCTAGAAAAGAAACAACTGAGAAGAAACATGATAACAGTCTTCAAATATGTAAAAGGCAGCTGCTCAGAGGAAGGCAGTAAGGTGTTCTCAGTGCTTACAGTGGAATAATGAGCTTAAATAGTATCTAGAGTTACAGTTTCTTCTATCATCAGGAAAACTTCCTGACTACGAAGCTAAGAAAGTCTTGGTGTAAGCTGCCAGTGGAGGTCATTGAGTCTCTAGCACTGGTGTTTCAAACACAGCTGAAACAGGTATCAGGAATGGTTTAGATGTTGTTGAGTGTGGTTGGGAAGGGAGGCGCAGACTAGGCCCAGAAGCAACAGCTGTGAGACAGGTGCACATAGCAACTTGCAGACACGTTTTTGAAAGGCATACATAGTGTCTGGAGCTGGAAGTCATGGCATGATGACAGTGTTATCACTGGAGGCAGCATCTCCCAGCTCCCACTAAGTTTTTCCCAGCAAATGTAACCTCTAATTAGGGAAAAAGAAAGGGAATCTAATATACAATCTTGGAAAGGTTGCTGGCCCCTAGATGATTTCCTGAGGTTTCTTCCTGCCTTGTACAATTGTCAATAGACCCAGGCTGTGCCAAAATGGTTAAATTACTGCTGCAGGGGCTTCCTATTATGGGTGGAAAATAGGTATTAAGCTTTCACTGGTAACATATCCAAAAAAATTTTTCTAGCTACATCATGTGCATTTCAGGCAAAAGGAGCTTGAAATCCCATCACCTGGGAGACAACCAAGTGCTAGCATTTTGCCTTTATGAGGAAACTGAAAGGTTTTGTCATGAACCTGAAAGACTGCTTTGTTGCACTAGTCTGTCTGCAAACACTTGGTAGGCGACGGTCCTGGGGGCCTGATACTCTGTATAGCCACGCCAAGAAAATGGAATGAGAAGGAGCAAAGGTACAAAGAGGAGGAAAAGACATGACAGAAGCCCCACAGAACGTTTTTGGCGCAAGTAGCAGTAAAAACAAGGTCATTCTGGCGCTCCCACCGGCTCCATCCGTTCTCTTGCGCTGCCTTCACACTGGAACAGTAAGTGTTTCTCAACAGTTCTGTTTCCTTTACAGAGAACTCGTGTGAAGGTTGTGGTGTGTGTTGGCAAGGGCTGCAGACTGTGTATATTGCTAAGGCATCTTTCTAGTGCCATGAAAATGATAATATGATCCTGTGCAATTAAAATGACGCCTCCTACATGCCTAAAGCCTCTCCCTAGTTTTACAGCTGTTTACCATGTTCTGTGTGAGGGCATCTGATGATAATAAATTGTGTTGTGGGAATGTAATAATAATAACAAGGAAATCTAAAATGATCCAATTGTTTAATCTAGTTTAAACCTACATTTGCTCAGAGGAATTCCTAACCCAGATTAATTTAGAGACATGATGAGATTTAATCCCAACATCTTATAAATCACACATGCAAAAAACATGTTATTATCTTGCTATTAATGGTGCCAGTGTGTATATTATATGTATATTATGCTCATAATCTCATAAATATATGAGAAAAGCAAAAAATAATCAAGCAAATACAATTCTCTCCTGTTTCAGTGGACCCCACCTGTCTCCTGGAGAGGAAGCCCTGCACCATGGCTTCAGATTATGCTGTTCCCGAACTCCAGTTTATGAAAGGAAAGAATGTTCAGTCAGCCTTTGTCTCTGCATCTCTTATGATGACAATAACTTCTACACCACGTTACTGTATATCCAAGTTTCCCTGGACATTTGTTCTTTTCCCATTCAGAAATTATTTTCTGGACAGAAATTGAGGATTTCATACATTTCTCCAGGGTTTTCAGATATCCAACAACCTGACTGGAATTGGGACTCTAAGCAAGGCTGACAGATTTCCAGATATCCTTGACTTGCCTATCACACATCTGCAGATAACTCTGGGCTTCATGCACGGTGGGGTCAGTGTTTCCAAGTGTCAGATCTATTGTGCATATATTGTAGAGTCAATCAGCACCTGTGCAGGACTTCTGATGCAACAGGAATGTTTTGGATTTACTGTGCATTTGCAGGCCATCTAAACCACCCATGCAGAATAAGTCTAATGATTTCAAAAGCCTCAGATTTAGTACAGGTGTTACCCAGAACATGTACATATATTTTTGTCTTAGACAGCCCCATGAAAAAAATAGCCTTCATAGGTCTCTGTGGACATATTAGAAATATTAAAGAAACAAGAAATACTTAGAGCTAAATCCTAACTTGCACTATAGTTTTGCTAAAGGAGCAGGGGAAAGAGCAGGTGAGAATCTGTTGAGAAAACAGGGATATTTGGGAGAAATGGTCAGCTTATGCCAAGTATGTTTAGCAGGTGAGGAGGCAAATCCACCTCTCCCCACAGGCTGCCTACCTGGCAAATAAGCTAGCTGTGACATGTTTTACTCCCACTTTGAGAAGTGATATATATCCCAGAACATTCAATTCACAAGATTAAGGAATTCTCTCTTGGCATGACAGGAAGAGCATTTATCAGGCTGCTTCTCTGTTCCCTCTCATGCTGCCAGCCAGGGAAAGATCGTCATGGGAAAAAAAGGCCTTGCTATTAGTCTTAGTTTCTTTATTATGGAACAACAATTTATAAATGTCTGTAACAAACAGGATCCCATATTTTTCCCAGTATTAACTTCAGTGAGCAGAGTTCACTGAATTTAGTCCTAGCAATATTATATTACAAAAGCTATTCCATGCAATATGAATAATTTTACAAGTAGAGAATTCTAAATCTTTCAGATAACATAATTATTCATGCACGTGCAACCTACAGTAGAAGCTTACACTGTTAAAACCAGAAGTTTCCAGTTCAGTTTTTACAGATGACTAATGCAGTTGTTACTTAATGTGTACAATTTACATTTGTGCAAATGTACTATCCTTTACAAAGGTCAGACCACTTACAGGTGATCAATGCTATTGATATTGTCTACCTGGGAAATCAGATTTCTGCCAGGAATTAGGTGTGTTTTAAGAATTTGGTGATAACAGTTTTTCCAAAACTATTATGAAATTTCTGGTAATACATATTTCTGTCTGGACTGGAAATTCATTAGCAAAATGCCTTTTTGATAGTGTTTCAAAGCACCGCGCAACACTGAAACTTCCGAACAGAAAGTAAAAGCCAGCCCCAAGATTTGGGGGTTTGGAATAAAAATAGGTTTATGTCTGAATCTCCCTTTATTTTTCACAAAAGAAACCCCCAAGTCTTGGATAAGTTATGAAACAGCCTGGGATACACTGCACTGGAATGACCTTGGGAGTCACTTGACTGTTCCCTTCTCAACCAACACAGTCAGTCGTGTCACAGAAATGGCGGAAAGTTTATGAAAGGTTAGCAGCTGAGTAAGGAAGAATTGAATATCTCAGGCTGAAATCAGGCAGGGCCAACACAGTCAAGGTGGGAAAGGAAAAACACTGTAAGAGACTAAGCAGGCACACCAGCTTCTACCACCTTCATTTAGCAAGGAAGTAGGAAATCTCTCAATGGAATCACTTCTGATTCTGGTTGTTCTGAGAAATGCTTTCTCCAAGTTTCAGTTAAGAAACTATTCTGCTTCCTCCTAATGAGCATACAAATATTTGACTCACACACTTATCTATGTATCATTAGAATAGTCTAACATAGCGCAGTCAAGAGCAGAAAGTGGGGCTGCATCTTGCCTAACTTTGACCTTTTTGCACTTCTCAAACCACACAAGAAGAATCAAAACCTGGCAAAAAAATTTAGCTGAAGATCAGCTCTAACATGAAGGAACTCCTACATACAAAACTAGAGTTTGTTCCTAAGATCTTAAAGTTGTAGATGCCTAATAAAATGTACAGACCACACGAATGCTATCTAGTGATGGACCAGGATCATCCATGACCTTTTAAAATTAAGACTAAAACAGACTTCTGAGTCAAACCCTCTTCCATTCTCCTCCTCCTGGCAGATTCAGCTCTGCCAAAACAACTGACCCAGATCTTACAGAACCAAAATTGCTTATATTTGTATTTGTTTGTTTTCATCTCTCACATTAAACAAGAAGAGAAAATACTGTAAATGAGCTAGGAAATAGTGTGTCGGTGGAAAAAAAACAATTATCAGAAATTGAGGTACTCCAGCTGTTAAACCGTTTCAGTGGATATACGTGGAAAACCACAGTATGGGACATTTTCACAATACAAACACACTAATACAGAAAGGAAAGTGAGCCCACATTCTTTCTGTGTCTAGCATAAATTGATTTGGAATGACCTGCCAGTGCTCACCCAGATCCATTCCCTTCTTCCAAAAAGTTCACTTCCTGCTAAATTATCCCAATGAAGCTTTCTAGCTAAACAATGAATATGCAACATAACGATATTATCTGTGTTCTTGGTACTACTTTGGTTTTACCTGTCCAGTTCAACTGCAAGTCTAATTTAAATTCTCTTAAGACAAGAAGCTGTTACAATTTTGCTAAAGTTTCCATGGAATACAATACAATGAACACATATACTATGTAAGTAATCTGCTGTCTTGCTTTTTATCATATTTTTTAAATTTACTCTAAATAAAATATAGGAGTCTGTGAAAATATGTATAGCAAGCAAAACAATATATCTGCATGGTAAATATATTTAACTATATATCTAATTCCCAAGAAACACAATCAGTGCATGGATCTAGTGTATTTAAATCATGGGTGTATGTTCAAATTGATCCACATTAATAACTTAATGGCTTTGGAAGCTTGTAATAAATCTTCAGCATAACATATTTCAAGTTCCTCAGTGAATGAAGAAATAGAACAGTACAATTCTGCATTAGTGACAATTACAGGCCAGTTTTGCATTCACGAGCATGAAACTTTGCATTAGTCTGAACTTTTAGATGGGATTCTACCATGAAAAAAGGGATAAAATAGGAATCAGGGCTTCTGTCTTTTTGTCTCAATAATTTTTGCAGAAAAGGTGCTCTACCTACAGAAGAAAACATACTCTTTCTAACTTCCAAACCTGAAAGAAGCATGGGCTCTGCGGTTCAGCTCTTGGGTATTTTAACAGCCTGAGCGTTATTTCCAATCATAAAGCTTGTCAGCCTCTTTATGCCCTTAATGGCATCTTAGCTATCCCATTGCCTTCAGTGAGTTTGCAGAGTTAACTCACTGTAGCCCAGTAAACAGCCCTGTCTCATCTGTAAGAGGGAAGAAACTCCAGCTTGTTCAGTCTTCTTTTTTATTCACGGTAAAGTAACAAAGAAAAAGCCTGGAAAAAACACTGCAAGCAAGGACATCTGAATGTGTAAACAGAGAAGATCAGCTATTTTTCCCATACTGTAAAGTAAAAATTCAATGTCAATAACCTCTCTCAGGGCTACAGCCACGAAAAGAAAAAAAGAGAGAAAAAAGATACAGCCAACAGCTGAAAACAGTTTGCAGCATCCTTTCTTATGGATACCAATCTATGTCCAAAATCTCAAACTTCTTAGCTTTCCAGAAAATCGGTAGGATTTGCTTTCTATTTACTGCCCTGCTGGGTCTGTTCTGTGATTTAACACACAATTTAACAACACAGCAAGCTTTGTAAGACCAAGAGTATGCTACACCTCAAGTTACTGAGCACAGCAAGTTAGAGCAAGCATGGAGTTTGACAGCAATGCACATAGCCTTTCCAAGAGCATGTGTGTGTGCGTGTGCACACATGTGCGCACACGCACTTTATTGTTCAGCAAATGAAAACAAGATGGTACTTTCCCTCCGAGATACCACAGGTATCATCAACAGTGCATCCAGTTAAAATGAGAATTTTCAAACTTGCTTCAGCACCTACAAGTGTCTAGGAAAAAAACACAACTTTTTTAAGCGGAAGGTGGTCTGTCTCATTTATTGGGACCTTCAATGCTGGCAGAGCAATTACAGCATTGACTACACCACCAAAAATGGGGTGAATCAGAACAGAACTTTGCTTTCAGAACTGTGTATTCTTTCAGTAAACGCGAGGATCTATGTCAAGAAGTTATGATTGGGTTAAGTCATGGAACAATGTTTATACCAAATGTGTGTGAAAAAAACAGTATGCTGAAGAAATAGCAACACAGGCAACAGCTGCAAGAAAGTAAGAAGTCAAAATAGCCCCTTGCAGAGATGTTATGAACCCTGATAAACAAAAAAATTATTCTAGCAATTCCCATTTCAGCTGGTGAAATTAGACACAAAAAATGGACAGCATGAAACAATGAACTGTATCATTGCTTTATGGGATGTGAAATTGTCTGTATTGTGTAATAAGATGTTACAAGTCTGTGGGGCAGAATAACTTGTGCTATTCTCAGCAGAATAACTCACACCATAACAGCAACTCCTTTCCTTGCTTTTTAGCAGTAAAGTCTGCATAGTTGCCTCCCTGCACAAAACTGTGTGGAGAATAAGATACAATCAGTACTTCTCAGGATCACTTCTTTCAGCTGGTACTTCTTTAATGTGTCACATTCCCAGTTCTCATGGAAAATCTAGATTCTAAGATAGGAGGTACCAAACACCTACATCATGTTAATAGGGCAGTAATGCGCATAATTACACCTAGTGCTTTACGCCCGCTTCCCCTCCAATATTGGCAGTGCAGTAGCTCACAATACTGGCTTGTTTCCATTGGCACCACCAACTACTCATGCTCAGCACTGTGCCAACATCCCCTGGTGTAAAATTAGACCCGCAACACCACATCCTGCCCTCCTTTGTTTGCTCTTCTATTTAGACAGCGGTTTCTACTGAGCCTGAACCATCCACTCCTATGCACACGGAGGGAACCGAGCACAAAGGAACCACACTGCCCAGTGCTCCCACTATGTGCTGCAATAACACGAACTGATACCAGTGGAGAGAACAACTTCTGCACAGGGGTCACAGACCCCTGCAGCCATTGGTGGTGCTCCGGGCAGCATTCACACTGGGGTTTTTCTTCACAGGAAGAAAGCCCCTATAACGCTCCTTTAGTTTCTCTGCTAATAGAGTATGTGCTCTTGAAGGTAGAGTCTCAGCTGTAGCCAATGTTTAAAGACATGATGTTTTCACTTACCTGGGGTACCAATACATTGATATTCCAGTGATTCCTTTAGCTTCAATGGATACAAATACTAGCAATCATCATTACTGGCTATGATCATTTCCATGGTAATGTTGTTATTTGTCTAGTGCTTTGTACGTGCCAGGCACTCTGTGAACAGAAAACAAGACAAAGCCCAAACTATTTGCAGTCTCATGACCTGAGTCTGCAGCTTATCATAGCAGGAGGAGTTGAGGGACTTGGTTAGTTTTTGGCCAGATCGAATCCCTGATTTGGCTCAACAAACACTCAGATAAACGCTTGTGTTGGCAAGCAGAGATGGGAGGAATTATCATGTGGAGAGGAAAAAACAGCAGAGGCAAGGTGGGACTACATTTTTGGTAGCAGTGTTAGCATCAACTGTGGAACTGCAGTACAAGATTCACTGTAATCCTGTCTTTTTGGTGGCTTAAACTCCTGTGGAACGATTCTGTTATGCCAGGTCTACGTCTGCTGCAGGGATGTGAGCAGGACACTTATATAAGCACTAGTCCAGGTGAGTGTGGGCTGCAGAACTGGGGGATGAATACACAACACAAACAAATGACAAAGAAAGGAAAGCAACAGAAAGGAAGTTCAGTTACCTATAAGAAACAGTAGCTCTGCCCTGTGTACTTTTTGCGGTGGAGTTTTTGACAACCACCCTGGAAACAGTAATATAAATTGCACTTGGAAATACATAGGAAGGGACAAATCTCCTTTACCAGAGTGGTAAGATGAAATTTGTCTTTCTTAACCTTAACTTCTTGGACTCTAAGCATTCCTAAGTCTTGATGCTGAATGAGTCCATTATCAGCACAAAAATGCCAAAGAAACTGGTATGCTTTAACTTTTCTTTCTTTTCTATTTTTCAAAAAAAGGGCTTTTATCACTTTGTAGTCAGGCTCTGGGTCAAATTGCTACTGAAATGAATTGAGTTACAATGATGAAATTGTCCCATATGATTATAAACAATGGTCCCATATCTCATTTTTATGTAGATGATTTATATCTATCCTTTCTATCCCATCTATCCCTTCATTTGACAAGAGAAATAGATCTAGCTATATCTAGCTAGCTATTTATCTATAGATATAAATATACATATAGATATCATACAGCAAATGACTGTCAAAGCTTTTGAACTGAATCTAATGAAGTTCTGAGATGTTCAGTTTCGGATTTTCCATAATGTTACCAGCCATCACTGTTTATTATCCATGCTAGGATGTCCCAGTTTAAACAGATTCTCTTTGCTTTATCAGGCTCAGCAGGCTGTGTCCAAAATGTCTGTATGTGGAAAGGATCCAAGTAATAGACTTTTCATATTGTGTCACATCCACGGATCACTCTTCAGATAGATGATCACTAAACAACACACCTTTCCAGGAAACTGTATGCGTTCTATTACTAGATCTTTGTCAACAGACCAGTTCAGCTGTTTTTCTATCTATCTGGACTGCATCTGAAAGAGCGATCCATTTGTTTCTTGCTCTCCAATTGCTCTTGCATCTGACAAACAGGTTTCTGTTCTGGACCCAGGAATAGAACAAGAAGGATTAATATATAATATGTAATTTGGCCTTACACGCTTTGAGAGTCGTGTTTGGAAACAAGGAGAAAGTAAAAAAAACACTATGTTCAGTGGAATTTTCCTTCATGTATGTATTTTATCTGCAGCTGCAATGTACGGAGGCCAAGTTATTAGAGGTGAACAGGAAACAAAGCAATAAAATGCCATTAACTTTAGTACTTCAGAAGTTAGGGATGGGAATGACCCATGAGGCCTCTGCCAGAGAAAGACTGCTCTTTATAATAATATAATAAATACACCAAATAGGAAAGGGTGAGAAGCATAAGCAAAGTACTTTAGTTCTGCCTTTCTGTGTGCTTGTCCATCCCTTGCATTTCACTTCGTTTCCCTCTCCCATGTTGCAGGACATTGCAGCGGGTGCTATTCTGATGTTGTCATTGCCCACCCACAAAGTCCACTGGAGCAGGAAAACAGCCGCAAGGAGAAAAAAGGGGGTGGATAAAGTGGACCTTCAGAAATAGACTGCTGAAATTTCCTGGGTGCTTTCTAACAAATAAACAAATGTTATAGTACAAGAAAATGAGAGGCTTTTCCTCACTGAATATGGATAAGTTATTTAATAGGAAGAAAGTCTACTATCAGTATATAGTTGCCATATTTTCATACGGATTTGTTCTTTAGAGATGGATTATACAACTTTTCTTATTACAGGAATGTGAAGATTAAAGATCCCAAATGCTCTATATTTTGAGTTGTTGTAATAAATGTACCAGGAATCTGAGGAGAATTCCAAAATGCTTTTAAATCCATAGTAGGCCTGAAGATGTGCACCATAAGCAATTTTCACTGATAGATGGAAGTAAATATAAATTACTGAAGAATCAGAAAATCCTGTTCCAACTAGTTGCTCACAGAGTATTCCAATCAAATATACATTCTTTTAGAAGGAAGGAAGGAAGGAAGGAAGGAAAGAAGGTAAAAAAACCTGATAAACTACCACTTAATGACACATTTTCAAAAGTTAGATGTTAGTTTGCATATAGAAAAGCTTTTCCTGCACCTTCTAAACTGCGCAAATAGCTTTTCTATATGCAAACTAGCATATGCTCTATGCACACACCTATATCCAGGATGGTGCATATGCAGAAATAGATGTAAAAATTGAGGCTTATAATTTCAGAGGCCAAGCTGAGGTTCCTTCTAAAGTTAGTTTTCAGGTACTAATTTAAATACATAAAAGAGAAGAAATTGGGACCTAATCTTTCTCCCCTCCCTACTCTACTTACTTTAGACTTTTCTAAACTGTGTGAGATATGAAAGGGACCGAGAAGAAAGCATTATCGTAGCTAATGCAGTGTCCAGGGTCTGAGTCATACATAAGAGTGCTCCCTCCTGCGTGTGGACAGAGGGACTTGCAATACAAAAGGCTCCGAGGAGGAGGGACAGCCATTAACAGTACTGAGCTGCTGGGAGGCTGGAGGTGGAGCTGGCTAGTGATAACTAGATGAATTGTTTCCATGACATGGTTAATGACTCAGCATCATTATCCCAAAGTAATTTTTTTTTCATCTCTATCAGCTCATCCAGCACACTCGTGTGGAAATGAATGGGGAGGGCCAGGAGGGGGGAAGTAAGCATTAGAGTTTGCAGTCTTTGTATCATGCATATTTTCCATGCTACTGCTTTGTGGTCTCTAGGGTTGTAACACTGCAAGTCTAACACCATCAGATAGGTTCCCACTGACTTCAGTGAACCCTGGATCAGGGCTCAGGCACCCCTCAGTGAATGCACCCATGTCTTCCACAGCAGCAAGGAGTTTTCACCTGGTTGTCTGTGCACATGTTGCTTCTACATGCACAGACACAGTTGGAAACGCATCATCTCTGCTGACAACAATGAGGGCCAAAGCAAATGCTGACCACCCAGTTCCTACATTCTCCAAAATATCAAGAGAATTATGCCTCTCCATAGCACCGATGACTGCTCAGTAGAAATGGCCATGACAGCAGTGGCAGTAATCAGTGTATGTGCAATATATACTCATACATAGCTGTTCCCTTCAGGTGGTTCCTACAACGAGAAAGTGATAGTATGCGTAGGTTTATTTTAAGTAGGGCTAGAGCACACATACAGGTGGTCTGAATACAGTCCCCTGCTAATGCTGCTTACTTGGTGGGATATATTATGTCACTACACCACAAAATACCTCTCCTTTGCAGACTGAATCGAACACAACAGAACTTTTGCAAAACTCTAAGACTTCCAATATCCTTTCTGGTATCAGTGGACAGCAGAAATGTTAATGTGGATTTTGGTGCTTATCTGTATTTACTGCTAGCCTGCTGGCTCTCTGTTACTAATGTTCATAAAGACACCCACAGCAATGAACAGTGAAGCCTTGCTAATGCCACCCACCAGCCAAATGGTATGCAGAGATTAAGGCTGGAAGGTCACATATTCCTTCCCTTTCTTTTTTATCCCCCATGCAGTGAAGAGCTGCCATGAAAGGACTCTCAGTTGCCAGTGTTGTTTGGACTGGAAGGTATTCTTCCAGCAGGCAGCAAACTCACTCCCTAGTCTTCAAAATGAAAACCAAAAAGCAAATGAGCCCAATCCTGCACGGAAGTATTTGGAACAACCAAATGTTGTCACTGAAGCGTTAGGGCCAGTCTTGTCGATGTGTCCTGGCCCCATTCAGTAAAGATCAGAGATATTGGTGACTCCAGTTCATTAACAGCACAGACACTGCAGGCCAGTTTGTATCAGGCAGCCTGGCACCCTGGGCTGCTCCTTGCCCCTCTTTTTAGCACCAGCTGATTGCACATGGTATCAGCAGCTGCCTTTGCTGCTGAGGACAACACATGCATACGCTAACAGAAGAAACAGCCCATTAGCTATTTTCTAGCATGTAAGAGCTACCTCAGCATGCAGTCTGCAACATGAACAACATCTCCTAGTGCAGCGAGCAGATTTGTTGGTTGGACAGTCATACTGCATGCAAGGTCACTACTTTAAAGACTTTTATTACCATCTGTGCTTCTCTACTCTCTTACTTATGGGGGGCAGCCAAAGGCAAAATCCATCTCTTAATTTAGACCCCAAATGTTATATAAAAGTTATTCATCCCAGATGGACTCAGTCCCAGAAGTCACTGTTATAAAAGACTTGTTATACAGTCACTTTTACGAATGAAGATGAATCAGTATCTCCCCATGTTATTTATTCCTGTTTCTAGGGAAGTACTCCCTTTATACATCAGGTACACACCCAAGGAATAGGAAGAGCCACCTTGAACTTTATAAATAGGTAATATTACCAAGTAAGAAAATGGTAGAGTTTGTATTTCAATTTAAATTTGCTTGTTTGACACGTTTAATCACCTTGCACATCAAACAGAAACAGCCCAATGAGACTAGAAAGACCATGAGCCAAATTATTTCCTGATGAGGAATATTAATACTTGCATTCATTTCCAGGTAAGAAAAGTGAGATGGAAGCCAGCATTTTCAAAAACAGCACCCATTCTGCATGCCTAATGGAAAGTCTATTTGGGCCTGGATTTCTCCTGGGCAACTACCATTCCCAGATGACACTCTGAGGCCTTCTTAGCTCTGAAAATCAAGTCCCCAGTATCTTAAGTTGATAGCTCAGAAATGAGGCATCCTAAACCATGGGACACTTGAAAATATGGACCTAAGTCAGAGCATACTCAAGAAGTCTGAGAAAAACTAGGAACAAGAACTTCACCTCCGAAGTCCTGTACTGATGTACCAGACTTACATGCAGACCTAATGGCATAACGCACACTTTTGCTGCCTGATCATTAGCTAGATTATTAGCAGTGGTAGAAAAGATGCATTTAATGGCCATGTCCTAGCTTTTGCGAGTAGAATCTTGGGAAGTGAAAGGGGGAACATATCAGTTACATGAGCAAGTACGGTATTTGTCCTCCCTTTAACCTAATGTTCTGCAGCGTGTGAAAGATTAGCATTAAGGATTGCCACAGGCCATTTGCTGTAACCCTATCTAGACAACTTCCTGAAATAAAAGAATAAATTTCAGCTCTTAGGTAGAAGCCTTCAGACACATGAGAATCTAACCAAAGAATAATTTACCACAAACTCAGGCTACATGTAGAAATGAGACAGATCAGGGGTTTACTTGACTCTAGAAGAAAAGGTTCTGAAGGCAAAAAATCTCCTAAAGTGCCTGCACTTGGCAAGTGTAACCTCACTAAGACATCTGAGATCTCATGATTTTTCCTTCTCTAAACATAATAAAACACAGAGATTTTACTGATAACATTACATGATGGCTGTGGATAAAAGATGTCTTTTAAATACTGAACATCTTACCCGGTTGTACCCTTTCCTTTCTTTTCAGAGAATTAACTCTGACCACAATAAATGAAAAAAGAAGAAATTCACACAATAAAGTTGCTTGAAAAAAATAAATACAAGGCTGGAGCATACATTAATAAACCCAATGTACCACAGTGAAGTGGGAAGCCTACTAATAGTCTTACAGTATCAGGCACAACAGGTTGTGAGCTTCAGCAATACAGAATTTGTGGGCTGTTTCCCCTTTAAGTAGGCACTTTTGCCAGTTTTAGTACCTCACTAATTTTGATTCGTCTCATTCATTTTTCTGAATTTTTAACCAGTTCATTTCCTAGATATTTATTTATTTAAATGTAACAAATCCATCTTCACAGCATTCATCCTTCTTAATAACCTGGCTTGAATTATGGGAGGTTAGCTCTCTGAATACGTAGGAACCAGAGGACTCTAGAGCATATCTGAGAGGTCATCAGCTAATATTTAAAGTGATTAGAGGTGACACCTTGATGCATGAGTGGCTTCTATGGTGCCAAGACTTCATCCCATGTGTTTTCAGAGAATCATAAAAAAGGGAATTGGAAGGATCATTGTGAGTTCATCTCCCTTATGCCCTGCAGGCCAGTTCACATCATTGCTTGAAATTGTGAGCAGAACACCAGCCAGCTCCTCTAGAGCAAGTGGTAAAACTTCCAGTGACCTCAATGAGACCATTGTGCTTCATCTGTATATTGAATCTGTAATTCACTGGTAATCTAGCTCTGTAATTTCAGTGAGATTGCTCTGTCTCATTGCAGCTTCTCCACTGAGACTGTTGCCCAGCAGCGACACAGCTGCTCACACAGCCTGCTGGCACTGGTGGTGGGACCCCCCAGCCCAGAAAGGCATGAGCACAGCCCCCTGCAACGGAAAGGGAGTGAGAATGGAACCCCGCCACAGGAGGTGAGGGAGCAGACTTTGCAGAAGCAGCATGAGGTATAAGGGATAAGTGCAAAAGCAGGAGCTGGAAGTGTGGGACTTCCTGTTCCTCAGGGGTGTAAAGGGTTGGTTGAAACAGAGAAGAGGTGAGGGAAGGCTTGGGTTGGCAGGGAGGGGGAAGAAGAGCAGGAGTAACAGTGGGAGGCAGAAGTGAACTGAGTGTGTTCACTGTAGGTAAATGCACGCAGACTTGCACACCACACATGACAGCACATCTATTTTTCACTTGCACGACTAGGTTTAGCCCAAGGGCAAAAAACAGTGGGACATTTTTTTTCCAGTTCTGGGCCTCCCATCCTCTGGAAGGGAGCAATGCAGATATTGGCTGTTCAAGTCAAAAGGGTGAGATTTCATCTGCTGGGAGATGACAATTCAGGTGCTCTGCAACAGGCAGAAGCCTGAGGGGTAGCCAAAGTGTCACTCAAAAAGAGGTGCCTGGAAAAGCTTTTGGCACCCAAGACTCTCTGAGTATCACACATTGTAGAAGATCCTCTCTTAGCTGACCAGGACAAAATCTGGTAAGGAGGGTAAACATTTTTCCTTCTAATGGAGAAGTGAACAACAAGAGGTCTGTCATCTCCCCACATAGGAAGAATAAGACCAAGCTGATCTGTCTCCACTTCAACAATGTCTTTAATGTTACGATTATGTCTTCTCCCTATGTCTGAGCTCCTTCTGTCATCCTGCTCCTCCTCTTTGCTGGTTCTTGATTCTTACAGACATGATGTGATGGAGCATATGGGAAGGATGTGCCCCACCAGCTGGATGCAGGATGTGCTTAAATCAGATTTACACTGACAAGGCACAGGGACCTGCTCAGCTACATGCACACACACCCATGTTCTGCAAAGCTGTCTAGTGTTGGCAGAGAGACTGCATTGCACTCCAGAGCTGCAGGAGAGCTGGAGGATCCCAGGGAAACTCTATGAAGAGGGCCTTGTCTCCCCTGGCAAACCTAATCACCTCACTGTTATTTCGGTTGCGTTGGTAGCTGTGGCAGAGTAGATCAAATGCAGATAGAGCATTTGAGGACCTTTTTTTTTAATCCTGTGTCACAATGATAAAACCTTTTGAACACTATTCACTGCACAGTTTCCAACCCTGCCAGTAATGGCTATAGAACAGCAGGCAGAATTCCTTGCTCCAATTTATCTCTCCTGTGGGAAAGCAGCTGCTCTATCTACCAGAGCAAGGAGGCTTTGTTTTTGGATAAGATAAGAGATAATATATCAAAGGGTTCCTCTCAGATATAGGGGAAAAAAACACAGCCGGTTTGGGCTAGGGCTAATAGTGTAGAGCTGCTTTACAGAGATATAATCCTTTCCTGGGTTACTTTCTTTTTAAATGTCTTATGCCTTCTTTTTTTTGTTGTTCGTGCTGCACTCATCTCAGTTAGGAGAGGAAGACCCGGGCCTGTAATCTGAGTCATTTCTGGTTCTGAGTCAAAAAACCCTCAACCAATGCAAAGGCTAGGGCCTTTGGGATTTGCAGCTGTCTGGTGATACTGACCCCAGGCCTTCCCAATGGCCAGCAAGCGTGTTTCGAGTTTAGTCAATACCTTGCATTCACATCCAGGACAAGTGGAGTTCAAATTCTTCCCAACAGACTAATTAGGCAAAATATTTAGAAATGCTGTAATTCCATTCATGCTTTTGCCATAACATTTAGAGAAACAACAATGCTTTTCACATTCGCTGGTACCAAGAGTGTCTAACAGCTTCTCTACGCTGGAAAAATACATATTCCCTGCAACATACACACAGTTATGCCCACGTCTTCACAGTGTTTATGACAGAAATGCCTGCTGCCTACCAGCTTACATCAGTGGTAGCACCTCTGCATGCAAAATTTGTTCATATGAGCGTACCTGAGAAGCTTTCAGTTGGATTCAGAAGGGCCTGCATCTATTTGATAAAAGGGCAATATCATTTACAGCAGTAGCAGAAAGATAATCAGACAGGTTTATTCTCTGCCAAAATGTGCAATGTATATTTACAAAGCTTTCTAGTTCCTTTGTTGTGCATTCTTTCCACACACCATTACAGAAAGATCATGTTAACAGCAGTGGCTGCTGTGTGGTATCCTATTGCCTTTTTAATTTCCAAATCATTAAAAAAAAGAAAGAAGGAAAGAAAGAAAGAAAGAAAAGAAAGAAAATCCTGGAAATGTTAAACAAACTATTTTCATTAGGCCGCAACAAAACCATTAAATACTCTACTCATCTTTTTTGGGGGGGTGGGGGGGCGGGTCAGTACAAATAGTCTCCTTCCTTTTTTGGGGGGTTAGTACATGTCATGATGAAACCATCACTGCGTCATGATCAGCATGTTTAAGAGCGCAGCCAGCAAGTTCCAAAAGGGTATAAAAGCTAATGCCCAAGAGTTTATAGGGTGACAGGGCCAATTCTAGTACTGATTTATTGAAACTCAAATTGGAGCACTTAGATTTCATTTCTACCAAATGATGTCGTTGGAATGCCTAGTTATTTTCTCATGCAAATAACTGAAAGGAAAAAAAAGCACTGGAACTCTTAAATTTAAAGGCCTTCTCTCTTTTTGCTAGGCTGCAACAAAACCAGCACATTTCCTGGTGTTTCTCTTTTGCCAGTGCTTTTTAAACCATTAAGGTGTTGTTTGTTTGCTTTTTTTAACATAAATCCTGAATGGATCTTCTGGGTCCAGGTAAACTGCACAGAGCTGTACAGGGAGATGTGTGTCCCTCCCTTGCCCTGCTCCACTCCTGTTCTCTTGTGTGTGCCTAATCCTGTAAACACCTTAAACAAGAGCTGGCTTCAGATTCTCCTATTTGTGCTATCAAGTGGGAAGGCATTTTATTTTTCTGAAATGAAAGAGCCAATTTAGGCCCTTTTATGGACCATTTGGGAACTCGCAGCAGTGGAAACTTTTCTGCAAAAAAGGCTCCCTTGTTTATGAGCCCTTTGTGTTGCAAGATGCAGTACCACTTGTTATACTTAGGGAGCATCCTGCAAGTTCTGGTAAGGAGATCAGACCTTTTCATTCCTTCTCCTCAGGATTCAATACCAAAGCTGTCTTTAGTCTGCCATCAGTTTTTTACAAGGCTGGTGAAAAACTCAATCTAAACCTAGCTTGTTCCACACATGGCATGAAACAGTCTCCCTCTACATGAATAAGTGAATATTTATGAAGTAAACAATACCATGGGGTCCAATACAGCAAAACATCTTTTATTCAAATATGAAGCTTCCCGTTACCCAAGCCTGGTCATGTTCACTTAAGAACCACTTACTCCATCCATGTCCTGTTTATGTGGTCCCCCATTTGTTCCCCAAAGCTCTGAGATAAACAAAAAAAAGCAATCATTAACAGGACGAATTCTGCTCTCTGTTAAAACAAATTCTACTGGTATTGATGCTGCAATAAAAAGCAGTCTTTATGCATAAATTGGTCCTGCCAGGGGTATTCTTCTTGTTGCCTTTTCAGTTTTGAAACAGTATTTTCCTTTCCAATTTACAAAAAGCTTCCTTCACTGCTGAGTGAAAGACCAACCTGACATCCAGGAAAACACGAAAAATTAGCTAACAGGCTCTATCATGGTTACAATAAAACTACAAAACATGCTTCTATCTCCATAAAAAATGAAAGAGAGGGAAAAAAGAGATCAAAGTATCTATCTATCTATTTTAGAATCTCAAATACTACTTAAAACAGCGGTTTGTGGTAGTTACTATTTTTTAAATGGGAACAAAAATTTCAATCAATGATATTCTTTTGACAGTATTATTTAACCACAAATGACAGAAAATAATCCACTAGAGGAGCTGAGGATCTCTTAATACCATTAAGCTATGAAGTTATAAAAGTGAAGGCAAAATAATTACTGTTGTGCTTCTTGAATCGTAGGAGCTAAGCTCCATGTTTCCATGGATATACAGTTTCCGGTTTACAGTTGTGGTCTTTTCCTACTTAAAGATCAGCACTGTGCTAAGGAGAAAGCAGGATGCAATTCAACATTTCTTTTAGTGTCTAAACATCAACGCTTGAAAGTGCAGGGCATCTGAGCGCTCCTGTACAAACTGGACTTGATCCAGATCCATGCTCAAATGGTGCAAAGTGACTGAAAAAGCAGCTTAGCTACCTGGAAGAGAAGCCTCTGTTAAGTTCACAGAAATCTCGTTCCCCTCACACCGAACCTCTAGGACATCTTTATTCCATCCCCAAAACCGTGATATAGCAAGAGATAGAGGTGGCTGGGCCAAGTCCCTTGGCTGTTGCCACTTTTTTGTCATTTTTTGCAACTAGTCAGAGTGTGGATTTGTGATCACTGTGAGTTAGTCTTTTCTGGTGCACATTCTCACCTGCTCCTGTGTGCTAGCAGCTAGCCCTTAGGTGGCCATGAGGACGCTGTGACCACAGGAGCACTAGCATGACCACAAGGAAATACAGCATCATAAAACCGTGTCCACAGAGCTTGTCTGGTATGGGTTTCGGCTTACCCAGACAGCCCTAAAGATGGAGTTAAAGAGCCTGATACTCACTTCTCCTCTGTGCCTGTACCTCACTGGGCTCACAAAATGGAGTAGCTCATACCAAATAAGCAAATACCAAGCTACTGCTGTTTTATCCATTCTAGGCTTACAAAATCAGCTCGCAATGGGTCAGTGGGGTTATTATTTATTAGTGTGCTTCACATTCAGAGCAATGTTCTGCTATTCAGTATAGAGGTGCCACCCCTACAAAGTCAACAGGGTGCTGGAGCGCAATGTCTGTGTAAAAAGAATCACACCTTAGAGATATGTGTGCCCCAGACTGAAGAGCTGCCAGTGCTGCAACCATGACACCAGCAAAGGCAAACAGGTCAGGCAGGAGATAGTGAGATACCAGCATGAAAGATTAGAACAGCGAGGATTTATGGAGTAAGTGGGCAAAACAGACTTTAAGACCTGGCACTTGATGGGCAGAAATGGTGACATTTAATGGTGTATTAACTTGTTTAGGAGCAGTGGGTAGCTCTAGCTCACGCATTTTTAACTGACCTAATTCCAGACTCCAGATAGTGCCATGAGTGAGGTATAGCAAGGCTGTTCGATGCCAGTATCTGTGAGTGTGAATAGGGATCATGGTGTTTCCCAACACTTCCTGGTCCCCGTCTCCTGGCAGCCTGGGCTGTCTGTGTCCAAATCCCTTTGGCGCCCTCTGTGCACTGCTGCCTTCTTTTCCCTTGCTGCGTTCCCAGCCAGGGGGAGTCATGCAAAATAGAAACTTTGAAGGAAATAGGACAGCCAGCTGGACTGGCAGTCCTCGTTAAGAGTGGTGGTTTAGATCCAGGGAAGCTGTCAGAGAAGGATTAACGTTATCAGTAGCCATCATATAATCAAGGTCATAAGAGAGAGAGAGAGAGAGAGAAATGGTTTTAGCAGTGTGGAAGAGGTTGAACTTCAGCTGTGTAATAGAGAAAGCAGCCACTGTGCTTGGAAAACCCTGCAGGTGGGGTGACTAGACAGGGCTATTGCCAGCCTAATTTGCCTCCCACACTTGATCACAATACACTCTCTGGGGTAGCAATGGTTTCATTTCAAGCTGTGAAACTGTTTTTTGAATCCCGTTATCACACATTCCTACATTTCTGAGCAATTCTCTGTTCAGGCTGAAGTTTCCCCGCTTTGTCTCTGTATCAGAAAAGATTTCATTGGATCTTTTCAGCTACAGCTGAATTTTTGCAAGAATGAAAAATACATCTGTGAGGCGTGTGGAACCTCACAGTCCGTCCTGTTTCGTCATTGCACCAGGAGCACACATCTTCACAGCAATTCTCAGAAAGGCTGAGCGCCTGCAACTTCCCCCTCCCCGATCTCAGTAGGATGTGCGTGGTGCTCAGCAACTTTGGAAAAAATCAGGCTATTTCCACAGAAATTAAGTCATCTCTTGGCTAAATCCTATCAAGTGCTGTTCAGCAGATGTAGGGGGCCTCTTTTTCCAGCCCGTATAGCTGATCAGGTTCTCTGCGCTCAAGAAAGTGCTAGCACAGAGGACCAGCTCACCATGTGGGCAAGCTCATTCAACAGCTTACCAAGGCATGTGGTTTTGGGGGGTGGCTAGTTTATTAGGTTTGTTAGCACGACAGCTGCTGTTGGAGGAAGGCCTGGATGTGTTTTTGTTTCTAGAACATACTGCCTCAACCATCCCAAGGAATCTTGGTTTGGCCAGGAGGAGCTCTGCAACTCGGGGCCTTTCAGCAGCATTTCCTCTTCCCTAATTTGGGCAGGATTTAGCTCTGCAAGAGCAGCGCTGCTGAACCTTGAGACCATTATTTTTATTATTTTTAAATAAGGTATAATTACACACAGCACACAGACTCATGAATCAACCTGCTTCTGTTGTGACAAGTTTAGCTCTGGGTGTGTGATCTGTCCTAGGAGATCACACATTTTTTCCTTCTTATCCCTTTTAATAGTGAAATACTCTTTCCTGCCCTCCTTTTTCTTCTTATTTAATCATCAGCTATTAAAGTGGCATAGAGAATAACACCTCCATTTGCCCAAACTGTTCAGCCTGTCGTTTGACATCTTTCTCTCAAGATCACAAAACAGTTTCCCTGTTTACTCTCTACTCTGACATGAACCTTCTGGTTCCTTCTTTTCTTCTTCCCTCTTATGTGCGCCTAATACCAGCTTGTTTATTGCTGCCCTGTTCTGACAAAAAAAGAAAAAAGGAAAGACAACAACTATCAAAAATAGTATTGAAAGAGCCTTCTGTGGAAAAACAGGGGGCTGAACGACTGTTTATGTCTACAAATCAGTTGACAGTGGGCAGGCAGACAGTATGCCGACACCTCTAATCGTTGGGTTGATCAGCATCTTTTCACATCCCTTGCCTCGCTCCTTTTTTATTTCTCTTTTGCACCTGCTTTCTTGTCATATGAATAGATTGCCACCATAAGGTCTTTGGGACAGGAACTCTTTTTATTATTTCTGGTTGTGGCAGCCAGAAAAGCAGGATTCTCAAAATGTAAGTGACAAATTGCCCTAATTTATATTGGCTTATAAAATGTTAAGTGCAGGTTAATTTTCACTGTATTCCAGACCTAAGATTCACCTCCTCTCACAGGACTTCATCTCTCCTGTACTGGTGTATGCCACATAATTCAGCATGCAATAATTGCCTTATGCCCTTGTAATTTTCTTTTTTAAAAATCAATACAGTTCTTTTAAAAGATTTTATGGGAGCAGGAATAAATACTGTAAGCTACTGGCAGTCTTCATCAGGCAGAATGAAAACTACTCTCCATCATCACAAATATGAAAAGATCAGGTGGCAAAGGACTGAGTAGTGTTAAAGAGATAGTAATGGAATCTGCATAACCCTGTGGTGACCTTTACAGCTCCCTAAAGCAAAAAAGCCAGTCTGGAGGATATGTAAAATGCCACTGAGATGTACCTTGAAGAAAAAGACCACACTCCTGAAATGAAGCAAAAGCAAGCAAGTTCCTTAAGCATTTTCAAAGTTGGAGCTGAAGTATGCCCTGCTGTCGCTGCTAAGCTGCAGCCTGTGCTATTACTACCTAGAAGCTGCAGAGGATGGAAAATCACCAGGTCTAGAAGCTGTCCCACCATTGATTTATTCCGAGGCATTCATTATTGAGCTAATCTCTGCTCTACAAAAAGACTGTCAATAATGCCCTTGGAAACAGATCTCTGCCTACACAGCGGGCACAAACCTACCGCTTCCCCAGATGGCTGGGAAGGAGGCTCAGGCCTGTCTCACCTCAAGTCACCACAGACAATCCCCCATCTCACTGCCACCAAAATGGGCAGGGGTCTTGCTCCTGTCTCCTTCACTTCTTCCTTCATTGCTCCAGATCATACCTCAGCACTCGCCCAACCTCTTGATGAACCAGTACAGCTCACTAAACCATTAGAAAAATCTTTGCTGGATTTGTGTTCTGCTACCGTCTCTTGGCAGGGACACATGAGCAGCCCAGCCAGTGCAAACTGGGTGCTGGGAGCAGGGCTGGGGGAGAAAACAGACAACCGCTGTGTGGGACTGCCTGGAGTCATTTAACTGAGCCACACTCATTAAACAGTGCCCTCCACCTATGCCCACGCGGGCAACGTCAACCGTGACTTCTCATTTGTACAACTGCATGTCTGCTTATTCAATGTTAGGTGCTGGCAGTCCAACTGGCAGCATCTACCTCTGCCTCAGAGGAGGTGGGAAACCATCCCCCTCATGCCAGTACCCAGTCAGGCCTGTAAAACCTAGGTGGCCACACCTTCACAGGAGAGGGCATGAAACAGGGCCAGCCTGCCCTTGGTCAGAGCACAGCGCTTAGCACTTGGAGCTGGGGGCTGACTTGTCCACAAAACTGGCAGCTGCCTCCCCTCCTGGGCCACCCTGTGAGTGTGAGATACCCATTTTGTGGCCTGTCTTTCTGCCTTGACATACTTTGTTCTGGCCACCAATATAAATGACAAATGGTTGCAGTAAATTTTCATCATTACTCTCCTTTTGCCTGTAGGTTGTTAATTATACATCACTAAAGTTATAAATTGCTGCAATAAATTGTCATCATCAAGTTATCACCTTTGGATTGTTCATCAGTTAACAGCATCCAAAGGGTAGACAAAGTGACAGGGAGTAGGTTTTATGACTCCTTTGTTTATGGACACAGAGCAGGCAGCATCTTCTCAAAAGCTCTGCACGTGCAGGCATATCCGCACACAGGACCACCCAAACCGTTCAGTGAAGGAAAACCATTTGGAGGAGTAGCCTGGTATGTCCCGTCTGGGGACTGAGCGCACCCTTGTGTGAAGCAGAGGCAAAAGGTATAGCGGAATTGCACCTTTCCTTGCACTCCTTTGACTTGGTGCCACATACAGATTTCACAAGATCTGCTCTTGTTTATCGATTGCATAGGCACTGGACTAGCAAAGACGGCCAGGCCTCACGTCTCTTTTCACCTCTGCCGTTGCCAGCAATCCTCCGCCCTCCAGACGAAGGAGCCGTCTCCTGTTCAAGGAAGCACTGCTGGGTTTCCCCGTCACATGGAACAGAACAGCTGCCCTCTGGCCAGGGCTGAGCTTTAAAAATAATAGCTACACTACCACAAACTATCATGAGGCAAATAAACAAGACATCCAGACATCAAAAATTGTCAAGGAGCTAGTCTCCTGCTGCTTCTCTAGCACTGAAATAAAATCCTGCTACTCTGGATTTATACCAGTATATTTGAGGCAAGTTTTAGCCTCAGGTTTCCAAATCCTTTTATTGAATTAAGGGCAGAATTCCTTGTTTCCAAAGTTTCACATCAACATGAAACACTGGAGCAAATAAGAATAGTCTATTTAAAAGCGGGCAAACATTTCACAGATGAAAGACAAACACTGTAGGTATTTGTAAAGGCCCTAATCCAACCAAATCTCTAATCCACTTAGCACAAGAAAAAAGCTTCAAGCAACCATTTTCAAGACTCTCAAGAACTCCAAGGCATCTGAAATGCTTTACTTCATCTCCTTCCTCAAAAATATCCCCTCACTGAAAACTTCTTGGGTTTTCTGGATACTGCTGTGATGAAGGATCACAGGACCATTTTGTGACTTCACAGCATCACATACTTACAGAGCCTGTCTGCAGCCCTTTCATTGCATTGTTTTTCTCCTTCCCATTCAAATTCAGACTGGCGTTGAAAAACTCCATAAGTTGTTAGACTCAACACTGTATTGTGGAGTACTCCTGCCTAGACCTTTTACCCCCGTGGCTTTTTTGTCCAAAAGACCTGGAAGCTGCTGGCCAAGAATGCCTAATTAATTTTTCTCCTAACAGAGCAGTTTTTTGAGGGCTTCAGACATCACCACAGCAAAGTATTTTTATCTGCAGGATGCTCCGCACATACGCATAACATGATTAAACATTCCTCTGCCTTTTCCTTTCTTCCTTGGGCTCTTTTTGCTACTACTGTTTCAGAGCTGTTACTCCTTTCTGGGGCAATATGGCAGCTAATATGGCTTAAGTGTATTTGTTTCCATCTGACTCCTTCATTCTTGGTTTACCTCCCTCCACATATCTTCAGTTCTGTCTATCTTCTTCAGACCAAGTCAAAATGACTATCATTAAATCTGAGTTCTGTTTCTGTGACAAAACACAACAAAGTATATGCTTCTGGTATCTATTCTGAGAGCCTAGAAAACAGCTGTCCTCAATATAGTTGGTATGGTAAAGAATCTTGTATAAAATTCAAAATTTTAACATTCCAGTAGGTTTCTTCCTAACGAATAATGAAATTTAAGTTTTAGGAAGAAAGCTGTTTGAAGAGCTGCCCAAAATATGAAGTTTTCCAGAATTGCCTTGTTTCCAAGAAGAAAAAGAACATTTGCCTGTTTTTAGATTAGCAGAGGAATAAATACAGATGATTAAATATATCATGAGTTTCAATTTATTTTTATTTTTCTGATGACCAAATGCTGTGCGACTGGCTTTGTTGTGCATGTTTTTTCCCATTAGTTATTTTTAGGGGGGTTAGACTGGATTTTCCCCTAACTGGTGACATAATGTCTTGTTAAGAGAATTGACCCAGATAAGACTATGCCAACTTCATCGGAATTGGTCTTATACATCTGGATTTTTGATATTTTGGTGGGTCACAGACCAATAGTCTCTGTGGCATGGAAAATATTTAATTTTTTTTAGACTGCCAGCTTCAGCAAGACTCCTCCAAGTTGACACTGGTTAACAGTGACCTAATTCAAGCTTGATTGGACAAAGATGCTTGGCCCTAAGGGAAATAGTGCAAGGCAGCCCACAAAATCCAAGGGTGAGGCAAAAAAGCCTCGTCTTATGGGTCAGCAAGCAGTCTGAGGGGATATTGCTGCTTCAAAATACCAACAGCTATCATTTGAGAAAAAGAAAGTCATTGCATCCACAAAAAAAGCTCCTTCAGTAGTTGACTAATCAATCACCTTCCTCCTTGTTCCTAACTAAAAAATCCCTCCTAGTGGAAAGCACTGTGCCAACAAAACAATACCACATCTGCTCTGCACTTCCAGCCCCTACTATATAAGAATCCAGAAGACTGAGAACTGAAGAGCTTGCACTCTCCTAATATTTTTAGTATCTTCTTTCTTATTCTTCTGCTCTTTACCCTGGATTCCCAAGGACACAAAGCTAATGTGATTACATTGTTTGCCCAACTATTAGTTCTCATAAAAATACTGCAAACTGATGGTCTGTTTTTGTGAAAATGGACTGAAAAAGGGAGGCTTCAAAGAGGTGAGAAGTTCCTATGCCTTCCTTTTAATCTGCTGATGGAGAGCACAGGCACCAGTGCTCCCACAGGAACGGGCAGGCAGATCCCAGCACCTTGGGCACGCCACGCAGCACTGCCCAGCCTGCCAACAAGCACTCGGGGGATAGCCAGCCAGTCAGCACACCTACAGCCAGCCACTTGCCCAGCCAAACAGGAAGAGAATTTCTGAAACCAGTGGTTAAGAGAGAGGGCACAAACCCACAGAAGGCAAGGCTTCTTCCTCATGGAGCAATTTCCCTTTTTCTCTTTGCTCGTGCAGCAATTTCTTTTTTTTTTTCTGTTTTAGCTGGTCTGCTAGAGTTGGCATGAAATTTCTGGGGGCCTTGGTCCCCTCCCTCCTTCCACTGACTTACCTGTTGACTTACATTGCTATCCAACCTCAGCCACAGCCTCCTTCTCCTCCCAGCCTTACTGCTCACCCCCAAAACCAGGTTTGTATCTACTCATGATTTTATTAACGGGATTACATGATCATTCATCAAGCAATGAGACTGTGGTTAGGGGGAGCATAAAGCCACTTTGATCCTGACAAGCAACTACCCTTTTATCTTGATCCCTGCAATTTAGCCCCAAAGTAATAGGAGCTGTTGAACTCTTTGGTTTAAACTCTAGCTATAGAGCAAATCAGAGGTATTATTACATATTGAGCCTCCAGAATGCTGGCAAAGTCCAGTCCAAATTGCATTATTCATCCTCAGATGAATCTACTTAGAACTTGACTGGTGCAGGAATCTGGGTACGATATACTGTGCCTTGTTAAGAATTAATGGCAATGAAGTATTTGAAATCTGAACTATTTTTGTACCTTGCTGATGGAGTACCTGACTGTAGGTAATGAAAGAAATCTGGGCAGGGCTGCAGTGCTGTTACAGACAAGTTGCACATGTCCAATTACTCTAGCAACCCCACTGTTTACTCTAACAAAATCAGTGTCTCCAAGTATCAAATCCAACCTGCTTCCTTTCTGCAGCTGGGAACAGCAATAAATGTAAACTAACTTTTTAGATATCAATGCTCCCAGGAGATGTACGGTTCCTGACTGACCACTACAGCTAAGATTGTGATGCAAAGTGCAGCCCAAATCCGTGTGAGCAGGGGATAAAACATTTAATACAAGAACAGGTAAACTGCATAAGTAACCTATGTGCAAGACCTTCAGTCAGAGCAAATCAGCAATGCTCCACTGGTACCTGCAACTCAGTTCCAGTGTGATGGCTTAGAGCTACTTGTTGCAAAATGTGCCTATTTTTGAAGCTGTGGTGGTGAGTCTCCAGCTGATCAGAAAAAGATCACTGGTGTCACTGCACCTTCCTGGATAAGGATGACTGTGCCACAGTGGGCATCAGTGAAGCCGGCATGGCAGGTGCTTAGACGCCTATACGCACCCTTTCTCACAGCATGTCAGTCAAAATGCTGCTGCAGAAGTTAATGCATCCTTTGCCTTGAATGCTTTTCCTACTCACATGTGCATTATTGCTGCTCTAAAGCCCTCTGCCCTGAAAAGATACTTTGGCTCTAAATCACACAGGTTCAATTTCAGTAGCCTTCAATTTGACAGTCTTTTTCCAAGTGTTTTGTATCATGGCTTATGTTGTCTACAGGAACACAAAATCACAGATCAAAAGCTAGCCAGATAAGGAAAAGGTGCTTCTGGGGATTCAGAACTCAGTTTTTTTCTCAAAGAGAAGCAATAACCAGAAGAGCTTACTAGCTAGCATGTTAATTAATGATATAAAGGTATCTTGGGCTGGTGGAAGGATATCAAAGGAAAGGGGAACACAATATAAGTTTGTTTCAAATTGAACTATTTACACTGTTGATTCTTTGCAGTTCAAGAAAAATGTTTGAGAATTTTTTTTAAATGCCTAGTTGGTACATGATGGAAATAACTAAGTTAAGTGTTCAAAAATGAGTCTAGATGAAATATATGGAGTATTTACAAAATCTTTATCTTAAAAAACACAAAAGCTCTAGACCATCAGAAAGATCCTTCGAACTCAAAGCCAAGAAAAAACACTCTGAAGGCTCAGTAATGCCTTTCCAAAATTGATTTCCTGATTTCTTCTACATTAGACCTCTGCAGTGCTTTGTCATCCCAATACTGTTAACCCTAAAGCTAACAAATCCTTTACACACCAGTATGAAGTATGGTTTACAGTCATACAGCTATTCCCAAGCACTAAATGGGATACGTTTACTATTGCAAGTGGTTTTTGTCATGGTGTAACCACATTCCCACTAATGATTATACTTTTATAACAACAGCAAAACAAAACCATGAAAACTACACTTCTAACTGAGGTCATTATACCAGGAAAAAAATGTAAATGTAGGCCCGTCCTTAGCAATGATAATATTGAAACACTGGCAACTTTATGAACAGACGAATACTCTGTTGAAAAAACAGACTAAGAGGGCTGAAGATTGAAAGTATGGCTCAGTGGGATTTGGCTAGCACCCCATAAAACAACATCATACTTCCCTTATAAAAACCCTGCCACTGAAATACCACCCAAACATTACAGCGCTTGGGAATGAGCAATGAAGGAATCAAACTGCTTCCCTCCTGCTGAATATAATCCTTCATCACTCACTCCCACCTCATTATCTCAGTCATTCATGGCCATGCATGAACTGCTCTATCCTAGACCACAGTTAAATCTTCCAATACCATCCGGTTCTTGGGAGATTACTTATTTGCTGTTCAACTCAACCCTGCTCCTCCCCCACTTCCCATTACATCGAGGACCTCCTCTTTAAGCCCCCACTCTTCTCTCACCCATGCTCTTTTTGCCTGCATGCTCTTCACAAGTATCACCAATACCTGCATATTCTCCCAGCAAACTCCCTCCAGTTTCACTGTCCTTCCAGGAAGGACACTTGGCCCATATTGCCTGTGGTTCAACAGCTCAGACGCCTCAGCTCCTTCAGTTTGCCCAAAGATGGCTCCCCTGAGTCTCCACATTCCTCGTGCAATGCAATGCTCCCACCAGAGGCATTCAAGCCCATGCGGGACCATGGGCTCCTCCCAACCGTTACTCCTGTCTGTAGTAAAGGATTCTGGGACACTCACAGTTGTAGCAAATGCTCTGCTTTTGGAGATATGTCACATTTGCTGAAACATTAATGAAACGCTTAGAAACACAAAAGCATTTGCCAGACTGATTAAAAATGTAGTATAGCTGTTTACGAAAAACATAAATGCTTGTTGGAGGCAATGCTGTAGACTGTTGAGAAATGTCACCATTTCATTGACTGAGTTAATATATCAAGTCTTTTTAAGCAATGAGCTGTGGTAAGTCCCTGCCTCTTGTTTGAAATTAGGAGAAACAATTTCCTCTGTCTTTCTAAATTCTCCTTCTATCTTATGTTTTAATATCCTGGTAATAGGCAGGATCTAATAACCGCTTACATGGCTCCACAAGGTCCAGTCTCATACACATGCTTAACATAATGTGAACAAATAAACTCTGAAGAAAACACAGGCACATTCATATGACTCAGGTTACTAACTCCAGAAAGCCACTGCTCTTTCCAGGATTGAAACCTTGGTGTGAAGATTATTGCATGATAAAACAATTTGAATACATCTGTACTAGCCTTCTAAGTGATGTTTAGAAATGGCTTGGGAACAAGCCACTTTTAGCATAAAATATGATAGTATAAGGTCAGGGTAATCTATAGTTCACTGCAGCCCTCATTCAGCCTGTACCCAGCCCAAGACAAAGCTGAGGACACCCGAATTTACAAGCACGCACCATACAGAGTTCCTCAAAACAGCCAGTGAGATCTTTTGAATTTAATCCAATCTTTCCAGAGCTTTCGCCTGCTACTTTATACACTCCCGTCTGTGTTAAACAAAGCCCTCTTCTTAGTATCATACCACATAGGCCATTAGTCTTTGCAACTCCTTGTAAGGAATATGCAGAGCTGATCAAAATTATCACTTTCTAAAACGTCTCTCTCTTCCCCATGCATTCTTGGCCAGGAGCTGCTTCCATCCCAGTTCCCTGAGATACTCCGCTCCTGGGCACAGTGGGGGGATAGGAGTGGAGGAACAAATGTGGCTCCAAGCCACTTTCATGTCTCATAACCCAGGCCAGGCCTGCTTAAGTTGCGCTGGCTCGTAGGTAGCCCCCCAGGGGCCCTGATGTCAGCCGAGAGTAACCGGTTGCAACACACCCTGGTTCCTCCCCGCCAGCTCCCCTTGGCTCTGCTCCCATGCCAGGGGCTGCAACAGGGGGACGGCAGGGAACCACTCTGCCAGCCCAGGAGCTTTCCCTGCTGCTGCCTTCACTCTGAAGACCGAGAGCAACCAGGTTCCAGCTTCTTTGCTCACCAGGACAATGCAGAGGGGCCAGATCCTAGCAAAAAATGTGGCCCTGTGCATCTGGAAAGTGGAAGGGATGGAACAATGTAGCCTTGTTTTCCAGGGAAATTTTGCTCCAAATACTCATCTGAGGCAGATAAAAGTCCTGTTTCCATGACATAAAACATCACTGTCCCTTAGCAGTGCTTATAAACAGGACACATAGTGTTGCAAAATGATTTCCAGAGCTAATAAAGTGGAGGAATCACAAGGGTGAGATAAGAGAAGCACTGTTAGTCTCACTGGTCCCCATATTTAAGCCACTAGGTTGCTCCAGTGTAACCTAAAGGTATAGCTTGGATTAAGCTTGAAGCCTTGTTCTCTCAAAGAACTCAAAGCATGAAAAAATGCTAGCAATACATGGTTTCATCTTCTCCCTGCCCCTTTTCTACCTCTATCTGTTTGCTTGGTAATGATCACTTCAGACATTCATGTTGAAAAAAGTCACCAATTTGGCCTGTTTTATAAAAAGCATTGTGTTGTTGGAAACTATCGGAACTTCCCTCCCTGTCCTAGTCTGGTGCTTGGAGACACGTGTTCAATTCCCTATCCTGCAACAGACTGCCCACATCACCTTGTCCAAATCACTTTCTCTGTGTGTGATTATAGAAGGGGGATCACTGCATGTACTGTGGGGAAAGAGGACATAAACCAAGAAAGTAAATTCAATAAAGAAAGCAAGATATTCCAGTACCTTAGATAGACAGAAATGAGAGCAACTGTAATACGATCATTAATTTTCTAGTCACTGGATTAGCACTCTGAATAGGCAGTGATAACGTTTTCTACAGCACCCTGTGACCTGTATAATCAGAACCGGCACGGGAGGATTACAAAGCCTGCGACCATGATTACAAAGACTCCTGATTTCTGGAAGCTTTATATGTCACTGATAACACGAATCTTTGTTAAGCTTTTCTGTTTTACGTGGTGATGGTGTCAATGAGGAGAGGAGGAGGGAGAAGAGAAGCTGGGGCACAGGAAGGGGAGAGGAAGGGAGTGGGGAGGTGGCAAAATGTGTTTCAGTCTCCTTTCTGTGCTGCTATACAGGCTGATCAGAGTTCATTGAAATAAAGGGAAAGACTCCCACTGATTTCAGTGGACTTTGGACACAGCCCCAGAAGCTTCAAAATGTAAACAGACAGATATGGGTATGCGCCTGCCAGCATGATTTCCCCTAAATAAAACCACTCCAACATGAGAAGAGCCCTTCGAACACATGTTGGTGGGAGGCAAGGATGGGGAATAAAAGCATGCCAGCCTGCTGCCACAGGTCACTAAACGCAGAACCGCAGAGAGAGCCCAGGTCCCCAAGCTCTAAACAGGGAGCTTTGCCATCAGGGAAGCAGCGTCACCCCTAAAGCTATGGTCTGTGCTCCCCTCCATGCCGGCACTCTCATGAGCCGCTTTCCCAGCCCTCGACTGCCTGTTCTCCCACTGTGGATGTGATATGCACATCCTGTGATTCTCTGTCTGGGTCCTGAGGGCACTGACAGGCCTTTGTGTCCCTGCCCACCTCCCCCGGGGCCTCCCCCCACCCCTGCTCATGGCCCAGGGCCACATTTCAGCCCAGACAGTGAGGTCTGGTAGTGCCTACAGGGCCCTGATACTGCCTTCCCTTCTCCCGTCAAGTGCGAGGGTCTGGCTCTCTAGGAGGCAAGTATCATCTGGATGCGGCCAGCAATCTGAGCCCCTCCGTCCTGGCCATTACTGCTGAAGCAACTCCTCTGTTGAATGTCAGCGTGGCCTCGAGCCAAGCAGAAGGGAAGCTCAGGAGATGGGCTGGCTTGGCTCCAGATTGTCATCACAAGGTGTCCAATAAAGAGGGGAACATACAACATGAACCATCACGTCAGAGGGAGGCCAGTACAGATGGACCAGACAGGAAAAGAGTGAATGTAAGAGGAATACCAGAGTCAGGCTGCAGTTTCCCATTCCCCCTGAGCTTTAAGTGCAGCCAAAAATGCAGCCCTGAAGTGCAAACTGCTGCTGGAGAGTATTGTGTTATGTCCTGTTGTTTCCCTTGAGCTAGGTCTAGCTTTCATGAGGCCATGCAAGGGGCAGATCAAGGAACTGATATGGCTGTAAATTAGCCCTGCAAAGCAGTTGAGACAATCCCCTGATCACACAAACACTGGTACCAGCACGGGAAAGGGCAGACATCACTGACCAGGGTCAGGGCCTGGAGCAGAAGGTGTGGTCAGGCATGGTGGCATTGCACTTTCTGATGCAGGGAACAGCAGTCAGGGGGCTATGGCTGGGAAAAGGTCTCTACAACAGGACTCAGAGCATACCCTCCACAGCCTGAGGCCCTGAGTACCTGCGTCTCCATACTCCACAGAGCTGTCCAGAGCAGTCCACCCTACCAGAGCAATGCTTTGACCTTTCTGCCTATAGTGCCCAGGATGCTCTGCTTCCTCCAAAAAGCTGACAGCCTAGCCCAGCAAGAGGAAGGCTAACGGATATATTTATTTTTACAAACTTTTTTATCAGCAACCTCCCACAGTAGTGGATGCCTTCTCAGGCATTCTTATACTTGTCCTCCCAGGAGTCTTGTGAGATCAGGTGGTACCCCACATTTTGTTCCTCCAGGTAGGAAACAGAGACAGAGGGAAATTAGGAGTTTGGTCCTGCTCCCAGTGAGGCCAGCGGTCAGGCTGGCATTGACTGAAGAGCAGCAGAATTAGGTTCTGCAGGAACTGCCCAATGCTGCACACAGGATCTAGGAGCTCCAGGCAGAGAACCCAGGTACCCTGGCCCCTAGTCAGTGTTATTAACAAAAATCTCATTGGAGGCAATGCCACTGCAGTCACCAGGATTGCCTCCATTCCCCCAGAGTCCAGATTCTCCTTCTCAGAACCAGCAAGACTTTGAGGATTTGATTCCATGCCTGTACTAGAAAAGATATTGTGAAATCAGTGTCAACACATCTCAGGTTACATCTGTTGCTTCTCCGGCCATTTTTGCACCTGTGCCTCATGAAAAGCAAATAACAATGGGAGCCTATCCAAACAGTTTGGGAGGTCTGACACTTTGTATGCAATTTTACCTCAAATTGTACAATTTCTTTAGGAATTTCACATTTGTTTTAGTTGGTCTATTACCTCTAAGTAGTATAATAATGAGTATAATAATAGCAGCAGGAAAATAATTCTGACTTGGCATCAAAGACATAATGATTAATGTCCATATTTTGCTGTTCACAGTAAATATTTTTTTCCCTACTTTCAGAGCAGGAAAGTATTTCAACACATACCAGGATTCATTGTAACATCATTAATCATGATAAATTACCCTAGTATTCATGTGGATGCAAAATATAATTCCATAGGAGTTTCACTGTAGCTTAGCATTAATTTGTATTTACTCTATAACAAATACGCCTTCTCTTTCAACCCTTCCTTTTTGCCATTCTCCCAGTTTCTCTTGCAGAGTCACAAACTGTAACATTTCATTTATGTAACACTACTTTCTTTAGGTTTGTGTTATTTGTTTGTTTTTACTGTGCTGTTTTCACCTGCTCAGCTATTCACTCATTCCTGTTAGAAATTAACAGGCTATGGCGAAAGCAACATGTCCTCAGTTAAAGTGAGTCATAAATTCACCACAGTATTTCACTAAGGATACACGACAACAATACAACACCAGTCTCCTCTCTCTTTCCCAGCTCCCCTACCTTAAACGCTCAATTCTCTATCCTCAGTCCTGCAAGTCTATGTTATACCTGAGCACTGCAAACCTGCTGTCTTCAGCTGGTACTCCAGGGACACAGCACTTCCTGAGGTCAAGCACTACAACTTACAATGCTTAATAAATTACAGAGCTGCACAAAGGAAGGGAATTCCACACTCTGGGATCAAACAGGGCCTCATCTTCACTGGCCATAGTCACAGAGTCATTCTCTCCTCCCTCAGTTTTAATGTGGAAACCAGTATAGAAGCCCTGGGCAATACCAAAAGCCAAGACCCCCTACTGAAGTTTATGCTTTAATAAGCTGACCCAAGGCAACTGCTGAAGTAATCTGACAGGAAAGACCAAAAAGCAGATTTGTTTGAATTAATGGAAGGAAAAAAAGAAAGTTTTCTCTGCACCCACAAAAAGATGACTGCTAATACATCCCAATGATTTGTCCTCCAACAACAGCTATCATGTATAACATATGAAAAAAAAATCTTTATTTGTAGCAGGCTTAAATAGTATACCTCAAAATATTTCCTTGGTGCATAGATGTGCATACAGAACATCTGATTAAGAAATTCTTAGCCACAGGCACTGTCTGTTTTTCTCCATACGTCATCCTTTTTACGCAATTATATTACGTGTTGTGCATTTTTGATGCGTGGAATATTTATGTGAGGAGATGCTAGCAGAAACATAGTATCTGCCATAACAGATGAGGTAGCTTGTCCATCAAGTCCCAGCATTCAGCCTGTAAGGAAAACATTCCCTACTGTTATAGAAGGAAAAATTACAATCCAAAAGAGACCAGAACCAGAATTCTGGATCCGAAACCACTCCAATTTGGAGATAAATAGGACCTATATCCAAAGCACTCATTTGGAGTCCTTCTCAGAAAGCCACAAATTCCAGTTCCAAGTCCCTCTACTGTACTTGCATAAAAATTAGGGAAGATTGGTTACAGATTCAGGAAACTACCTAAAGTTTAGCTCCTTGCAGCCCCTTAATTAAATTATTGTATTAGAAAAAATTAACACAGAAAACAAAAACATCACAGTCCACTTATTGTATGACCAGTGGAATGAAGAAAGGCAGGTTTTCTGCAATTTGTTGTCCTTTATCCCCTATCCAACCCAATTTACTGCACCTTTGCATATGAGATTCCTATTAAACCAAAGCAGCACGCAACATAGCTAGCCCAGAGTTACATATGGGCCGACCAGCCAGCAAAACACTTGCTACCAAACAGAACAGCTAATGCCTGAGTTTTGCCTGCCTTTCCCTCAGCGGTGACATTAATTTGACCTGCTCTCTCTCCAGATTTGGATTTTCATGAAATTGTTAGGAATTTAAAACCCCAACCTCTCTATCTAATGTAGCTGAAATTAGCCAAAAGGGTCAAAAGTGGTAGGGAGGGAAGAAGAGATTGACCAAGTGATTGCACAAACCTCAATTCCTTAGGAAACCAAGTTACAACTGTCCAAGACCAGCGTCACTTCTGACTCATACAGGCATTGGCTTAACCAGGGTGCGACGAGGGGTCTTTACCCTTACCTTTCCCCTATTAGCATAGTCCCATGTCTCCCGTGCCACGTGACATTCCCGTGTGCCTGCACAGGCTGCCTCTTAGATAAGAGCTTATCTTCCCCAGTATATACAGATTGTATCATACAATGGCACTAGATTATTCACTGCTGACAACTATCAAACAGTAGATCTTCAGTTATCCATAAAGCTTTGGTTACCATTTTTATTACTCAAAACAGTGAGCAGTTACTTAAATTTACCTTGTGACTCATTACAGATTTGTTCATTGAGTGAATAATCCCTCCTTGTTTATTACGAGATATAAATTCACTCATGTATAGTGTTTCATTTTATCTAGACCCATCTTCCACCACACACATATATTAGATACATGAGATAACCTGTGGAATTCATCTATATACAACTTGTGAAATATGAGGTTGTTACTGTTGCGTGGTTGTGGAACTCAGCATTTGCTGACAAGGACTATATCACTTTCTGCAAGACACAGGAACAAGGCTGGTAGTTAAATCCTAACAGTCTGTCTACTCAGGCAAGGACTAGGTAAAGCAAGTTTTCTCCTGCTCTAGAGTGGCAAATGCCCAGATCCATAGCAAAGGAAACAAGATACTGACACTAATCTTCAAATTCCTCTAGGAAGGTAAGTGGGGAGACTCCCAGATCCACTGGGAAAAAGAGAGAAACAGATAGTCAACGTTCACACGGTCTGGGTTACTTCAGACCATCCAAAGTTAGAGAAAGCTGATCAAGACGAGCTGGACAGTGCTGAGAAGGAGCATGAAGTTGCAGAACACGCATCATGAACTCCCACAGATAAAAAATTCCTTCAGAAAACTGAGGCAGGAAAAATGTGTAGTGTTGTATGCTTTTTTGTTTTTAAGTAGGTCAGTATATTTCCAGTGCTATCAAAGTAAAAAGTACATCCTTTTAGAGTCTGACCAAAGTCTGGTATCTCTGCTGTATGCTGCACCTAACACATGACCTTCAAAAACTACACTGTAACCAGAACAGGGCTATACTGCTGCGCTGGAGGAACACCTGCTTTTGGTAGGAGGTGGCGGTGGGGGATTAATGCTATCTGTATAAAGGGCTGAAAAGGGGGGGAGCCTCCGCACTGAAAATGGGCTGGGGGACTTAAGCCAAAGTGTTAATGATATCATGGGACATGGAGTGGAAACAAGCAGAAAGTATTTTACTCTCTTGCCAATTCTTTCTTGACTCAGTCAATCGAGTAAGGATGATTTGTGAGACTTAAAATTGGTTCAACCTTCAAAGTCCACAGAGGACCTAGCAAGAAAAATAACTCAGATTGTGAGCTGCTTCTCTGATCAAAACCAACAAGGCCAATACCCATCACTGCTGTCATCAAATAATTCCTAAAAGACAAGATAAAGGCACATGCCATGCCACGCCACTTTGCTAAACTTTGAGCTTCCACATCCCCAAGTGAAAGGCATCACGAGGCCCTGATCTGATATCACGGTATTGACAGGAGGTGAACGTTCACACAGCAACAGCAGCCAAGGGGCAAGGTCTTCCTCCTTAAAGATAACATCACCCAAAACATCCCCACTTTTTTTTAATAGACTAACAAGCCACTGTATCTGGGTGGATCACATGGCTTTTGTATGAGTCAGACCTTGAGATTTATTCAATTATTTCTGCATTAAGACAAACTGCCAATGAAGCCAGTGGGAGTTTAACCTGAAAGGGGAGTGGGGAGAGGAACAGGAAAATCATTTACCCCCTGGCCATTTAGATCTTATTTCAGTTTTATAATATGGCAGTCCATAAGCCTGATATGTGCCCTTCTTAACAGCAGACAATTTCCATGAGCACAAAGACTGCCAAATTCTGCAGATGTTTTCACATGTGCTTAATTTTATGCAGGAGTATCAGTATAACTGGGGTCAAGTTTAAAAGATATATGATGGTCTGGTCAAAAGTCAGCATTTTATATTTAAACCTATTTTTGCAAGATTGTGTACGCTGCTTGTTTGGCTCTAAAACATAGAATAAATCCACATTTTACCTTTAGTCTTTAATTTTTTTAGAGTAACCATCTCTTGCAGTAGTGTGATAATAGTATACTGTAACTTTTAAAAAGGTCCAGTTCTGCTTGCAAAACAGTGGCTGGCTTTACTTTGCTATGAGAGGAAGAACTGACCTTAATGCTCTATTTGATCAAAAGTGATTGTTTTTTAAAGTAAGTTTTAAAGGTCAGATGAACTAAGGAGCTTCAAATAATTGCAAAAGCAGCTGGCATAATAAATAGTTAACTCACTATATGATTTCTCCAACACACTGGTAAAGTGGACAAATTGGCAGGATGCTTATAAGCTACACCTCTTCAGTAACAGTGTCCAAAACAAGCAAACTCTGCATGGTTTTGTTTGCATTATTCTTGTTTAATCTGGAGCAATCTTGTTTAAAAAAGCATTGACCAGTGCCCAGCAAGATATTGTGATTAAAAAAAAAAAAAAAAGTGGGCCAACTTCCCTCCTGATGTCATTTTACTGATTTCAATAAAACAACACTAGGAATGCTGGTGACCTTCACTAGGTGCTTTGCCAACAAACTCTGATCAATATACTACTAAGATAATAAAAATAATAACAAAAACGCATAAAGCGAAATTGGCCTCTTTCCTGCTCCCAGTGAAATCAGAGTAAAGACCTGCCATTTGCTTGGAAGAGAGTCAGCATGGATGATAGGAATGAGTGCTAATTAAAGCAGCCATTTGTTTCCTCTTTCATTTTTGTAGTTTGATGATGTGAACGGCCACTTTTATCTTTGACGCTTCTCAACAAAACATTCCTTATTTTCACTTGAAAAGCAGTGTGGGCCAGATTGTACTGCCTCTCACCAATTTTATGGTGGTTGCAGTGAAATTATCATGTGTTTACACTGGCAGAAATGGAAGGGGCAGTAAAGCCCTACCTGTAAAGATACACACTGGTATTCATTTACTAGTAGATATGTAAAAGCTACTTATATCTCCTCTGGAATATATGCCAGTGTTAGAAGATTTGCTGCTGGCCTCCTCAGAAGCCCTCTTCTACTTCTCTGTTATCCCACCTAGTGTGAGGCAGAGTGGAGCAATGACTGGGACGTCACAGTTGATTCCAGAGACCAGGCTGCCAGCTCGACTATGGACTTTGGGCAAGATCTTAATTTTAGTTCCCCCCATCTGTAAAACAGAGATAATGAAATACCCCCTCCCAAATAAAGCATTTGAGAGCTACAAAAGAAAGCCATGGCTATAAGAAGAACTGCTCCGGGCAAATAGTAATCTAAATAATTTAAACAACTATGTTCTCACACAGTCATAGCTGCTTTCACAGAGGACAAGAACCAGAAACACTTGAGTCAGCTATGATTTGCTGACCTTGGAGGAGGAACAAAAAGTGATTATCCTGTTTCTCTTGGCATTTATGAAAGACATGATACCATATATAAGAAGGGGAGGGAATGAAAGAAAATGAAGCACCCATATCTTGATTAAAGGTTGGCCAGGCTAAAATTGGATAGATGATTTTAGCGTGATTCAAAGTGGCTTACCCATTTTGAAACTCCAAAAGTCTGTTGTTTCCTCTTCTTCCAGGAAACAAGTGAAGAGCTGAGGTGCAAGGCATTTGCTGGAATTAGTGACCAGCTGGAGCTGATGAACTGAGAAGTGGTGGAAGCCCGTTAACCCTAGCCTGTCATTACTGCCAGGAATTCCTTGCACAGAGGCTGCTACTGTAGTCTGAAAGTGAGGGGGAAAAAGCATAATAAGAGATATGTGTGCTTTTCTTTTACAGGTGATGTGGCTTCAGTCAGGGTGTACTGAACCATATCTCAAAAATCAGTGTCCTGCAGCCACCTGAATCCCTTGAACTATTTTGCACTATTCCTTCTGTGTTTCATACAATGAGTATATGGGCAGGAAAGTAACAGAAGTGCACTTTGAGGTATATACATATGTATTTACATTTGTATATATATATATGTATATAAAATGTAAAGGCATATATACGTGTATAACTCTCATATGTGACTCTCTTTTGAGTAAACAGAAGAGAGAACTGAGTCAAACAACATCAAATTGTGCCTAATTCTGGACTGAGAAAGGAATTCTGCGAACAGGCACAGCAAAGTCTGCCACCTTGGTTCACCCTAGCATTTTACTCATTAACCCAATTCTACTTTGGCCATATTTTCAAGATTTTCCAGTTTGCACCTCTAGAAATTTTCCAGTGGAGCTGCAAACCCCTCTATAGTGATTTGAGTGCAGGGCCAGTGGGCTCACTTTCCTTTAACACCTTTCAAGGAGTGCACAGGAACAGCTGTAGACCAACAAGAAGCTCACAAACCGCAGTTGCTATCTGCATATATGCAGATAGCTGCATATATGGAGGCAAGTATTCAGTGGTGATTTTTCCACCTGTTCGTTGTTCAGGCTCATGAAAAGACCCATATATACTATTTTTTACTTGCACATCCACCTCAGGCCCCCATTCTTCCATCCGGAAAATCTCAACACAATGAGCTCCTACAGTGCTGGATTGTGCTGCAGACACGGAGATGAATCCTGCAGCCTAAGAGCAGGAGGTTCAGATCATCCCAGACATGCTGGACTCATTGCACAGCCTTTGCACAATTATTCTACACAGAATTATTATTCTACACAGTTGCCATTTCTATGGGACTTGGGATATCCTGGCTATGGCACATGTAAAGGCAGCTAAGTCACAGCTGCAACTGTGAGCGGGCTGCCTGGCAGCTGGAAATCCAAGGCAGATGCTTACTTTCCTTTTTTTTCTGCCAGCACAAAACTTCTGTGTAGAAAAAAGATGTATCTGGACATGTCCTGCTTTTGGATGGGATGTTCCATATGCAGGAACAATGGCAGATTTTAACTTATGTTCCTCTGACAACAAACAGGTTCTCTTTAACCTATATTTCCTTGTTTTGCCCATATGTTAGCAGCTGTTATTTAGTCCTTTTTCTCTGTATCACTTTACATCTAATTAACACTTGAACAGTTACAGTTGTTGGCCACCATCACTGTCCCACTATATTCTACAGTTCTGCAGCTGTAGAATTTGTCCATACAAAGTCTTTGAATGATGAAAAAAAGAAAAAAAGAGAGAAGGAAACTCACAGAATATTTTCTCCCTCCTAATAATTAATTACAATTACAAATATGAAATTTGGAAGCTTTCTTCTGTCTAGTCCTTCAAACATTAAACACCATAAAAATATTTAATGAGATCTGGATCCTGAGAAGATTTATTTTATAGGCTTAACTTTAAGCAAATAATTACTTACATTCTTAAATCCAGGGTTAGTTTTGTGTAGAGAGAGGTGTCAGAATGCCAATACATATGGCCAGGAACATTTTATCTGATTGAGAAATACGTTTTTTTCTTTTTTTTCCTGGAAAAAGATATGCCATTCTAGAGCTTTCTGTTCCCAAATTGACCCCATTTAAATTTAAATACTGGAAAAATTGCTCACAGAAATGGGGTCTTTATCTTCCTTCTTTGCATTAAGAGTTTGGCCAGCAATTTTACATCTTTTGTATCGATTTTCCTTTTGTGGCATCTTTCAACAGGGCAGCAAAGCTCAGAGAACACCAGCTGAGCTCAAGGGTATTCACAGCGTTTATTGCAGTAGCTACCCCTTGGCAGGAAATCACGCAGGAATTTTTAATTTGGCCAGTCAGAACAAGCCAGTTAAACATCGACTGGAAAAATCACTTGACAATATCCTATACAGAAGCATCTAACCACTGACAGAGGCTGATGAGCAAATAGATTTTCCCAGCCCTGTTTCCTGTGATTTGCTCTTCAGAGCTATTTAGTGAATTATAATCTACAACCTGTAACTGTTTATTTTAACTTATTATTTATGCCATCATATTGGTTTGGAAGACACGTTAAAGATAAGTGAAATGACAGTCCTCTGAAGGAGAAGTTATTTTTCATCAGACAAAAAGTGAAGTTATGGGAGAAGATGAAAATACCTGAGAAGAAGGAATGAATGGCTATGTGCTGGTCACATGCAATGAATCTCTTGAAACTTGAAGATGAAAAACAGTCCTTCAGACCTGAATGTAGAATTTAACATTGGTTTTAGTGGATTGTCAAGACTGGAAACAGGACTGCAAAAGCCATGATGGAGAGATTTAGAGAGAGGGGAAGTCAGCGTGACAAAAGACAGTTGCAAACTCAGGGCTCTCTGTACAGCAAGGCAGTTAGGCTAGGACCTGGAAGCTCCTATTGCCCTGTTTAAAGGGAGTAAGGGTGGAATAACACTGCCCAAGGTGAATGGAGTTGTGGAGTTGTTACTGCTATGTAATTAAACCACAAGTTAATCCTTCAAGCCTTTCATCTGCTTTAGAGCAATGCAACTCCAATGGTTCTGACAAAATTACCTCTGATTTTCATGGGGTTGAAATCAGAATCAAGCTCTCTATTTTCCCAAATTAAAAAGCAAAAAAATATTGACTACATAACTTATATTACAAGGGATTACAATTTGCTGGAATAAGGGGCAGAGTGACATGCTGACTAAAACATAGGCTGGCACTGCTTTCATTGACACACTATCAACAGTGGGTTCACATTACACCTCAGCACAAATGTTACTATGCTGAACAGTAGAATATTGAAAAGCTAGATTACATTACTAACCAAGATTGAAACAACAGATTTACTGAAAGAGAGTAAGCTGGCTGTGGTAGTATTGCTATTATTCCTGATCAGTAGAGCTACATTCATTAATCAGAAAGATTTCTGAAACTTTTCCAAAAACTGAGATTTCCAGTGAATTCGTAGTTATTAACAATGGCATGGTTTTATACTGTGAGGTGGCAGCAACATTAACACCATTTTAAGGAATAAAGAAAATGGCCCCAACATCTATGAACTAGCAAACAGCAGCCTCCCATATATCAGAAAAATATACAGGAGGGTGTTACTGTCACTGATCCAGGATCAGTGAAAAAAAATGCGTGCTTAGATATTTCTGTAATGCATGTTCACCTTCCAAACCAGCTTTCAGGACTTTGGTATTAAAAATGACTGAATAAAGGAAGGAGTTGCACTATTTTTATTTTCCTCTCATTAAAAAAAAACACTTCTTGAAATACCTACATCCACAAAAATCTTGAGTTTCTTTTTCTTCTTTGCTCAGAGAGGGTATTTCTTCAAAAAAAAAAAAAGAAAACACACACACATATGCACAATTTTTTGCTCATTTTTCAATTCACTACAATTTGAAATTTCATCATAAATATGAGACAACTTCCAGCAATATTTAAAATATAACTTTGCACACAAAGCCTATGTGCACATGTTTGTATGTAAGCCAGCGTTGACTGTCCAGCAACATCACTTCAAAAGCACAAGGCAAAATATATGTTATACATTTAAAATCAGCATTAAAAGAATATGATCACAACAGTCACATATATTGTAGCTCAAACAGAAGTTAGGGGGTTCTATGGCCTGAATTTTGCAGGAAGTCTGATGAAATGATCATGATAGTCCAGATAGGTTTAATAGCTACTTAGCACATTTATATTATTATATCCTTTTAGTAAAAGATCAAATATTCTTTTATCTTGGGGACATCTGCTCCATTCAGCGCTCAGTACCGACAGCATTCAATTAAAGAACAAGTTGACTTTTTCGTTTTCATTTTCAATACTTAGCTTCTGGCTTCTGCATTATATTCTGCATATACAGTCCCAATCCTTTGCTGAATCCAAAGCGCCAGGTTTCCTGAAGGCATTTCTGCCATGTATTCACCCTAACAGACAGGTGGCTCATAAACAGTATTCAATAGCCACCACCCACTCTGGGTCCTGGCTGAGGGGGGTATTTTGTGAACAAAATAGCAGATGATTGTTTAATTAAAAGTTTGTCCTAATACACACATGCAGAGGGTCCAAATGAACAAGCTAGCCGCCTTCCGTCATTTCTCAGCTCTTAGGGTTTGGCTTGTAACTTTAATACTGTTTTTTAAAGTATTACAGGTAAACAGGGAGACCAACAGCCACACAAGCATATACACATTCTATCTGACTGCACTTAATAAAGAAGTGCTGTTTTTCACTCTTTTTTTTTCCAATTATATTTGTTCTCCTTTTCAAGAGCTCTTCCAGGTACAAGTAGCTGACATGTAACCTTTCTGACATATCACAGTTTCCTCCACATCTTTCTTTAAGAGCACTTCTGCTTCTGAACATAACTGCATGTCATCCCTTATACACACGTGCTACAGTTAAAGACAGATATAAAGGAAAGGGAAACATGCACATATTTTTTGGAACAGACTTGAACTGGATTTAGTTCCTGTGGGTTTATCTGCAAAAACTTGTTTTGTTAGAGTTGTTTTTCAGATTACATTGACCTTGAGTCATTTGGAGAGAAAGAAGACTGTGACATCTCTTGTGGCATAAAGCAAACAGACAGACTTTATTTCTTGCAAATCAATAGAAGAAAGGGAAAAAATGAAGTTGCAATGATCAGTTTAAGGGAGTAGAAAAGGGGTCTTTCCCTAAAAGAAAAGAAAAAAGAAAAAAGTAGTTTCACAATAACTATAGCAGAGCTTGTAGCAGCCTCCTCCCTTAGTTTATCTCAGCAGATGCCTACAAAACTCAATTACTGGATCCTCTCTTCAAGCCAGGTGGTAATGAAATGGTGATACAATATTTCCAGCTGTTAGCACAACCTGTAACTTGCAATATGCTGAGACGCGCCCAGAAAACACAGACGAAAGTGGGTTGGACTACCACTTAATAGTAGTCATAATAATAAGACATTAATGATACTGAAAACTGGGTATTTACCATGAAACTCAGAGCAAGAAAAAGTCCTTCAGCTATTTTCTTTTCCTATTTCATTAGAGATAAACCTGTTTCTTTTTTCACCCTTGCCCAGCAGAACACTCTTCTGCTTCCTCTCAGGCTTAGACACTTGCATGTGTTATATTTGGCACTATTTTGTGGTAAAGATGTGGTTTATCTTTTAACTTTTGCTGTGATAACTCTCAGCCCTCAGGTAGGACAAGAACTGAGCCAGATTCTCATTTATACCAAGACTTTGCAGAGGTCTTGCAGCAGGTGTAAATGACATTTATACTCATTGTAAAGTACCTTCCTATTGCTGAAGTCCCAGTGTTGGCAGGAACCAGCCATGGCCTGCTTGCTGTCCTAGATGTGTGCTGAGTCTAGCATTCCTCTACCAGTCACTGGTCTCCTTCTGTAAGCCTTGGGACATTCATTTCCTTGAGATGTCAGTGAATGTGCACAGTTATAGGCCTTATATTTTTTCCACTTGGTCTTCATTCACCAGAAGTAAAACAGCTCAGTCCCTTGTCACGTGCTCAAGCTGAGAAGATTTGTGAAGTGACAGAAAGAGTAGCAAAAGCATGATGAAATTTGGCAAATTTTTGATACAACTGAATTTTTCTGTGATTGCTGTCAATGTTTGTTGAAGCATATTATGGAAGAAATATCTTCCTAAAAATCAGTAATAAAACTGGACAGTCATTCCAATTAAAGTCCTTCAAGCTACAAAAAGGCAGATGTTAAAAATTCTTTTTTATCTCACCCAACAAAAAACACTGCAAAACCAGGACAGGCTTCTAGATGACACTCGTGCCTAAAGCACAGGTATGGGAAGGATGATATTTTATTTGTCTGTAAAAGTGCTTTTCACTCCAACGTGTTAAGTCTCAATTCTACTCTCAGTGCAAATTCTGAGTATCTTCTCCAAGGATTAAATTCGCCTTATGTGCAAACAAAGATTGAGGAGCTGAGCCTTAGGCACTGCATTCATTTCAGTCTGCTGTGATTTGGGGAAAAACACGAAATGGAAGTTCTGTTGCTGCCTTTGTTCTGCTGTTGGACCAATGCCACAGAACGCCATGAGAACACTTTCTGTATCAAACTGCTGTACTCCTCCAGGGTGTGTAGTGAGAAGACATACCACTCTATCTGAGAAAAGCCTGATTTGTCTGGTTCCACCATATACCCAGAAATGCAGCCAGTTAGGCATATAATAGGATGGATTAAGCTAAAACTGAATTTAGGCTCTCCTGAAAAATAGTTGTAGGTCAAAATACTGTTTTGCTAACTCCATCAGTGCTGCCGTATGTATAAGTGTAGATGAAGTGTAATGTAGCTGTTCATCTCACAAACCGTTGTGCATTTTGACAGTGTGGTTTTCCCCTCTTGCTTCCCCCTTTGCTTGGCTTAAACAATCAGTCTATCCACTGATGTACAAAAGAAAAAACACAGTGTTCAGATGCCAGAAATGATCTGCTGCCTTTTATCAGCTATTTAGCATCCCTCCCTTCTTGCCGCCTGGTAGCATTATCAATAACAATATGTCCCAAAAAAATGAACATTTTAGATCCAGAGGTTTCAGAACTATTCAAAACCCTGTCCTGTATAAAACCTTTGCAGAAGACCCTTTTGCCCTCAGATAAGATAGCTCCTAGTTCTGGGTCTGCACACCTGAAATGAGCTGCAGATACCATTTTCTCTGTAGTTCTGGGGATCAAGGTCTCTGTTGCTTACCTTCTGTAATAACACCTCACCTTCTTGTGGAATAGGATTGGTTTTCCTCTTTTGTGTATGCAACAGCTGGGTTACACAACCATTTCGGGGAAGGGGCTCAGCAAGCAGTCTCCATTGAAATCACACTCATCAGGAATACATATGAAAAACCATCAATGGTGTTTGTGATACAAGCTCTCATTCACAATGCCGTGGTATAGAGGAACCTCAAAAATACCCAAAATGCTGAGTAAATTTCCCTATCTTTGTGCACATGTACATGTGCTCATCACAGCAGGATGTGTTTATAGGAGTCAAAGAAAAAAGGGGGTGGTGGGAGAGGACTTTTTTACATGTATTTTTATGCCTGTCACATAATCTTCACTGCCTCTTTATTTATTTATATTAAAGCCAACCTGTATTCCATCTCAGGCACAGAAAGTGTTTATATCTCAGGAATCACACCCACTTTTTACATACCGAGAGGTCAGCTCAGTGTGAGGCTGCTTGTGACTCCCATTACAGTCAACAGGAGCTGCATGTGTCCACCTGAGAGGGAAGGTCCCTCAACCTCCTGATGCTGTGTCTACTTGCAAGCAGAAAATTAATATTTTATAGCAGGGAGAAAAAACCTGGAACCAGCCCTGCTACAACGTAGTAGCCAGCTCTGTGCATGATGTATAGCATGCTGCCTAGCAATGTTGCTAGGCAACACAGCACCATCCAAGAAAATCCTGCATTAGCTTGTAGTGGCTGGTGGGGTTGGTTAGATGTGACACTTTGCACACAGAGCTATGCAGAAAGAGGTGTACTTTGCTCAAGAATATTACAGTAGTCTCCGTTTACTAATACATCTCCTTTATTATTCTTTCTGCACTGATGAACTACATTATGATGCACTGTGCGCTGCAATAATTTTCCACTGAAAAAATACACCCCCCCTTCCTGTTTCTTAATTCTCTTCAAACCTGATTTAGAGAGTGGAGAGTAGTGGAATTTTACAGCTACATCCCATGATGCTCTCGCTCGCTCGCTCTCAATCCCATGGCCTGGCTCATACCTCAGCCTAACCGTAAAGTCAGATCACAATGATGTGACTCACTATTACAACTAAAGATAGATCTTGTCAAAGCAGTCATGAGCCCTGGATGCTGGAGGTTGTTTTTTCAGTGGTGGTGGTTTTTTTCCCCTGGCTCTGTGACTTTTGACATTTGGAGGTCTATCCGCGTTACTGAGTGGGTGAGCAGGCAGGTATGATACATGCTTTTGTTGATCTGAAGAAAACCATACAGGGCTGCACAGAAGCCTAGCTGAGGGCACGAGTTTAGCATCAAACAGGTACCAAGGGAGAGTTTCAGGGCGACGAGGGCTAGGGACTCCCAAACACCATGTTGGCACAGGGCAGGACAGCCAGAGACAGGAGGGAGAAATATTTCTACAGAGGGGCTGCTTCTAAGCTAACAAACTTTTATTTTTATGTTTACATACCAGCTGTTTTCAAGCATGTGCATTCATCTGGAGTGTTTAAGACCCACACAGAACAAAGTGGCGCCGCTGCAGGAGACCAGAAAGTGAAACAACCTGGACAGCAATAGAGAAACAAGGTCCTCTTGCCTGAGCAGCAGCTCCTGCCAAGGCTGCAGAACTACTCAGCATCAGACAGGAGCAGGGAAATGGCAGGAGAGGCAAGACCTGCTTTGTCAACAGGCTGCCATTATCCGCCCTGGACACAGCAGCAGGCAGTGGCCGGGCAGTGGGGACACACAGGTTATAGGCTCCATGAAGCTCCATGGGCACATCTCTAATAGCTCTGCAGTGGAAACACACCAGATGCCTCAGGAAAAATTGTCCTGAAGGAGAGCCGCTCCTGCTGGTGCAAAGCGATGTGAATTCCCCCAGCCTCAGCTGCCCAAACATGGGAAAGGGATTGACCTTAATTATGCCATAAACACAGATACAGAAATTGGCAGGTGAGGCAGCTGGAAACAGTTCTTTGTTTGAACGTACTGGATCTATTTCAGCCTTGTATAATTCCACTAGTGTCAAAGCCATTATATCAGGAATAAAACCAACCCATTATTTTTAACCTGGCCATTTCCTTTTATGCCCCTGATTCAGGAAATCCCTATGCAAGTGCATGTTTTCAGTCATGTGAATATTCTCACTGCAGGTAATGTGACTGCTCATGTACTTAAACACATGCATATGTATGTGCAGGATTGGGACCTAAAACAGTACTGGAGGGAGAGGAGAAACAAAGGCAGTACGGAAGTACCTGAAGAACAAGGTACTGTAAGGGTCTGTGAAAGGTGCCTGCCCACATGAGGGATATTATTATTACCAGCCATGTTTCTTCCTTTAAGCTTGACAATTTCTTTTAGGTTTTAGGAATTCTTTAGGAAAACATTTTAAGGGAGTTGCAGGGGGGAAGCAGAGCATCCAAAAAATTATTAAATGCTCCCAAAGTATTTCTAAAAAACTTTAACAAAGAAGCTAGTTATGCAAAGGTCCTTTGGGGACTGCAATTTATGTCTGCGACTTTCATAACCTTGCCCCAATTCCCTCTCCTGCACTTGCAGGGAACATCCTAGGGGTCTTCATAGGAAGCCTCAACATACATGTTTTTCTGCATTGCTTCTGGCTTCACATTTCTGCTGTACCTCAAAAAAAAAATATATATATATATATATATATGTACACAAGCCAAGTCATGACTTACAGACACCAAGAATGATGATGATGTCCAACCAGTGTCACATGCCAGCAGTGTTCTACAGAAGTCTTCTGAACAGTGAATCTCATATTTATATCTTGCAGCCAAAATCTCCATTTGCAAAAGCACAGCATTCACCATTTTATGTAAACCTTTTTGAAAAGACTATGCACATGTTATAATATCTGGCTGCAGAATGAAATGTAATGAAAAAGCTTGACCCATCAGATTTAAGCCTTCAGCATGTGATCTGAACGAGGGTGACTTTCACAGATATCGTACCACAAGATAAGTGACTCAGTGAGGTTCCTGAAATCAGTGGAGTTACTCTGGTTTACAGCAGAGTAAGTGAGATCAGGATTGCCATAATAAATGAATCCATAATGAAGGTGTTCACATACATTGCAAAACAGGCTGAAGAACAAGAGTCAAAGGACTGCTGAATTCATTTGTCCATGACTCCTCGAATATTCTTTAATTTTTCATGCTCAGGCAAATGAGGGGAAACACTGTTTTACCAAGCGCCATGCCCACCAAGTTTCCTCTTGTTTGCATGCAGGCTGTTTAAATTTGCTATGAAAACAACCAACTTAGTTCTGTCCCAACTTTCTGTTTCAGGTTTATGTATGCCATTCAAGTGAACCAGGCAAATCCATGAAATTCATTTCACAGGACATTGAGCAAATGGAATGTGGAATAATGTTCTTTAATTTCTGACATATGATCGAATGCAAGTGTGCTACAAGGAAAGAGAAAGACACATGCAACAGACTTGAAATGGACAAAAACCTCACCACACTAACCCTAGTTAATATACGAACAAAATTATATTATTAGTACTGGCTTCCCTCTTGTGGTAATGAGCAAGCTGTAGTCTTGATATGTAACCAAAACCTGCCAAGTCACCTGTCTAACATAAAAAGCTGCAATATGCTCATTCAGCAAGATCCTTCCATCCATGCACAAGACAGTTAATTTCAGTTCAAGGCAGATATGAAGACCTACACATGGTGAGTGGTTGAAAGGCTGGAGTCTCAGTCTGCCAAAATATCCACTGACATAGATATTTCAGAAATTTACTCTGCTATAACTCAGGCCAGGATCTGGCCCAAGTTTAAACTGAAGGAAGAGGGGTTTTCCACTTGAAGGCACACTTTCAGTGCTGGAAAAGGTTAGATTTCCAGCAGGTGCAGCATAGCAACAACAGTGCAATTTACTCTGGCAGGGTGCTTCATCTGGGACACAGACTAGCTACCTCTGACTGAGAGGGTGGTTCATGTTCCAGGCCTGTTCAGTCAATGATCTTTGCTGAGTCTACCAGTTTAGTGGGTGTTTCCGTGACAGACCTCAAGCATATAGACTGGCACCTCCAGTTCCCTGCATACCATTCTGACTCCAGAAGTGGGACTAGGTTAACATCCATTTTCCCTGGCAGTGATGGAGCAGGCATGATAGTCCTCCTCTTTATTTTCTCCACAGCCACTTGTACACCATCATAATTTCACTGATATTTGTGAACTTACTTTTTTTTTCCCAGCAGCATATGTGAGAAGGTATCATTGCTATTAATAAAGTGTGTTTTATCAACAGAACTTAAAGCTGTTTATAAGGGATGTTGGTCTCATTCTTGTTTTTTCAAAAGGGGGAACTGAGGCACAGAATAATTAGGAGCCAATCAGCAGGCCCAAAGCAGAGCTGAAAATAGATGCCAAATCTCCTGTGTCTCAGTGCAGTGCTCTAACTGCCACTCTGCCGTTGTGCAAAGTGGTAAAGCTCAGCTATTAGTACTACCTACCCCAAAGCATGTCTATGTTTATTATTCACACACTTTTCAAAACCAGATATTTTCACTACTGGTGAGTGTTTCATAGAAAACCTTAAAACAGTCAAATGTCCAAGTGAGCCCATACCACCTTTACTAGTATAAGACCTTGCTGATAAACACTTATTTTACCAACCTATTAAGATCATTTCACAATTCACCCTTACATTAATTTAGCAGGCTTTATTAGGTTAGCTTAAAAGAGACACATTACTTTTGTCAAGGAAGCTACAAGCACCTACCTGTGTTCCCCCCCCCCAACCACCACCCTTTTACAACAGATTACTGTGATAGCATGGAAAATAAACTAAAACAGCAGGAGCACCCCAGAAGTATCACTTGTACAATAAAATTGTAACTATGTACCATGCAAGACTAGATTGAGACCTCCCTTGGAGGGCAGGAAAATGTAGGCATAGGTGTTTGTTTTCTGCAAGCATCCTGACGAAGAGCTTGCAGTACATTAGTTTGATGCTAAGGTCGGTGAGTTCAGTCACCTAACTCAGTTAGAAGGTTTTCTGCTCCTTCTCTGAATTCCCCTAACAATTTTTGTGGTTTTACAATCATTCTTTCTGGTTTGGAAGGAAAAAAAAAGTGTTTTCTATCCCCTGTTACTGAACGAAAAACCCCCTTGTCAACGGGAAAATGAGTCAGGTCTTCCTTGGGCAGCTAGATTGCAATTGGTGGGTCACCATACCTGTGAAGGCTTAGTCTCTGGGGAGTCAGTGTGACAGAGCACTTGAACTTACCTGCCCAAACAGAACAGCTTACGGAGTAGAGGTATGGAAAACAACCAGGAGAGTTAGATTCAGGAAGAGTCCCAACTGTCTCTGGGGAAGAAAAGGGCAGCCCCCTAGGAGAAAACAAGACTTCCTTCAGCAGCTGCAGGAACAAAAACACAGCAGAGACAGGGAGCAGAGAGACAGGCTGTAGCTTCTCTGTGCCATATAACCTGAACCTGACTTGAGCACCATGAGAGAAGACTCTTCCACTTCTTGTAAAAAACATCATTAACTTTTTACAGAGGTCAGGAACTTGCTTGCAGCTACACCCTGACTGCTCTGGAACTCTCCCATGCTGAGGCTGAGAATTCCAGGCTCAGCCAAGGGGAAACAGCCAGGTGCAATTACTGACTAGCAGGTGCAAAGGAGCCTTCAAAACCGGCTGAGGGCCAATGCTTCAGGTGAGTTTCAAAGAGGGGGAGAAAAGAATTTAGTGTCTTTAACCTTACTTAACATTTTTGAATCACTGATATAATTACAGTTTGTTTGGTTTTTTTAAGGAACTAGCCATAGTTCGGTGGAGGGAAAGTTTGGCCTGTTTTGTGGAACTGACCTGTTATGCACTCATCGTTGTGAGGACACCAGATGTGTTGTTGACAAACTTCATTTGATTTTACCTCTATGTGCTGTTTAGTTTAGTGGAATGGCCTAGCTCTTGCTATGAGTTTTATGACATCTCACACAGCAGGGCCATGATTGAAACATCCCTAACACTACCATGGTAGAATCATCACACCCTTTCTAGAGACATAAAAGAGTTGATTACAGAGAAGTCTGTGGCTCTTATGCCTATGTGAAGTCCGTGTCTTCAATAAGCTCAAGGGTCTGTCTAAATGAATCTAAACTCAGACCAGTTATTTTCAGGGTTTCTCAAGAAAGAGAAGGGAGGATATATTTTGCAGGATTTCAGTTCTAGTCTGTCTCTACAGTAGAAAAATATGATGGTTATAATATCACTATATTCAGTAGGAATTAATACTTTCAATACTTTTACAATCCTGTAAGCACTGACCTCCACATAAAGAGGCAGACCCATAAAATGGATGTTCATCCAGGTGTTTCTCATGCAAGAGCTTGTAAATGGAATATGTGTTTGAATGCTTACAGGTATGGACCTAAGCAATTAAACTGAAACAAGGGACCCAGTCAAATATCGAATGATGAGAGATTGCAGTATGGAGAGTTTATTTTTAGGAGAAAAAAAAAAAGAGAAAAACATTAAAACTCACATGCAATTATATTGGTGGAGGAATTATTACAAGTATCCAGCTACAAGAATAAGCTTCATCAGGATTTAAATTTTCCTTCCAGTATAAGGTTTAAAGGTACAAACTGCTTATCACTAGTGGGATTTTGCATGTCTAAAATTAACCTGAGGGAGGTGCTCTGATTTTAATTCTGGAAAGCATTATCAGGATTTGACCCAACCTCAAGTTCATTAAAGCATCTTCAGCTCTCAGTTATTTGACTGGCCTCAATAAGCCAGATTTTCTTATGTATAAAAATGGTACCAGATCATACAGTGTTTCAGAATGACACTAATAAAATTTTGGATACATGGCCCTAGTTCAAATAAATCCATGTGTCATGGATCCATGTGCAAATCCATGTGCATCATTTCAAAACTTCCATGCATGCACATTATCACAAAAATTAGACAAAATATGCTTTTTCTCCAAGAAAAAAAGACTTTTCTACATTTCATGCATTTCTTAGTATCATAGATGTTAAAATTATTGAGAAGAATGGTTTTATGTCAGGCTTAAATCTGTCACGGACTATACTTGTACATCTTTGAATGTCACCACAGCAAGCACAGCTAGAGACAGAAGAAGGAACTGAATTCCAACATCTAGAATAAAGCATATTGGTGATCTTATCTCAGGTGGGATGGTAGCACAGCTTTTTTATTAAGGCTGTGTTTCCTGCAGAGCATGATTGTAATTCTCTAGGTTTGATTTAGCCAGAGTGATCACAAAAGTGATCATTAGTCTTTCAATTTGTAGCAACAGCAACATCTAGTGTTTAAAGTCTGCCCTGCATACTGATGTAGCATGTTCGTTATTAATGCAATGCTTTGTATTTCAATAGCACCTCCAGTCTCAGCTAGTCATACCACAGAAATAATTACTCAAACAGCTCTATGAAGCAGTCAATCGTTTTACTTTTTCTCATAGAAAAGATGGAAGAATCAGGGAGAGAAAGAGTTTAATCATTCAAGATAGTCCAGTGGTATGCAGGACCTGAGTGAGCTGTTCAAGGTCACACAGGGAGACCGTGACAAAGTCAGAGCTAAAATTCAGATCGCCTGTCCTGTGCTTTACCTGGAAGATTGTCTCTTTCCCCAGGAGATGTTTGGATCTAGCTTATCCAAGGGGAGGAAATAGCTCATTGTATTTCAGAGATAGTTCCACTGTGCTAGAGGACACCAGAGATGTCTGCGAGGAAAGCACAGCTGACATTTTCTCTTTTGAAGAACTTTTACATGGAGATTTCTTTCTTGGTGCCTCTGAATGGAGGGAAGTATGTTTGTGTGAATTACAGGAACATCACAGGAACATGGGAAAGGGCAGTGGATATGTCACTGCACCATGTTATAATAATTGCAAGCCCCCCCAGTGATCCCCGTGGCACACGATTTTTCCCTTCCCTTAGCCCCTCGACCTGCAAAGACGCAAATAATGACACTGCAGTGACCCAACTGGAGAAGATGTTGCAGCTGTTCATGCAAGACAGTCACATACTGGGTTGGGGCCTGCAAGGACAGCAATTGCTGTGGTTACTGTAATTGTCTCCAGAGCCACGTTCCTATGAATCTTTCTGAGAAAAATAATTTTCAGCAACACAAGACAACCTGTGGAAAGGGGGGCAAGGACGGGGATTTTTCATCTTGAGCTTCACCACATGTGGTGTTCCAGTTACAGCTCCAGCACCTGGAGGCCAGGGATGTCAGAGGCGCCTCCGCTTTCCTTTCCTTCATCTGCAGGCCAGGCACAAACCATCCCGGCCGACAAAAAACCAGCGGGCTCCCGCGGGAGGAGAGCCGCGGCTGCGCTCCCGCACCTGCAAGCAGCCATCCTCGCCTCACCCCTCGGACTGGCTGGGCGGCCACGGGGCCCTGACTCATGGCTTTTCCCCTCTAACTCCCAGCCGGGCCTGGCAAGGCGCCTCGGAGGGGCTTTGGGGAGCGGCGCAGCCGGGGGCGGCGGGCCGTTGGGCGCGCGCTGCCGCTCCGCCTCCCGCCTCCCGCCTCCCAGCAGGCAGCGCCCGGCAGGCCGCCCTTCAGAACTACCCTCCCCAGTGCGCCCCGCGGCAAGAAGGGCGGAGGGGCGGGAAGACTGTTGGCGGCCGCGCGTGCGCGTCGCGTCGCGTCAGCGGCGGCCGGGCTCCCCTGTGACCTAGAGCGGCTGTCGGAGAAGATGGCGGCGGCTGCGGCGCTCTGTCTGAAGGTGAAGGGCGGGGGGGGAGAGGGGGGCGCAGGGGCCACGGGTCGCTCCCGGGGGGGGGGGGGAAGGGCGCGAGGAGAGGGGCCGCGTGTCGCGCGTGCGCCCCCCCCCATGTCAGTGCGGGGTCTCCAGCCCCTTCCCACCCCCCTCTCCCACCCCTTGCGCGCACCCCCGGCCCCGAGGTGGCGGTTGCGCGGCGATGCCAGCCGTTATATGCGTCCCGCAGGTGCGGCACCTGAGCACGTCCGCGGCGAGGCCCGTCTCCAAGCTGGTCAAGGTGAGGGGGTGCGGGGGGAGGAGCAGGGGGGTCACCGGCGAGCCGCGGGCTCCCCGGCTCCTGGCGGCTCTCAGCACCCGCCTGCTCTCTCGCCCCAGCCCCCCATCCAGGTGTACGGGCTGGAGGGCCGCTACGCCACCGCGCTGTACTCTGCCGCCTCCAAGCAGAAGAAGCTGGACCAGGTAGAGAAGGAGCTGAGCCGAGTCTGGGTAAGGCCTGAGTTCTCACAGCGGTTTGGGGGTCAGCAGGGCTCACCTGCGGCTTCTCATTGGGGGATGGATTCAGCTCTTAAATACTCTGAGCCTCCCCCTTTTAACCAACACGGTTTGTCTGCTGCCTGTACCTGCAGTCTGTTTTTGTGTCACTCCTTTGTGCCTCCAGTGCTGCTCCTCAGCCTGTTAAGCTGTTTAGTAGTGATACAGCATCAGCTGTGAAAGGAACATATTGTAAATGTGCAACATGTGAAGTTGTTATTTCATTTCCTGACTCCTTACTTCTGATCTCTCTTTATTCTTGCTCAACTAGTGATCTTGTTGCCTACCCTGAATAGTCTACATTGGCCTTGTAATGCCTGGAAAACTCCTGGCTTTCATCATGTTGTTTGTGTATCCTCTTAGACTCTCATGAAGGATCCCAAACTATCCAGTGTTGTTATGAACCCTCATACCAAGAGCACAGTTAAACAAAAAGCTGTAAATGATGTTTTAGCAAGAGAGAAGATGTCCCCTATTACTGTCAACCTGATGAGTAAGTAAGCATTTGAATGCTGAAAAACATCTAAGGCTAATTGTTATTACCAGTAGCTAAATAAACCTGCTTCTTTGGGGCACTTTAAACCCTCTCAATACATCTATCTTTTCCAGACTTGCTTGCTGAAAACGGTCGCTTACGTTACACTCCAGACATTGTTTCTGCATTTGGGAAGATCATGAGTGCATACCGAGGAGAAGTGCTGTGCACAGTTACCACTGCCCAGGTGAGTTAGAATAATCTAGGTCGAGCTTAAAAGGCGTAATGGCATAAATGGCAAACTTCTTTAATTTAATTTTGCTCTCTGTGGCATAAGTAGCTTGTTATATGAACAGTGAGGAAAAATCTCACCTCTACCAAGATGAAAGTCTCTCTGCAACTGGCTTTTTGGTTTCCAACAGTTATTGGTCAGATCTGTCATCAAGATCATACTGAGCAGGTCAGAGTTAACAGATCAGCTGTCAGCTAGAGCAAGGCAGTTACCCAATTGAACTAAGAATGCCTGTGGTGCCTGATACTGTACTTCATGGAGAGTAACTACCTAATTTGCTGAGTGCGGTAATCGGGACATATGGCTAACTCTGAAACCATGTAGCCTTTGGGTAGGGCTATAGTGAACTGCCTACCTGGACCAAATAATAAGTCTCATACATTTCAAGTTGCATGGCTCTCTGTAGCCCACAAGCATAGTCTAGTTGATGGCCTTCAGGAATATGTGAAAGGTTTTCATAGGTTCATGAGTTTACAAGTTTTCCCAAGTATTTCGTGTGCAAAGGTACTTTCCCTCTACCTTTTATTTTGGCTCTCAAACTGTTAGCTATTAAATAGCTTTAATAAATATAACTAGCTAAATAGGTTTAAATTATGGCAAAACAAAAGCATTACTGTTCTGTGAATTCTGTTTCTGGTTCCTGGTCACAGTAATATCTGAGTGACTCATAGGGATGGCAAAGACATATTCACAGTGCCCTTCTCACAGGGCTATAGAATTCTCTATGCCCAAGAGAGTTACTTACCTGATAGCATACTGGAAACCTGCAGCAGGACTGGGAACTGTGTGCCCGTGTCCTGAGTCACTGTCCAGCACTTCATGTGAAACCATTTTTCTACCCAAGCTAACAATCTGAATTGTTAGGAGCAGCAAAATTGATCTTTCCCCATATAGCCTAAACACTGCTGTGAAGAAGATCTCAAGGTTCCGTGTCCAGTGCTTGCCTTTGCAAAAGTATGGATTCTCGCCACATGCTTTCTTAGGATGTTAACATGAAACTGTTGCTGGGAATATGTGTAGAAAATGGTACAGTGTTTAATGAAATTAAACTAAGCAGCACAAAGTGACTGCTATTTCTGTAGTGTCCCTTTTTTATTGCTCTCTGAGTAGGCTGCTTACTCTGCCTTCCTGGAAGCATCTTTCTTTAGTGTTGCTTTTTCTTTGAAGATTAATCTAAAGATAACAAGAATCAGTATTTTCTATCATTTGATTTTTTTTGTTTGTTTGTTTTTGAAAGTCCTTCATTTTCTCTGGATTTTGTTCAAATTTTTCAGCCCTTGGATGATGCTAACCTTACTGAGCTAAAAAGTGCTTTGAATGGATTCTTGGTTAAAGGAGAGATCTTAAAGCTGGAGACCAAGGTATGGATTTTTGACTTGTAAATAGATTCCATCAAGTTAACGTTAAGCGAGCTTTAGTCTCTCTGTTCTTTTTTTAAATTTGTTGTGTAACTTTTTTTTTTAGTGGCTGGATTCAGTAAAAGGAGTATGTGCAATACTGTATATATTTCTGTGCATTCTTGTAGACTTGATGATGCTGCAATTACTAAAATCTTAACTTTGGAATATGGTGACTGCAAAACTATATTAAACAAGGGTGTTTTAAAAGCTTTTTCTTTGCTAGTGTAAACATTGAATATTAGGCTAACAAATCTTTGCTTTAGATTTTTAGAATTTCTGTTCAATATTTTTTCCTTAGACTGATCCGTCAATCCTTGGTGGAATGATTGTCAATATTGGGGAGAAGTACGTGGATATGTCAACAAAGTCAAAGATCCAGAAACTCACCAAAATCATGAGAGAGACTGTCTAGCAAACTGTCCTATTCAATCACAATGAAACCTGTCAGATGAATATAATAAAATTACTACTTCTTGAGTAGACTGTTTTAAGTATTTTGATGATTCAGAAACATAATACTGAGAAAGAAAGGTTGTGAAGCTGTAGTGAGTTTCCCTTAGTCCTCATTGATCGTTTTGTGACACAGCTTGAAAATCTAGTTTGCCATGAATGCGGGTGAATGTTGCTCTGAAGGAGATGGAGAATATTTCTCTAAAAGTTGATGAATGTGGTCACCCTGCCAATGAGTTCCTGTCAGTCTCAAGAGAAGACTTTCACATAGGGTAGGGGCAGGACAACAGTTCAATAGTTCTGTTGTTGCACATGTTATTTCTAACTATAGAAGGACTTAGCACTTAAACTGTGACTAGTTGTTACACAGTGGCAGTGACTATTAAATAGGCTTGTCATCAGTGCATTCTCAAATGCAAAAGTAAATCAGACTTGCTTAAGTTTTAGAGCCAAATTCACTTCTGTGTTTGTATAGTTTAGTTATAATGAAGATTTGTGTACACCTTAAACTAAAATTACCCTTTACAAGCTTACTAGTAAGAGGTTAAGATGTTTGTAACTTAAAACTACTTACAAAAATGTTTGGATTCAGACTGGTTTACAACTAGCTAGCATTAACATAGTGTTGCAATGGCAGGTTGTGTGTGCTTTTGGGTTTTTCACTTAAACGCCAACTTATGGTTGTCTTTCAGTTTTGTCTTGAAGTGCTGTGCCTCTATTTTCCATTAAGAGAATCTTGAATAGGTTTGAGAAGCACTGTAAAGAGCCTGTTTGTTTGTTTTTTTTCCTGTTGGTTCTTGGTGAAATAACACTGACAATGAGATACCCCCGCCTCCCTCAGCAAGAATCGTATGTTGAACTGGTAGTGCTAGCTTGAATTTATTTCGGCCATGTTATTGTTGAAACCTTTTAACCGACCACCATCTGTATTTTACCTTTCTAATAAGTAGTCCCTGCATCGGAGAGACTGGTGAGCCCTCCTGCTGGGTGGCTGCTGGGTGCTGGGTGGCTGCTGAAGTTCTCTCTATGCTGGAACTACTTTTTCCACCACAGGTATCCCATGCCTTTTGGCCATACATCTTGTATGGAAAAGACGTAGGATAAAGTCTGTGCTCAGCATTTAGCCAATTTTCCAGAGGAAGAGGGACAGGGAAGGGCCCAAGAGCCCTGGGGCAAAATGAAGTGGTGTTCCCTGAGGTGGGGGAGCAGCGGGGCCCCTGCAGCTGGAGGGTTTGTGTTCAGGCAGGGGACAGGAGCACCAAGCTTGTGCTGACAGCTGCCCATTAGCCCTGGGAAGGGGGCAGAGTCAGTGTGCTTGAGGGGGTGACACGAAGGGTCTTGTGCGAGCTGCTTTCCACTCGTGCTGCTCCATAGTGGCAGTGCACGAGATGATACGGCTTCCGCGAGCTCAGCATCAGGCGGAGGAGATGCAGGCACGTCCTTTCAAGAACCAATGCCGGCCAGCGCTCAACTGGATTAACGAGGCCTGGACAAACCGGCTCTAAACGGGTCAGACCTTCCCAACACATCCCATCGTGTCTACCTTATGTCATCTGAGACTCACAGGCTACTGTGGGACAAATCTTAGGCTGCAGCGTTGTCCCCTCGTGTCAACCCAGCCTGAAACAGCTGAGAAAAAGTGCATCCCCAGGGTACAGAAGTTAGTCGGTTTGGGGCTAGACAAATAGACCTGCTGCTTAAAGTGCTGAATGTTGCTCTCGTGTGCCCAGGGATATCGGCCTGGGGTGAACTGGCCAAATTCACTAAATATTAACAAAAACTGGGGGAGAGACTGAAGTGGGACTGCCCTCAAGCAGCTAGCAGCAGAGCCCCAGGCAACCTCTGACAAGCTGAATCAACACTACACAGGGAGTATCCGTCTGTAAATCAGGGCCCATGTAAATTAGTAAAACACGCATAGTAATGACACCTGTCCTACTAAGCAATGTCTTTTTTTTTTCCTTTCTTTTTTTTTGCTGCCTCATTATGGCAACTTCTCTCAATTTTCCTATCTGAAAAATGCGAACAATATATTACAGAGATAAAAAGTGGCATGTGTCAGGCATTAAATGCTAGTAATTCATTTCCCTATTGCTGGGTTTATCACTTTGCTTCTGTCATAACTATGTAAGTCCTTTTGTCAAAAATATTAATCTGAAGATTTATTCAATATGTCTCTGACACCGTAATACCACTCTTACTCAATGCTTCTCAAGAATGCAAGAATACACAGTTAAGCTTTAAAAAAACCAGGATTTATTCTTGCATAATTTCACTTGCACAACTACAGTCTCATCTGTGTCAAACATTACACAGAATAAAATCTTATTTTCAGTATCAACCTTGGTGAATGCAGTCTGGGAAGTGGGCATAACTCCTTGAACAGACGAATACATTTTAAGGACTTTCATTCAATTTGACATTTGTCTGTAAATAGAATTACTTAAGTGTGGCAGAGGAAATAACACATTCAAAGCAACCAAAGCACAACTGAAATTGTCTTAAGAGAAACAGTGGTGTCTGATTCATAATTCTTCATAATACCTACTACAAATGCTTAAAAAAAAAAAAAAAGAACTTCACAGTACAGGTGTATTACTGTAGGATAATTAGATATGATCTAAATTACAAGTAAATTTTAAATTCTCTAAAAAAAGAAAATTAACTCTTTCTCCTGTCTGGGCAGCTCTTAAGACAAATACAGATAACAGTTATTTTATAATGCTTCTGTAATTTTTAGGATCTTAAGAATACTACATACAGTACAATACTTCCTTTCTTAAGGAAAAAGGAAACTAGTTGATACCATTTGTTTGGCAACGAAAAGTGCACTAAAAAGTAACAACACCACCATCGGGGGGTATTCCCCAATTCTAAGTATTAACATTGAAAAAATACTACAGCTATCTTTTTTTTTTCAACAATTTACCAACACTAAGTAAAAAGTACCCATTATAAAGTCTGCAAAGGCTATTAGAATCTAAATTCCTTTTTCAGTGAATTGAGAACTGGAATAGGGTATTCTGCAAAAGCTGTTAGCAGTGAATCAGCGTGCTAAAAACACGTCGCCCCTTTACAAATTGCAGCCCAGGTAGGAGGAATGCCACCACGACATGGGCGCGCTTTGCGTTTCCCAGAGCAGGGCCCTTTCTCACCAGTTTCTCATGGGCCAAAGCGCAGGTGTCCCTTCGCCCTCCCGCCTCGAAAATCCGGGTTTCACACCCTGTGGGCCTGTAGGCGTCTTTTACAAGGATGACGGGGACAGATGCAAAAACAAGCGACCAACGCTGCTGGGAAAGCCCTGTCCGCACCGGCCGGGTTTGGGCAGCTTGACCTGCAGGGCACCAAGCTCTTATTTCTGCCCCTTTTCCCCTACTCTCGTGTACCCAGATCTTCCATTTTAATTTGCACTCACTGCAACATTCAACAGCTGCTGTCTGCTATAAGGTCACAGAAAAAGTAACAATTTCCTTTACTTCCATGACATTTTAAGATCCCAGAATCAAATGCTAAATCCAGGGTTAGCAACATTTTGCTACATTCCTGCACAAGGAATTCACCTGCAGTCACAGCAGAACCTTCTCCGACAACTACATCAAGCAACTAGGCTAGTTTAACATCGTCCTACTGCAATTTTTAATTCATTTAAATTAGGTCCTAAATATATCCTCATATGTACAGAAAAATAATTTCCCAAGGATGGTCCCTATTTTAAAATATCTAAATGAATAAACAAAATTGTGGGCCTATAAATGTTTTTTCTGTTAGATTTACTCAGTATTTGACAACAACAACATAGCTGTGTTTTTATATCATATATACAAATAATCATATATATATCTATATATATATAAGCTCGTATTTACCTATAGATACATTGATATGCATGTAGGACATCATAGGGTGTTTGGGCAAAACAAACACCAGGATATATGTGGAATGTACATATAGAGCAAACCCCTCAAAGCTAAGTTGCTTTAGCCTGATTCCCAGCTTTTCTGTGTTTCAAGGGCTTTGACTGCTGGATTTGAATTAACTGAAATCCCCAGTGGCAAATAGAGCAGTATGAAAGTAGACGCCACTGCTGCAGTAAAAGCTTGGACTTGTGACAGCTTAGTTTTGAAAATGTACTTACTTAATAATATTACAAAAACTTCATTATCCACAATGTCCCCCCCAACCCTACTCATATGTAACAAAAAGTGATTTTTTTTTAAAGGGTAAAAAAATTGTAAAATGAACATTTTAAAAGTTCCCTCATAAAAACTCATATTGAGAAAATATACAATAATTAAGTGCATCTAAAAAACGTTCTGTAATTTATCAGTCATTTGGCTTAGTGTCAGCTCAGTGACATGCTATGTCTTTCAAGGTGCCCAAGTCAAATCACCAACTGCACACAACCTCTCAGGGCTTCACACACTGGCTTTCTACCAGCACTAAACTTGGCAAGATACTTGGTATGTCTGAGGCCAAGGTCAACAGACTGTTTTATATTTTATAGTGTTTCCTAAGGTGTTGCAATCTGCAAGTATATGAATTATGATTTGCCCAGTATGCACAGTTCTGGAGAGTTCTGTGGCTCTAACCCAAAGACCATTCACTTTTGGGAAAGCAAGGAGGAAAACAGATCCAACTGCAAAGAAAATGAACTATTGTATTTTATCTTCAGTTTTAATTTTTTGTTTGATGCTCTGGTTATATCATCTGGCTCAATCTTCCGATCCTTGAAAAGCTCAAACCAACATCATAATGTAGGCTCTAAATTATCGAAGCCACCCAGCTTTCAAATTCAGCCACGTACCTCCAGCAAAGCACGTCGGCATACAGCTAGCTTAAAACCTGCCTGAACAGGGCTGCAGATTCAAGTTAGGCACCCGCTGAAGTGCTCTGTTGAGATGAGGGGCGACCAGGGTGTGAGAGCGCATGACTGAGCTGCCAGGTGAGCCGGGAGGGAGAAGCCTAGGAAGGAGTCCCGAAAACAGCCCCACTGCACAAAGCAGAGCTCTGGTGGGGTTTCAAGGGAAGGAAATCCTGAGGCTTTCCACGGTGCTTCACCCCAGGGCAGGAGCACTAGATTACTCACAGGAGGAAGAAAAACCTAACAGGACAGAAGCAGAGCAGTAGGGTGAGGGGAGGCGTGATGGTTGGGTACCAGCTGGAGGCTGAGGGTGGGGGAGACTGGGGTGGTCTCCAACTTGAAGTGCAACCCTAACGGCGATGAAATGGAGCCTAACTGGCATCTCTGAAGGGTTAATTCCTGTCTGCAGGGAGAAAACTGCTTGCTCTTGAGGCAGATCCTCAAGACCAAGTGGATTCTTACTGGATTCAAAAAGAGCCTTCCCAGTGTCTCCAGGGGTGGAGAGATCCTAAATGGGTGAAGGGACACAGGTGAAGGGACAGACAGCCACCCTGCTGACGTATAACGACATTGCTGGCAAATAGCTTGTACAGCTACACCTTGAGGATGCAAGTCCTCTCAGAAACAGGGAACTGGCACATTGATGCACCAGGGAGAAATACCATTCTCCTTGCTAAAATTAATATACAAAAGGAAAGAATGCAATTCCCAGAACTGCAGCTCGGAAAATGGGCATGTACCTGTGTATCTCCTGGGTGTTCATGAGAGCTGTCTGGATCACACCAGGAAAGCAAAGAGCCTCACAGCAACGTTTACATGTCCATGAAATCTTTGTGAAAGTGCCTTGCAACACCACAGTGCCAAGCACCACAGAGATACATCTCAGAAGGGAATTCCTGGAAAGGTGAGTATGAAGGCTGTTAAAAACACCCAAAAGCCCAACTTCTATAAAGAAGTGCATGCAAATTCCTGCATAAATACAGAGCCGCATTAAATCCCATGTGGCTTTACCTGTAATACCTTCCTGGATGAGAACAAATGCATGGTTCATTATTAATCACTGTTATTGTTGTTAATATTATTATGGGTTCTTATGATCCTGGATAATTAAAGTTCTGCTGTGATACTGTGGATCTGATTTTAAACTAATCCAAAAAATAAAAAAAAAAAATCCTTTTTCTTAGATATCCTGTCCTGTCTGCAACCACAATAGCATTGATGTTCTGCCTGTCCCCAGCTACCTCCATCTTCCAACAGTAATTTTAATCATTTCTAAAAATTTTGTTGTTTCTGGCCCATTAGCTCAGTTCTGCTACAAGACTTAGAATTAAGGAAGCACTAGACAGAAATACCATTCTCCTTGTTAAAATTAATATACATAGTGGGAGAATGCAATTCCCAGAACTACAGCTTGGAAACCAAGCTACCAGGGCATTTTTTTTTTTCCATTGCAGTTTTTCTCGCAGCCGCAGATTTTGCTATTTCTTTCCTTGGGCTTTTTTTCTCCTGATTTATCGAAAGCAAGATCACTGTTTCAATGAAAGTAGTGAATGCATTAAAAAGTCACAGAAATATTTTAGAAAGGCTTGAATGCCAGCCAAGGAGTTTGATGCTGAAGAATTACTTCTAAGCAAACATTCTCCTCCAGTAAAGTACAGCCTGCTACAAGGGGGAAACTCTCTATCCTGAGAGACAGTCCCAGTGGCCCATGTGCCACTTCAGCCTCATCAGTGCCTCATTTTGAGAACTCTTAGTGGATGGACCTTGTGCTCACCCTCTGTACCAGGATGAATTTGACCCACAGGAGAATAAATGCAGATGAAGACAGCCAGTCCGGCAACTCTGCAACATACAGATTTACAAGCCTCTGTAATTTTAACGGGGATGCTCATCCACGTGGATTGCTAATGGCTCTTTCAAACCAAAATATAATCAAGTATTACCTGGGCTTAGAGATTTGTTGTTGTTGTTTGGTATAGCACTGGGAAAAGTTTACACACATCTGGATGGGGCTGGAAAGGGGGTTGTGCTCTAAAGTGTGTGATTTTACTGCTATATTCAGAGATACATAACCAAGAGTCTGAATTATAGGGTCTACACAAATACAGGTATTAAGACAGCAGTAGCACAGACTAGCAGGGTTTGGCCTGACAGCCCGAAGAGGACACTCGAAAGACCACAGCTCAACCTCCCCACACTCTGGTAACACCGGCTGACTTGGTAAACACACCAGAAGATACCAAACTTCCTAACACACCTGCTGCTGAATGCCTCGCTCTTCCCCAAACTCATCAGGACACAGGTCATATTTAAACAGGCCTACGGGAGCATGCCGTTTTCTGGACGAAAGCGCTGGTACAAATGCAGCTAACAAGTCTCTCTCTCATGAAAAGGGCTTCTGGAGCATGAAGTCCCAGATGCTTGTGAGATCTATGCAGCTTTGGTGGGCAGGACAGCAGACAACCATCATCTGGGCAGCCACTGAGTCAATGCAAAACAGTGTGCAAGACTGTAAGATTCCTGAACAGGGACAAACATGCTGGTGAAATGATACCTCAAAAGTGATGCTACTTTCTAAGCACTGAAATGAATGGTCACCATATTTACAGCTACTGAGTAAAATTATGACAGCAATAAAAGGTTAGATAATGACATTTAATGTTACTCCATTAATAGATTTTTATCACTTTTTATCCTACCACAACAATGTGTATTTTCATATACATTATATTTAATAAAATGGATTGCTATGGAATTAGGAAAGCATGGGTTTAGTACTATTTACATATTTTAATCAAAACAATTTTCTTAACAACATTGAAAAATAGAAACTTAAAGTTCTCTTAATTGTGTTTTCAGCCAGTTAGTGGTAAACAAATGCATGCCTTGGAAGTTAAACTCCCTCTAAAACGCATCAGTTGAAAGTTTCTAACTAAAGTGTGTATCTATCTCTGTTTTGTTCAAAAAATACGTAAGTATGTCTGTCATTTCTGATACAAAATTCTACACTATCATCTTCAATAAATAAATAATAAAGCGATTCTGAAAAGTATGAAATGTAAACTTTGTTGTCCCTCCAACATACATTTTTTCCAATTGCTTGAAACATTATAGTGGTCTTGTAGGAAATTATAATACAGACACTTCCCAGCACAGTTTACACTTATCACCATACTGTATCTAGCTATCTGTTATGAAGATATCCTAATTTCCTAATGGAAATCAATAAGACTTGTAGTGTTAGAGAACACCGCCTATACAGGAAAGGTGGCAACCGGTACTGAAAGGACATGCAAGGAATATCAAAATCTAACAACAGGCTCCACAAGAACATTCACATGCTAATGAAACAAGTTGATACCTCCCATTCGGAAAGAAAGTCAGTACAAAAATACCAGTGTATGATGATAGGCAATGAGCAAAATGAATCCAAGCAGAACAAAGATGAATTTTACTCTTAGGGGTCTACTCTCTCTTAGGTCCAGACTCAGCAAAGCACTTACTTACTTACACACGTGCTTAAGGGAAACCAAGACTTCAGTGCACACTTAAAGCTGGGTGCTTTGACAAACAGGGAAAGTTTGCTGGATGTGGGCCTATATGTGTTTGCTTGTGTGTGTGTGTGTGTGTGTGTGTGTGTACGCATACGCACACCTAGAGTTAAATGCATACATAAACCCCAGCATTTCCCAAGATGACAAGGCTTTTCCTTTGGGGTTACCCACTCTGCACAATCACAACAGTTCTCTTTCTGGTCACATCTGATACCACGGCCACCAAACTTATGATCAACCTGGTCTGCGACAAACACCTTTGTGAGCTACAGTATGCCGCTGCCCTGAAATCAATAACATGATGTCAAATACATTTAGGCACGGTACAATTTAATAACTGATCACCACTGATTGCTCTGCAAACCAGATACAATGGGGTAGAAATTAGCTTCCTGAGCTAGAGCCATGATTTTTTTCTTCCCCACTGCAGGTGACAGATTATTCATCTGCATTCACACAGTTAAGCAGCAGTAGTAAAGTAGTACTGAAGTGGTATAGCATAACATTCAGCAGGGCTCTATATTCACTTTCACTTACTGTTCAAAGATTTACAATCCTATAGAAAATAGCAACTTCCAAAGGTACCGAGTGGGGGAACTCTTCTAGAGTGCAATTCATCTCTGTGCAGAAGGCCTGTACATAATTTATTTTCAGGGGCAAAGTGAGTCATGAAGTGGTATGCTAATAGAATCTTCTCTGTTTATAGATATAGATTATTTATTTTCTAAGTCTTTTCAGTACCACCATAAAGGTCTTCAGGTCAATCAAAAATCTTCTTACTGCATAACTGCTCATTCAATTCAGATAACATTTACACTCCACTTTGCTGAGCAATAGGCACAAAATTCCTAAGAAGGGGGAAAATCTGCAGAAAGTATCCAAACATACCAACATTGCCCTCTTCATGTAAATTAAAGAGTAGGGTATCTGGAGCAAGCACAGCAACCTGTGTGGTCTCTCAGCCTTTTAGACTGGAGCACAACGAACAACTAGGTTATTTCACAAACCCAGGAAACTAATGTCAAGTTCCACATAGAGAAATTGAGGGAGGTTTCCTCACAAAATTGGGATTCATTTTCCAGCGAGAATTATCAAGGCACAAAGATGCTCCTGTTTGCTTTGATAACCCTCTTATGTGTGAAGGGCAAGCAGTAGTTTCATACCAAACAAATAAGGATTTCGCGACAGCGTCTACAGACACCTTTTGCAGTGAACTCAGACTGAAATAAAACATTGGTCCCTTTCCCTCTAAGGCTCATCAAACAATTGCAGGTCTAGACGGACGACTATCTCTCCTGTTGGGACTTCATGCAGAAGGAGACACTTTGTAACTGGTCCCTTTGAACCCTGATCCTTCTTAATGTCTGCCACACGGATCTCTGTTCTGCCCAAAAAGTCTGAAATGCAAAAAGACAGCATGCTCAGAAATGAAACAACTGTTTTATATTGCAATAAAATGTTAATTTGCAGAAGGAAGTAAGCTTCCATCTACACACAATAAAAGGAGATAACAAGTCTTCAGTCCACAGCATTTTTACAGTTGAAGCAGGCCACTGGCTGCCTGCACAGAAGAGGATTTTATCTGGACCATATTAGGCAGCAGCAGCATTAAAAATAAATGACCCCATAAGCAGAATAATCCACTACATATTTCACAGCTGCCTTGCTTGAGTGGCATATTTATTTTGTGATATCTTGTAAAAAAGGCCAAAGGCTGCTCCACAGTTCAAATGGTGTGAAGTCCTCTGGAGATGATAAAGCGAACAAGTGTATTACACCAGTGACTATGTCAATAGGACAACTGGCATTGGCCATACGAATAAAAGTCCTAGAAAACAGTTCCTGAGACTCCAATATATACTCTCCAGTGCTCTGTATGTCTCTCCAAGGTTATCAAATAAGAATGGGTTAGAAACTGTGGGCTCATTCCTGCCACTGTCATTGTCTGCTACAGGGACCTGAAGACATTTCTCCTCCTGCATTAATTTATCCATTTGCAAACAGTATCCTGAGTTCTACCTAAAGACTTAGCAGATCTGCAAACACACTTCAGGTATCATAAAGTTGCACACAAAAAAAAAAACCCAAACCCAAAGAGAGCTTGATTCTCTTCACCCTGATACAGGCATGACTCCGCTGGGGAGGAAGGGTGAGTCAGACCCTGGCTACGCAAAGGGGTATACTATTTACCCCAGCAGGCATGTACATCTTAGAAATGGGAGATCTGAAAACAGTCTTGGAAGCGTGGCAGCCTCCTGCTTACCATCTGGGGAGAATTGGTCCCTCTCGAACACTGTAATGCAGAGTACGTCCTGCTCGAGGTCTTTGATAAAGAATTGGCAGTTGGAGTTCCACTTCGGATTGAGGGTGTCCTGTATTGTCTTGGTAATGTGGCACTGAGAGCCCATCGTCACCTCACAGTATGGGTTACTCTTTCCTGGGAAGAAGGAAGCAAATAGAAGAGTGTAATCACTTTTTTAGGTGTGTGAATATCCTCTTGGCTCCTATAGCCAGCTAACAGGGGAAAGGTTGTGGCCTCACTGTCATTTTAATAAACAGGGACACAATTCTGCAAGGTGCAGAGCACCTTCCACTACCATGATTTCAGGACTTTGTGGCTTATGGTCTCTACGGTGGAAACTAAGCTTGCTTGAAACAAATGCTTAAGTGCAGGACACCTGCATGACTGATGCTGAACTGCACAAAATCACCTCTGTATATTTTAAGTTCATTAAAACCGCTTCATTAAACAAAACCCATGTTTTGGACAGAACTTCCCTTAAAATTAGTTTAACAAAAGTGAATGTCTTTTTTATAGAGCATATATTATGAAAAACCCAAGGCTCTTACCATGGGATCTGCAAGGTTTTAGTTCAATGCCTTCAACAATATTCACCATCAACCTCCCAATGCCTGTTGCTCTTTGCGAGCGAACTGCGGTTAAACAGAAGAGGAGAGACAAAAGTCATTATGATATTTTCCTGCCCATGGGCATTTCCACAAAAGAGGAGAATCCCTGCATCCCATGCTGTACCTAAGTAGGCCTTTTCCCTCTTCTTCTTTTCAGTCTCTATGTAAAGTTCCGAAGCAGCTTTAATTTTCTGAACCCAGGCAGTCCTTCAGAAGGAAGAGAAAAAATGTTGCAAAATACCATATCCATTATGATCCCATTTTTCCTCATTAGAGCGTAGCAGAAAAAATAAAGCTGGCCCTCATTCAAAACACTTGCAGCCTAAAGCTCTGATCCCATCCCAGGATCTGCTATGCTGAAGCTGCCTGTTTAGAAGAGATCTTACTGAAATTCTTGGTACCTGCAGAGGTTTAAACATCCCAAGCTAGCAGATCCCATCGCATAAAGAAAGCTCAAGAGAACCACAAACAGGTAAGGACTTGGTGAGAAATCAAAAGGAGGAGATAACAGGCTTGTTCTCACCAAGTCTTTTGCTTTATTACAGTAAGCTAATTTCTTGTAGATATTAGAAAAAGGTCAGGACTGCTTCACTGCAGAGGTGGCCAGTTTTCTTGAACCTAGAGGTTTCATACCGAAACCCTTCTGAGACTCAAGACACATTAAGCGTAATTCAGGGAGGAGTTCACAGGTGATGAGTGGTTTCCCTACGGGTCCCTCAGCTCCCTTACAGTATGGGACCAGACTGTCACATACCCAGATCCTGGCTTCAGCAGCCACTGCTGGCCTGCTGGGTCCTACTGGGCCTCAAGTGTTTAGAAGAACAGCTGTGACACACAAGGAAGCCTGAGACATGGGTCAAGGTAGAACAAAAGCATCTAGAAGTCATGAATCCATTTCAGATCCCAATGTGAAGAGCTGCTGTTCCACAGTAAGCTGCAGCTCTTTACACTTGCCCGGACCAGCGTCTAAACACTCACAGCGTCTAAACACTCACAGATAGCTTTTTGAAAAAACAAAACACTTAGGGCCAATTCTGTCTTCCAGGCCAGCCCTAAAGTTAAGTAAATGGCAGCTTTGGAAGTGTATCAAGGACCAAATTTAGCCTGTGATCATGGGCAAATTAATCATTCATTGATGCTAATACTTTATTTCTGTTGTCATTAATTAAAAGCAAGTAAACGATAAAAACCTAGCCGTTTCTCTCACCTGAAATTCTGCATTTATTTAAAAAGCAATTCTGCTACAAATCAAAGTCAACAGTTGTAAAGGCATTTGACTGAAGTGCCTAAATTAGGAGAGCAGGTCCTGGGCTCTCCTCTCTGTGGTGAATGGAGAGAGGCAGGCACCTCCAGAGGGCGTTCAGGACGTAAAGATCTGGCTGTCTCTTCCATTGATGGTACAGTGTAGCCTGCCTAAGCTCCTATCACAGGCACCTCACTGAAGAGCCTGAAGGTAGGTGGGATGAATGTGGTGCCAAGTTCAGATGTTTCTGATTACTGCAGTGGGTGGCCTGACACGGAACAGCTGATAATTGCAATTGTATGATCTGTGCAACAGATCCTAAGTTTAAAAGGCAATAGAGCTATGTCGATGTTCATCACCAAGGGTCTAACCACTATGCTATTCTGTAGCACAGAGGTGGAAAGCACACCCCAAAGGACAAGTGGTATCCACAGAAGTATGATCTTTTGCAAGAGAAATTACATGCATATAAGTAATAATGAAGTAAAATTCCACATTCTGCCAGGCAGGCAGGGAGCAAAAATGTTTTATACTTTTTATGCATTAGAATTGTTAGGGGCAACACATTTGCAAGCCAGCAAAATACTATGCCTAAACTATGTTATATATCTTATGTGCACTTCTCTAGTGGTTTAATTAGCTTTTGCTGGACTTTTCATCTTTTAACAAAAGTTACCTTTCAAGACTTTATATTTGTGCAGAAAAATCTTTTCAATATAAGTAAGTCAGTGTAATCCTGTCTTCCTAAGCTTGCCAGAGACAAAAATCACAACGTGAAGTTTCAGACTTGTCATTCTTTTGACTGTTCCAGTCTAAACTGAACCAGGTTAAAACTAACCAGGTTTTCTTTGGTAGGTTTTTGCTTCAAGTTTTAATTTTGACCTGTTCCTGAATCTCATTCAACATATAGCCATAAAAATGCTTGCACTGGCACAAAAACAGATGGCTGTTAACAGGGGAAGATAGGATTGCATCTTTTGGCTTCCTTACGCTAGCATAAAATGTTCCATAAATATCAGCCCTCTTAACCATTTCACTGTTGGTCTTACTGGAATCTGGGAAACATCATTATTTCTCCCTCCTTTTCATATAATAAATATCACCATATTCTCAGGCACAGGGAATTCTCCAGATAGTCTTGTGACAAACTGCTTTGTAAAGGTTTCCATGGAGATGACTATGCATCTGTATATCCCATACATTTGCATCAGACTTCTCAAATTCAGTATTAACATGGCCTGCACAGGTACTTACCTCTCATTAATGCTTTCAGCCCGAAGTGTATAGACTCTATCAATGTGGGAGATATGGAAGATGGGCTCATCTCCAGAGGGGTCTGTGGGTAATTTTACTAGTACCTCATTTAGAAAAATGGGCTGTAAAACATTAGGCAAAACCACAGTTCTATAGCACAATATCCGAACAGATACATTCAACAAGAATAATTACAACAGATTTCCTTTGTGCCTACAATATCTTTTTCCCCTTCTTCCTAATTCCCATCTTTCTTCAGATCTGCCCTTTTTTGAACTTGTTTATTATCAAAGATACAGGTGTCTCCAGAGTCTGGGAACATGTCTTCTGAAGTAAGAGGGCAGCCTTACGGAGCATCGCAATCTGCCCTTTCCCACGGGGAGCAGCTAACACTACTCCCTGCCTCACTCCCTGATACCCATGACCTTTGTTGAAGAGGTTGTTTTGGGAGAGCTTCAAAAGCACCTTTTCTTATCTAGCTAAAGCTAACAACCAGTTTGTTCACCACCAGTCCCTGGAATCCCCAGCATATACCAAACCTTTCCTACTTCTTTTATACAAAGGCTATTGCCCACAGCACCAGTAAGGGAGCTACTGTCTCCCATATCACAGTTAGAATATAAAGATCTTGGTCACCATTTAAGAGTGGTACTTACAGTTTTGTACATTTTATACTGAAGATTAGACTTGGGGCTGAAGACCTTGTCTGTGCCAGAAGAGCCAAGAGGTTTTATGATCTGAGTCAGGAGGAGGAAATCGTTGAACAGAAAGCCGTACAGTTCCTTGTTACTCTTGGCTTTATAGAGTTTCCCACTGTGCAGAAACTTGCGTGGTCCCAAGCAGTTTGTAACAGAATTAAATACGAGTTGCTGCGAAAAGTAGGAGAAGAACAACAACGCACTGTATAAAGTAAAACAATCGAGGTTCCCCTGAAAGAGATCAAATATAGTTTTGAGTCCTAACATTGGTTTTAATTCGTGTCACAGGGATGATGAGCAATGTCTCTGTCTTGCATATGATAAGCAGTGCAAGTCACAGGAAAGCTATACAAAATTAACTGTAGGGCAGCCCATCAGTTGCACGGGGCAAGTCCTGGACAATCAGAGAGAAGCCAAAAGCATCTGTGCCTCCTTTTGAATTTCTCTGCCACAAACATGCATCTCCCTGAGTGGGACTGAGCTGATGATGACTTGTCCTAGATTAGCAGTAGTTATGCAAATGTCTTCTCCAAACGATAAGCTTTCTCAACATGGACTACATGAATTAACAAGTGCTTTTGCTCCCAGTATCTGAATTTCATTCTTTAAAGCATACTAAAGGACTCCCAGATAACCTGTCTTTGTGTACCCCAGTACCTGGGATTAGAGGATAGCTGCCAATAAGTGGCTGGGATGGGAAGAATTTATTATTCATGTAGAGGTTGTTATCAGATCAGCAGTAGGCTTACCCTTTGGTAAGGTGTAATTTTTAGGCTTATTTCCACTGGTCAGGTTGCGTGGTTCTTGCCGTCCTAGCTGGCTGAGCAGGTAGATCTGGAGTGGTTCTTTTTATAGATTAGAAACATCTAAACCAGCAGACTGCGGCAAGGCCTGACCACTCCACGCCATAGACGCAAGGCTGTTACTGGCATTACCATGACAGCAAACAGGCAGTCAGTTGGTCTTTCAAGCAATATTTTTGGTGTTCCAGAGTCAGACGTCATGTACAGAAGACAAATGAACCTGAACCCCTCTCACTTTGGGCAGTAGTTATGCTTAAAAGATAGCTGACAGTGACTTTCACACTTCTGAAATTGTCATATGTGTTTTTCCCTTGAAACAGACTTCATAAGATGAAATGCATATTTTTCCAGTTTATAAACCAACCAATGCTTATTATTATTTTTTAACTTCTAGAACCCAAAACAATTTAAAATCAAGTTATGTTCTGTCTGATTCTATTATCCTCACCAGCAATAGGGAGGCCATCAAAAAGTCCTCCATCCTCTTGTAGGACATAACCAACACAATATTTTTATTGCATTCTCACTAGAGAAGTTTGCCATGGTACCTTATAAAATAATATACAGTGGTAGGCAAAGTGACTTCTAAAGTCTAACAGTAAAGTCTAGAGAGAGACTTGGTCAGTATTTTTGAGTTTTCAATGCCAAGTCTTAGAACAAAGAATATTTTCTGTGATGAGTTTTAAGCACTCCAGGATGGTCAGGTATAGCTTCAGGTTGAGGTAACAGCAGTACAACAAACACTTTATTGTATGGAGCTATGAAACTGGAAAGTTGCATTTGAAAATTGCAGCATTTAATCTGGCATTTGTCCAAAGACAGGAAACAAAAACAGTATTTATCAAATAGAAAGCAATAACACAAGCAGCAAAAAGGATAACGTGCATGAGTGAAAGATAGCCAAAGAAGGATGAAAACAAATGATTAAAGATTACATTATTTGATTACACTGTTTGTCCCTTGATGCAGTGCTGCATGTGAGCCATGGTTTCTTCCTGACTGGTAGAGAAGCACACCCACATTTTGCATTTCTCTAGACAGTACACTGTTTACCTCAGACAGGCCTTCACACTGAACATGAGCCTGGATCCACTCCAGCCTATCTGAATTTTCCTTTTCCCGCACTCCTTCATTTACTTGAGAACATAATTCTTCTGCTTTCTCGAGAGCATGCTTCAAATGGCTGTGGTCAGGGTGGTTTTCAGGAGTGTTTTCTATTATCTGCAGGTAAATAAAATACATTGGCCTCTTCTGTTATCTGTAGTTAAAAACATATTCATCTTTTCAGCCCTGCACTTTGTTTTACTTCTTTATTTTTATCAGAGATGGCCAATACGTTCCAAATTTTTCCCCCCCTTGACATACATGAAAAATAGGAGACAAACTCAGGGTTTGGCTGTGAACAGCTGAAATGAATGCCTGTCTGCAGAGCCCTTACATCAGTACAGAGCTCACACTTCTGACATAAATATGCAAATTCTGGTCATATACAGAAATAAATCCAGGACTGATAAAGGAATCTCTAAATGCCAACATCCAATTTAAAATTGGATTCTTTCCTATGAAAGTCTTGGGTCAAGTTCACTAATATTATTCAGTACGCGTTAGGCAACAAATGAAAGTTAGAAAAGGGCTGTAAGTTATCCAGTAATGTAAGCTGCGCAGTAACATAACTTGCAATAACTCGGCATTCAGGGTTGCACACTGAACATCATTTACAAGACTACAGGAAGGGAACGGCACTGTGGAAAAAGGCTAAGACGAGTGCAAGATTAACCCATTACTCCTGTTTTTTGAATTTTGAACTTTTAATCCGGCTTTTACTGCCTTCTGGTTCTTTCTGTGCAAGTCTCACTTCCGTTTGTAACAGAAATCCGGTGTCATTTTGTTGAAGCCTGATGAGTTACTGCTGATTTGCTCCAGTGTGATCGAGATAAAAGGATAGCCCCCATTCCCCCATCAGAAATCTGACACTGGCAAAGCTTGACACAGATAGGAAACTACTCTGTAATTAAGCTATAAGCAAAGCAGCATCAAAACTGGCATCTTTGCAAAAGAACGTACATTTTTAATTATTAGTGGGTATCTTGTTACCCGTTGCATAGGCTTTAGTAGAAAACTTGATAGTGGCATTCCTTTACAGCGAGGATCCATTGCTAACCTCTGAAACATTAGAGAGGTAAAATGGTGTTAGTCAGTTTGTTTAAAACACTGCAAAATAAGCTCCTCTAAGAAGGGAAAAGGTAAGACAACAAATGCTTCAGTTAACCTGTTCTTAGATCACAAACAACGTCAGAGTAGTAGAATTTCTTGTATTTTTTACAAATATTCTTCACCTGTCCTGCCAGTACAGGATAATGGCCTCTTCTTACTATTTATTTGTTGGGGTACCAGCATGTAACTGCAAAAACATTACTAAACCAAAATGAAGTATTTTATGGCACTATTGTTCTTTGAAAAAATGTATTCCTTCAATGAATGCTGAAGTTCAAAAGTTCTTCATTCTAGCCCAACATACAGCACTGTTCTAAGACCATGATTTAGAAATCAGCAAAATGATGATCTAAATGTACTGTGTATAAAATTCATGGTGATTGTTTCTTCTCTTACTTTAACAAACTCCTTGAACTCTGGGACTTCATCTGTTTTCTGCTGGATGAGGGCTGCCCCATTGAGCTGGCAGCTACAGAATCGAATGTACGGCTGCATGTGGGGCAGCTGAGCTGTCAGGATGTCACCAATCATTTTCACTGGCATCTTCTCTCCAGACATCTTCTTACGCACACGCAATGCCCTAAACATGAAAAGGTCATGTGTGTTTTATGAGTAACTAGACCACTAATGAATGATTCCTGATTTATGAAATAAACGATTTGGTTCTTATTCATTACTGAAACAGAGCCCTGAATAATAGAAGATCAGCCACAAGATTTATTCCATAGTGTAAGAATACAATAATCAGGATTGCCCTCTCAGCCAACATCATTTTTCCCTCTTGTGGTCAAAGTATTATTTGAAATTAAGTCGATGCAAAGCCAGATTAGAATGTCAGTTCCTTGTTCATTAGTTTAGAAAGAGAATACAGATACGCTCTAGAATCAGGGATGGAAACCTTACCACTACTTCATGCCCAAAGCTACTTTTAAGTTTTTAGCCTGGTTTCCTAAGGAAAGGAGGTTTATTGTCATTGCGCTGCCTGTGATTGTCCTATCCCTGTCATAACTTCTGAACTTGTGGGTCATTTTCAAGCACATTTTACAAAAGAAGAGATATCTCAAAGTTAAAAAAATCCCTAAAAGTTCAATGAAAATTAGCAGCTCAGTAGGAGGGGGGGGAAATAGGAACTTTATTAATCCTCTTGCTTATGAAGATGCACGTTTTACTCAACTCTTATTCATTTTGTCTGGCAGTGGCCAGATGAGCAATCTGTTTGCGTGTACCTCCAGACCAGTCACAGCATTTACTGTCTCTTGCTGAAGCAGTAGGGATGGAGGAGAAAGGTGCAAGTGGGAGGAAAGGATCCATCAGAGGCCACAGAGGATGAAGGGAGAAATAAGGGTACTTGCACTGTGTGGAGTTTCATGGCAGAGAGTTGGGGCTGCAGTAGTTGGAGACTGTAGAAGGAAGGGTGCAGGGTACACTGGACACAAATCCATAGGAAACCAGGCTTTGTTGGTGCTGCTTCTCACAAAACAGCTCATTCAGATGTGATAAGCCTACAATAACTAAAGGAATACATCAGCTAACTCAAAACAAGTGAGGCAGAGATTGTTGTGCTTTGTTTTGCTTTCACAGATAAGTGGAATGGCTATGGGCTGTGACAGAGACAGAGCAAGTAAAAGAATATGAAAGACTGTGGTTGGCCTTGACGGGCACTACTCTTCAGGAGAGGTTGATCTTGCTTTCAGGAGCACATGTACACCAAGAGCAAAGAAAGTGCAAATACTGACTCACAAACAACTACTGGATTTTTCTCGACAACAAATAATTCCTAGGAAACATTGTTAATATTTTGCTTTTTCCAAAAAGGAAAACCGCATGGCATTTTTGGCTACTATTTTCATAGGTGGCAAATATTTTCATGCAGCTAAAAGGAGAAGTGGGGGGAGAGACCCATGATTTTGTTATTGCTAAGTATGGGGGGAAAACTTACTTCAGTAGTTTAATATTGCACATAATCAGCTCCTTCCAATTAACAAAAATCATAGCAACTTCTTTTTCTGTTAGCAGCTCAGATTCCATTAGTGGTTTCTGGAAGATCTATAGATTCAGAAAATTAAGCAATTTAGAAAGTATATGTTAAGTATATTCAAAGTGACTAAGATTGATGCTCACTTTCTTAGCCTGGAGGTGTGAAAATTTTACAACAGAGTAGCACCTGATACTCACTGGAACAGACTTCAAACACGCCCTGTGCCCTAGAGATCCATAGCATTTCCTGATAATATGTTTGAGAATAAGATATTGCTTTAAAAGAGCATGATCTAAACTTGTGTTGCTAGTGTTACTTATGGTGTGGACAATCTGTTTTAACCATGGGTATTTTAGTCAGAGGTCTCCTGCAAAATATCTCAGGTCTACTTTGATAATACAACTGAAAGGACATTTTAGTTTGGACTCCTTTATGGTAGTTCTAATTTATCTGATAGTGTCTCATTTGATCATTTTGCCAAAAAAAACCAACAAAACACTTTCGCCTCTGTCAAAGGGATTGTCCATTTGAGTTGCCTGTTTGAATTCCCTTTTTTCCCACATCAGAGATGCACTTTATAACATTAAAAAAAAAAAAAAAGAATAACTGATTGTCACTGTGAAACTGGCACAAAATGTGCTCTACACATGAGAAATAAACATTCAAATTCAGGAGGGGAAAGAGTTTACTAGAATGATAATTTAAAAATTTGTGTTTCAGTGACAGTAACACAAGGGGTCAATATTAGTTACACCCACACCTGTACACACACATATATATATAACGATTGAATACAGATCATTCCTAGGAAGTCAAACATGGCAGTGATATCAAAGAACGAATTACTTTGCATAGTGCAATTATTGCTCTAATTTTCTTTAAAAAGACAAGTGAATAAAACCTGATCCTAAAGCTGCTCTGCGTGCTTACCTCCGTGACCAACTGCAGATCATTTACATAGTTCTCTTCGGTGACAATGAGTTCATGGATGTATCCCTGCCTTTTTCTTTCAGTAGGTGTCAGCATATCCAGAAGATGCAAGTCTGCACACCCTGGAAAACACAAAAAAATAGTAGGTTTTACTTATGGCCATTTGCAAATTCATACAGACCTGCCATAGTTCAAATAATGTTTACTGAAGAGTAACTACTGCCTCTTCATTTAATTCATAACTCACATGTAATAGCAGCACAAAGCTAACAACTTTCCATTTTAGTGACTCAAAACCGTTTGTCTTTAACACATGGCACTTAAAAAAAAAATCAAGGCCTTTCTTAATGATGATTAGTTATTAAAACAAGTGAATGAGGATCTCATTAAAATGAAAGCATGCGATCTGGAAACAACTAAATCAGACTTCTCTGTGACACTAGCAGGATTGCTAAAAAAGTGTTTTCTCTGGTGGCAAAGCTTAAAAGTCTCCTTTACCCCTGGCTGCCCATTCCCAACCTCACTCCAAAGTTCACTGTCCCCTTTAGCTGCGTTATTCAACTGGGACTGCACTGAAAAACAAGTCCCCAAAGTGATCTCGGTTAATACAAAAAAGGGGACAAAGACTTCATCTGGAATTGCTGCCACAGATAAGGTAGATGTGCCCTAAAAGGGAACAGAGGGAAGACAGACTGCCATAGTAATCGTAAATGCCCTGAGGAGACCTGTGAAGATAATGGCAAAACAGCGAGAGCTATGAACAGGAGGAATTGAGGCCCCGGCTTCTTTAGGCTCAAAGCTCAAGCTCAGCCTTTGCCTTTCCTGTCAAAGCAGCCATTCTCACCAAGAAGGTGCAGTGGAGTTTGTTTTTATTCCTTCACACTCCATCTAAAAATTACCTCAAAATCTTTAAGGATTTGAGACAAAATACATGAAGGTCAGTGGAGGTCAGTTTACAGACCAAACCAAAAGGGTTGATTATCGTTCCCTTTCATCTTTAAAAACATGTTAACAGCTTGTAACTAGGAGCTCATCTTCCATCAGTTTTTTCTTTTGCTTTTGCAAATATCATCTCCCTTGTATTTACTATGTGTAGATTCTAGAATTTTTATGCTATAACAAAGTCTAGAATTTCACATTTTTTTATTCTGAGTTAGAATAGAATATGTAATTACAAAGTTTTCTGTAAGCCAGAATTTTCAACTGGGATGAATGAAAATCTTCTGAAACTGGCAACTGGAATATCTTCTTCCAGTTTCATTTTAGACATTTATTATTTTCATTCCCTTTCTGCATAAAATAAAATGTATTTCAAAAAGGAAATTTGTTTTCAGGCTAGTTTAAAACATTTTGTTTCAATAATGCTGTATTTAAAAGAATTTTTACATGATCAAAATTCTTTAGTTTAATTCTTTCCCCCACCCCTCAATGAAGTATTGGCAAATTCAATATATTCACCTTTGAAACAGAGTTTCCCAAGGGGAAAACATTTGGTCTCAAAAATAATCAGACCTTCACTTCACGAGTTTTAAAACAGCCAATGCTTTTTTACTTCTTTTTCAATGACATCAACAATGACATCAACATACTGAGATCTGACAGGGGTATTTTAGATCAGATGCTTTCAAATGCTTTAATAAAGTGAACCACTACTACTCCTAAACACACCACCCTGGAGCAGCTCTTGCAGTTCTTTGCATACGAAGTCAATAGTTCGATAACACTTCCTCTATTTTTTAGCTTCCTGAATGCAGTTCAAGAGGTAATTCTGCACCGTGCCACTAGCAAGGTCTGCATGTATTGCCACTGAGTTGTTCATGAATGTGCTTTGGGACGCCCTGCTTCAACTAATTTGCGCTTCAGAAAAAGTAACAATAACTTTGGGGGAAAGGAAGGAAGGAAAAAAAAAAAAAGGAGAGAGATCTAGACAGTCATGGTAGCTTCCTCTGTGCTTAAAAAGCCAAAAACAAATCAGATCAGAAGCCTAAGCACACTGAAAATGCTCCTTTTAGGCACTATATATTGCAGCACTTTCAAAGAGGCACTTTACATTTTTTTTGAAATAAAAAGGTAGAGTCTGAGAATTATCAACTAAAATGACCCTGATTTAATGCCAAAATAATCAAAACGTTGGGCACTTTCCAAAAGCTTCAATTCTGCTTAATAAATGAGCACTTTCAAAGCATTTTCTTAGTTATCATGTAAAGTAAATCAGGTCTAAAACAGATTTAGTTCTCTCTGTGCACTGTCAGCTTCATTAAAAATGAACAAAGTGCTTAACTACTTTTTCTCTAGAGGCTGGGGAAGTTTACTCTTCAAAGATGCTGATGATCTTGGTTTGAAGTCTTACTTCCAACCACCGACATTTTAGAGGAAGCATTTAACGTTTGCAATTACAATATTTTACTGGCTACCTTGACAGATAGTCAATGGGATTTAAATGAGCTACTCTGAACTTCAATAAATGATGTCTTTTCACACTAAATATTTGAGAAAATGACTTATCAGAGCAGAACATGTAGGAGAGACTTTTCTAATACTGGATTTTTTTCCATTAGGTGCAGAAGTAGCAAGCATTTTCTCCTCTTTGTATAAGAAACAAAAAAACCCTGCGTTCCTTTTCAAGTTGAAATGTCAGGCCAAAGGGCTCTAACTGTTTTTTCAGAGAAGCCAAAGTACTGTGTAAAGTACTTTTATAAATGTCTAAATTCCACTTGCAGCTGTAATAATATCATTGATGAATTCAACCAACTAAAAGAGACTCCTGGTAGGGATTATAAAATGCCCTTGATATCAGACATTTCCACTGACAAATGGAAAAGTTCTGTTACAGATAAAGAGGAGGACCTCACTTCAGTGAAGAATTGGTTAATGTTCCTAATTTAAAGCACACAGTCCCTTGTGCATTCACGTACGTAAAATTAGGCACTGGATTTTGTCTTTTAATTTGACAGAGTGCTCCACTCTCCTTTATATTTTCTCTTCTACTCTGAAAAGTAGTGTGTTGGATTCCATATGAAAGGCTGGAGAAGCTGAATTTGAGTTTCTAACTACAAAATAGCTAGTAAATTCAGAATAGAATGGGGAAATTACAACAGCTAATTCAATATGTTCACAATGAGGTGAAAATACAAATTTCTGCCCTCTGACTGGGTAACACGTATGAATCCAAGCAGAGGCGCTCACACACACTCACCAGACTGGGTATTCATTCTCTCGGCACTTACAGAGCCATCATACAAATGCTGTAACTAGAAATCTGTGCTTTTGGACGCATAGAACTGAAGAAATGTAAAAAAAGAATTTCAAATTTCATTCTAAAAAGTTAATGTCTTGTTCCTTTTCCTTCAGGACCCTGAAGATACGGGTCTTTAGAAATGAATCAGTAAGTTTGAAAGCAGTACACAAGAGATTCTGCTTCAACAGCAGGAGGGTTCTGCTGTGGGACTCAGTGATTCAGTACACGGGCACAACTTTTAATGCCTTCTAATCTGGGGAGGTTGTTCCTGAACAATGCTGTTGGGGTGTTGAGAATGCTCCATCCTAAACACGGCAACAGCCAAATTTCACAGCAAGCTTCATACTAGCCCAGGCTGTAATGACAAGGTCACAGCAGACAGGAAACAGTTCTGTTACAGGGACCCAGAAGCAGTACAAAAGTATTTCATAGGTTTCCCCCAAAACATGAAGCAGGGAAAATAGCCCTCCTGGCATGACAACAGCATCCCTTCACTCAGAATAATTACAGCGTCCCACCAGGTTCCTTTTTCTTGGCTTATCAGCTAACTTCAGACACAACTATCAATTTCTGGAAAACATCTTGTGGGATGCATCCGCTCCTGGAAGACCATTTCAAGCCTTTGCTGAGGACAGCTCATACTCTGGTGATCAAACAGATCTTTCCATCTCTAGCTTCTGTGATGCCAAATCCCATTTCACAGCTATTTTCAACAATTTCAGCCTGTTTAGAATATCTTAACTGGACCAGTATGCCCATTTATCAGTAGGACACAGCACTCCCTCTATAGTTGTTCATAATTTTTTGTTCTGGAAAGGAGGAAAGTAGGATCTAGGAACAAGTCTGGAAAGCCCCACTTGCAAAATATTACATATTACTTTGTTTTGCACAAAAGTCACCTGCAACACGTCTCCTCCTGGTCACACCAGTCAGCTCTTATCAGGCCACTGCCAATCCAGATGGGCCAAACAACACATCCAGGATCTTTTTTTAACAGTTTTGATTTCCCCCCTTTTTTTTTCTTTTTATCCTAGAACACACCTGAGTGTCAAGGCTAGCAATATACACTTGTGATACATTACCATCATCTTCATTTTGCAACAGCAAAATCTTTCTGCAGTGCTTTAGGTAAATATCTTACTTACTCTGAAACAATATATTTTAGTATTATAACAAGTGAAGAAGGGGAAGACAAGAGGTGAGATGGTAGAGAAGGAAACCTACTAAACCCTTTTAGAAATAAAGAGAACACGTCTAGCACTCCCTTTTCAGAATCTACTAGGACAAGAATAAAATCATACGTGTGAGGGCAGGGATGCATCTAAAAATGTATATTGGCAGAGTTAACTGATTCCTGGATTGGTTTATACCACATCAGGAAACTTTAAATCTCACCTCTGAGTTATGGCCCAGGACCTATCTTAAACCTTTGAGCACTGAACAGTAATAACAAATCAGTCAAAGCATCAGTCACAGATCCAAGCTGAAAGAACTGCACAACCTAATTTTGCATTGTTTTCAGAAAAAATAAAGATGTTATACAGGTACTTTCCATGGAGTCAGAAATGTGGTAACTATTATTCTAAAAGTTCAAAACATTTAACAAGCAACATTTTATTAATTTTTTACTTTCTTAGCCAGACCTCCACCCATCGTCTTTCCTGGCTTCAAGTCTTCCCCCCCAAAAAAGGGTTCAAGGTGAAGGAATCAATCCAGATTGATTGAAACCACTCATCTGGATCCAAAATTTCTCCAGCATATAAAAAAATTCAGCACAGAAAATACTACATGTGGCAGAGACGAGCGTGGCAGAAAAAACACGAGTTAGGTTTCAGCCAACCAGGCCAGGGGCCAGACAACCTTTATCAGTGACACTGATTTGAGTCGGGGTCAGACTAGCAGTTACCAGTGCTGGCACCAGGCCACAGCTGTATACTGGTGGGCATGAGCTGAGTTGGCAGCATCAGCTCAGTACTCTGGGGGTACAAATCGGTACCTTGACAGGCTAACACAGAAGTCAGCGAGGGAATAAAATATAAGCACAGAGCTTCCTTCTTGCTGCCAGGTACAGCTACTGCCAAGGGGGCAGAAGTCAAAAAAGTAGGAAGGGTGAGAAGAAACAATTTTAGGCTAGAAAACAGAGCCAAACTCTGTGATCAAGCAGCACAATAAGGCTAAAGGGAATCCAACGCCTTCTAAAAGCGACATTCACTTGCTGTATAACAGCTACGCAATATAAACTTTTTCACATGTCAACAACCTAACAACTACCTTTTCCGTGAAATAGTTAATTTAAATAATACCACAGGATTAAACTTTTTCTAAAATATGACTTCTACTTCTGTGCTGCTCCATAGGGTTAATAAAAGTTACAGAAGAAGAGTTACAGGTTTGATTGGAATTAGTTTCAGGCTCTACAAGACTTTACAATCTGAATTTTTGTGCTGAAGAGAAGCAGTACAGGACTACAGGGTTTTGTTTGTTTTTTAAGAAGTTTCCAAATTAAGATGAGGGGAGGGGACAATCAGCTATGATGAAACTTGTTTTCACTGTAGAAATTTGTTGCCTATGTCAGTATTATGCTTACACATACTATTAACAGAACTGGGTCAAGCCAGGTAGTTAAAGCAACTCTCACAATTTCTACTCATGTGGACAAAAACTCAAAATGAATCCTTATTCAGGGTAAAATATTTCCTTTTGCAAGCTATGAAAGGACAAATACAAAAGCCCCTAAAATCTATATCCAGGGAATAAAGTCTTCATGACAATAATTTGCCTATCTAACTGCATCCAAGACAACCTGCTAAAACCATTCTTCTAGGTTTTAGAATCCAAAGATCATCTTAGCTCCTCTTTTTAGCTGAGTAGCAGCTTGTTATCCAGTTGTCTGTGCACATACACTTAGCTTGTACTAGGGTAATTCAACTTAGCTTACTTTACACTGATTAGATACTATTTGAGATATGCTGTCCCTCGACTTACTGAGGTTGTCTAAAAAAGTTAAAATAAATCATTTATTATAATCGTAGGAGAAGTGCATATACAGAGCTATTTATCAAGAAGTTAAATAGCTAGAAATAAGAATCTTAGTGAATTAAAACAGACTGCTTTAAAAAACAAAACAAAACCAAAATACGAAGTTATTTTGTTGCCTTACAGGAGGGTTATGGCAAGAGACTGCTTTAAAATGAGCTCAGTGCACTCAGGGAGAATGAAGGAGATACCACTGAAACTCCAAAGAATTGAGACTATTAAGTAAAATGGATCCAGAATATAAAGCAAACCATTTTTGATAATTTTTGACAGCATCTTAGATTCAGAGTTGTCTTTGACAGATTTAAAGTATTGATATTAACAAACCCCCTGAAAGAACACAGATGGAAATTCTTCCTCAGCAGCTGAATACAGAGGAAATTCTTCTTAAGATGAATAGAAAAAACTGTGAAGAAAAAAACCCACCACCACTTAGAGTGATCTCTGAATCTGGTCTCCTCTGTATCCCTCAAGTTACAGCTCCTTTTCTTGACCTCCTGGTCCCAAGGGAAAAGATACTTAGCAAATGAGGACTAATATAAAGAATGCACTCAATTGATCAGGCAGCAATGAGACTGCTCTCTTTTCTAAATGTTGACTTAAAATATAAATAAAATTAAAAATCAGCTGAATGGTTTCTTATCTGTGTCTATGTAAAACTTGCTTCAGCCCTGAGTGGGATTAGTGTCTGTTGGCTTTGCAGCCACAAACCCAGGAACTCAAGAAACAAGAGTGTGGGTGCATTTCCATTGCAGGAGGCAAGCTGTTTTTTTGTTTTTTTTTTTTTAATAGGTTTGCTTGCTGCAGTCAGGATGTGTGGCTTTGGGAGGGGATTGTGTGGCTTCAGAGGTTAAAAATTTTTCAGATAAACCAGTAAGGAGGAGAGAAAGTTAAAACTGGATTGAGATACAACCCTGACAAACTATGCTTTTTGATGGAAATAATCTGTTTTCTTTATTAAAGAATTGCTTTCATATTCCTTTTCTCATATACAAAAAAAAATCCCCACAGGTAACAATGAATATGTGCAATATTTTGTTCTTATATGCTACTCCAGGGAAATAATTGTTATGAGGCAGATTAAACATTACCATGCTGATCTGTAGCAGTACACTTCAGAACTTTAATATTAAAGTAAATGAGCATTATAGGTACTTCAACAATGTATTTCAAGATAAGCTGCAAAGGTTTGAATATCTTTATCCAGGACATTTTAAATGTGTTTTGCAGTTTTTGTGAGTTAACTATTCTTAACAATAGACTGATTTATAAAGCTGCTGCTGTGTTGAGTAATGCATGGTACTGTTCTGTATGAGGACTCTTGGCAGAGCATACACCAGTGTGTGCGTCTACAGAAGAATAACTTCAGACTGGTCTTTTCAGGTCAATGGTAAACTGACCCCAGGAACTTTTAGGGCACTGTGACTTAGAAAATCTTTTATGAGACATCACTCTCAACATTTGTAAGAAGCATGTTAGAAAACATGTAGCCTGCAGATATTATAATAGCTTTATTTTTCTTCTCATTTAAAGTAATGGAAAAAAAAAAAAAGCAGCACCTGAATTCCCTACACCCAAGTTATTGCCCGTATTTACAGAAAGTGTGTTTCTGGCCTGAAGTCATAAAAAAACCAAAATACCCCTTAGGACAAATGCTTTTAGTCAAGTTATAAATCTTTCAACACAACTGTTCATTAAGGAAAAGGAGAGATATCCTTCCATTAAAATAACATTTTAATGCACAAAATATTGAAATAGTGGAATAAAATCTGGCTACATTGTTCTCAGCAAACAAAACAACAGGCACTGAAAATTACAACTACTAAGTTCTGTTCAATTTCTGTCTGATTCTAGGCAGCATATTCTTCAGCAAGTGGCTATGGTGAAGAAGAAAACTTTTTTATGGAAGAATGATAAAGAAAAAAATGTGTGCATGCTAAATACTATCCTAAAAATAAAGAAAATCTGTGCAAGTGTGCATGTTTTAAGACCAGAGCTTCTGGCATAAAACACAAAGCCTAAGTCAGTGTAAATCCCTGGTAAAGCAACAAACTATACTTAATTTATCTACCAGCATAGTGCCAAAAAATATCAGCTGATTTGCAACATGTAGAAAGCATTGAACAGAAAAAGAAAGGTGCAAAAGTTTGCAGTTAAGCGTGATCAATCGGAGCAATTATATTCAAATAACATTCAAAGAAGCAATACAAGTGTCATTCTGAAATTAAACAGGTGGGCTTCAGGCTATTCTGGTGGCTAATTCACTACATGCACTAATGCCACTTGGTGAATTCTGTGTGTACACAGCAACAAGACAACAAACACGTTTTAGTCTAGTTTTATATGAAGAATTTAATTATCTATACATGTAACTAATTTTAAAGGCTGTATTACAGTTGTTAAAGCTGCAGGTTTTTATATATTTATATATTTTACATTCATATCGATGAAATACTGAAGTGCAATTGAATAAGGAGCTTCACTCGTTCTTTGCACCAGATGATAGGTGGGAAGCAGGGAGATGAGGGAGGATTAGAAACTCTACAACACTGCCAGCATGAAATTTAGAAATAATGAAATACAAAAAACAGAACAGAACTAAATGCTGAAGTAATTAGTAGAAGTACTATATTGTGCTTGAGGCATTGGGAAGAGAGGTTTCTGCACCGACAGCACCAGGCATTTCATCAAGAGCTTGTAACTAACGTTGGAAAGACAAACATGGCTTAGCTATAGCACAGCTACTACATAAACTCGACTGTAAGCTCCATTTAATATTAATTTGTATAAATTCCACAGTCTAGTTAAAAAATGTAAACATTGGAAATTAATTGCAGGGAGATATTTCTATACATTCTTTCTTGTCAAGATAATTACTTGTTCAAAACATGTTGTTCCAAAGTCATGAGAAAGTAAAAATGAGAAATCAAGCTTCATGTAGCCAAGATGAAAAAAAGTTAATTCTCAAATCTCACATGAAGGTAGCAGTCTATTGATTTCTGATACAAAAATGCAAAAAATGAAACATCTGAGACAAACACAAAACAGGATGTTTTCTAACTGTATGCAGCTACAAGTAATGTGCAAAATAAAATTAACATAACTGGGATAACAACATTATGCAAGGTTAACATCTCTTGCATTGGAAGGAAGTTAATTTCTTCTCTCCACTGTATATTACACACTCAACAAGGAACACCTGGTACATACAGTACAATAACTATAACAAAATACCTTATCTGTAACTGGGCACATATAAAGTTCCTTAAACTGATTTAATTCCTTCTGTTCTTTTGCAATAAAAATTAAAAAAAAAAAAAGAAGACATATTGACAACACTGGACAAGTGGACAATAAAAAAGAAAGATACATAAAGTCTCAAATTTATGGACATTTGGAACAATTTTAATAGCACATGCAGCATTCCTTGATAGTGGGTCTTTTTGCACAAACAAAATTGAAATGAAGAAACTTAATTTATACTTTTCCTTTAAAAGGCTAAAATATATATTCAAAAATAATTTTAAGACTACTGCAAGCACCTGTGCAAAGGTGGAAAAATTAGTTTGATAACTATGAAAGCCACAAAAGGACCCACTATCCTCTGATTTTTTTTTTGGTTTTTTTTTTTGTTTCATTTTAATTTTGCGTCTATATCTGTAGGTAATTAACTCAAACATTGCGATTACATGCAACTAATGTAAAATGAGGTAAACTGCTCTGCAGTGTGTTCTTCTACTCAGAAGGCAGTAGATGATCATGCTGGAAGTCACATGATCAAGGCTGCATCTCCCATCATCCCTCTGGGCAGTGATATGGGATAGTGGGTCTCTTTGAGGACTTTCAAGCCTGAGTGGGGGATGGACAACATATGATTCCTAGAAAAAGGAGGAAAACAACACATAAGCAAAACAAAACAATGAGCAAATTCAAGCTAGGAAAATGAGTCAGGCATGTAAACAGCATGATGCAAAAATGGTAAAGGGTAACATGCTACAAAGGGGATGGGAACTAAAAATAAAACAAACATAAAATAAGGTTTGCATTATAGAAGGTCTTCAAAGAGACTTTGACAAACGCAGCAGTGGGTGAAGCTTCAAGTTCTGCAAACCACAGCAGAATCACAGCAATGCTGCATGTTTCATCTTAAAGTACGGCATACCAAAATCGGAGCACGGCAGCAGAGACGGTCACTTACATTGCTGGCTTGGGTCCATGTCTGTTGTCAGCTTCACATAGTTGGATGGGAAGAGACCCACTTGTCCATTCACCTCCCCCTTCCACCAGTCTGGGTCTTCCTTATTGAGGACGTTTATAATCTGGCCTTTATTGAACGCCAGCTCATCGTCATTCTGCGCGGTGTAGTCGTACATGCCAATTACTTGGCACACTGGAAGATAGAGGAACAGGTCTGTAGCAGTGGTAACATTTCAGCACAACGTAAGCTATGCCTTTACCAGCTCCAGTCACTGTAGATGCTTTGTCAAAGCATGGCTCTGTGACAATATACGCTGGTCCAAACCCGTACTGCTGTGGTCCTGCCCCTCTGCACTGGTGCTCATCTGAGCCCTCAACAAATTGGCTCAAGGCAATTTAAAAAAAGGAAGGAGTTTTCTAGCAGTTTTGCGCTCTCAGTTGGCTTTTTGAGGGGTCAGGTTCATACTAGGAAGGGCAGAGCACAACAGTGCAAGCTGAGGACAGCGTAACCTGTCTGGAACTGTACCCTAGATATTTTTGTCAGGAAATAGGAGAAGAAAGGAAAGTTTTAAATTTTATCAAAAAGCCAAACACTTCAAGAGGTTAGCATTCTATTGCCACATCTCTTCAGCTTTATGTAAATTTTGGCCCATAAAAGCATCAAATTTGTTTTATATTTACAAAAATCGCATTTTCCACCCTCTCCAACCTATTCTAAGTCATCTATCCTTTCCAATAGACCTGGCCAATGGACAGTAAAATCTAGGAAACATTTTAAGTTCCATTACCTGAACTCTTTTCTAATTAGAAGAGGACTGGCTCAACACGGCCCTACAATTCAAAAGAAAGCCAATGGTGATATCCTTGTTACTGCCACCAAGATGTCAGGAGCACAAAAACATTGGAAAGGTGAGAAAAATAAAAAATATACTAGGCCATTTAAGCTATTCTTTTGGCACCATGGGACTGCTTCCAACAATATATTTGCTATTTTCTTACCATGAAAGTGGTTCTCAGGATACAGTGGGCTCTGTTCAGTTATAACAGAGCGGTTTTCTCTCCTTAATTCTCGAAAGCAGCAGAACTGTTTGTTTAAATACATAGTTTCCCCTGTCTTTCTGATGTGTTCTGTATGCCAAGTAACAGGGTTTCTGGTATTTTGCCTTCAGACACAAGGCTGCTATCTAATTAGCCCTGCTGTCAGGTTCTCTATTATATTCAGCCTCTATTTTTCTTTTATTTTCATTCTTGTACTCAGCCAGCAGATTATTTAAAGTTGTCAAATAGCTCCTCTCTCTTTTTGGAATTTATATTTTTGAAATGATTATTTGTTTTAACTCCTTTTAGTTAACACTTTGTCCTTGTTCACAGACATCATAATTAAACTTTGCATTTAACAGGACTTCTGTAAATATCTCAAATATTTAGTTGTTTCTTGTAAAAGGAAAAAAAACCCAACACAACTGTCATTCACTGTCACTTGTAACACCTAACACTTCAACTAGCCAAAGCGTACATTTGCTTGGCACGTTGAAGATAAACCAGCATTTCTAAAGAAATGTATATCATGGTATACCTCTGTTTTAGGTAATTTTGCGCTAACCCAAGATAAAATATGTGTACTCTACTGATGTTCATATTTCACTTTAAAGGATCTGTGAATCTGTTTTACAGCATTCTTGTTACAAGTTTACAGGATATTATTGATATAAAGAACGGTAAAAAGTTAAAGCTACAGTATACTTGAATATAGTATGTATATTAAAAGATTTGTAATCTCTTTCAAAAAATTTTCATTTACATCATTCTCCTCTACTTCAAAAAACTTTGTGAAATTTGGTGTTGTCCAGTAGTATTATCAGAATACCTAAACAGTCTGACGGGATTCCAAGAATCACCTTAAACCCGGGAAGGTAATTTAAGAGAATTCTTGTAGAGAGGGGCCTCCTCAATAGAGTCTGAAGCAAGGACCTCATCTTGATCTTACTTAAGCTTGGTCACAAAGCTTAGAATACACCTTAGTCCAATACAGGAAGATATTAGAGTAGCCCCAGCAAGAAAGTTTTTCACTCATTTTAAACTCCTATCAGTACCAGCTCCCAAAGCCACTGCTAACTACAGAAGCAGGCTATGGCCTATCTGCTCTGAGCTTCAGTGTTTTTTTTAGCAGTTTCCTTTTTAGAAAGATTGTCTATTGATTAATACTAGTCCGACTGCAGTGGCAGAGAGAAGCCAGGTTCTCACACAAAACTCATGATCAGTACAAGCAATGAATATACAAGTAAAGTACAAGTAAAGGTACAAGCAAAAATGTAAGGAATGAACGTCTTCATTCTTTAAATGAGCAGAATGGTTGGAGACATGTTTCCCAGTATTTGTATATAATGACTTCCTTACATCTGGCTTTCTACAAGCAGCAATGAGAGGTTGCTCAAAACCAGGAAGGACACGTTCATTTTGCAGGTTTAGAATGGAACAGCTAACAGAAGAACAGCAGTAGGAAATTAAGAAAACCTCAAAGTATAATAAAACAAAGCATCCATGCAACATACTTAAAAAGAGGTTGTTTAAATCATGCAGTCTGCATTACAATATGACACACAGAAAGCATATATATCAAAACAAGCAAAATGACAAAAGAAACAGAAGTTTTGATGATACTAGTTTCAAAACCCAGACAGTGCATATGAGGGCCCACTCTGATCCTTTGCAATACACTACCATGGGCACTGTCCTACCCTTGCGGATGTTTTTTTCATATAGCAAGCCTCCTTGCTAACATACTTCCTCCATGAAGATGCCTCTCAAAAGTCAACCTCTTACATTAACCACATAACAAGTGAGGCCACCTATCATAACAGAAAGACAGGATGGTCCTGTTTCTTCTTTTCACTCTCCAAAACATAAGTTCTACCACATAAAGTTGAATTTGGTAAGAATGAATGCATTACGATTTCAATGAACTGCTCACAATGAAAAAAGTGCTAGAAAGTTTATTTTGTAAAAATTTTACTAGCATATGTGAAAAGTTCCACAATGTTAGACCTGAAATTAAAAAAAAAAAAAAATTCTTCACACTGCCTTGTAAAAATGTGTCTGAATGCTGAGCTATCATTTTATCTGCAGGACCCAAACTCATGAGTCTTTATAGAAGCTTGACTCTCTGCATCTTTAAGACTATCCCTAAAGGAGCCAATTTGCACCATTTGTAATGTTTGGCTTCTCTGATACAGTACTTTCTTCTTCTTCTTTTTTTTTTTTTTTTAAAACAACAACAATGACTTATGAAATAAACTGTTAACTGACTATCTTTCATATATATTTAAAGGAGAAAACTATGTTCACTACCATTTTTCATACACCATTATTTATTAAATTGAATGAATGTCTGTGATAGAGTGAAAAAAATGGCCTGGGAAAGCAATAAACTTTTTAACAGCCCCCCCTCCCCCCCCCAATCCAAATCCAAATTCAATGAATGAAAAAGGGAGACAATCACATCAAGTCTTTTTGGTGGCTTATGAAAGAGAATACATGTATTGTACACATTTTCGATTGACAAGATTCCTCTACCTAGTACCACACCAACTCACAAGCCTCAAAAGATTAAAGACTGAAGCAGTCACAAGGAAGGAATTTTTTTTTTCCCCTCAGTCTTCAGCCTGGCTTTACATCTTGCAGCAGACTGGCAGGACTGTTGGATATTGCCTAGCGGGGAATTGCCTGCTATTGCCTGTAGCAGATAACTTTCAAAAATTACAATGCTCTATCACTCCTGTATCCTCTCATAAACCCTAAAATAAGCAACTATGTAGGACAAAAAGCTACATCGTCATTTGAGTGGTTTTCTCACACTTAATGTTTGGGAAAACAAAACCTTCCAAATGAGAAATGCTTCAACTGCTAAGCCATGGATCACTATGAAACTTTAAAAATTCTCTCATGGACAAATAGTACAAATAAATAGGACTGATAACTTTAATAAATTTTACTCTTTGAGATGTAAAGCCACACATAGCTTTTTTTATCACAAGAGATCACACCTGAAGGACCACCACAATAAATATACAAATTAATTGTATACTTACTTGTAAGAATTTTTTTTTAAATGAAGAGTTTTACCAAAGTGACTAATGTGACATACTCTAATATCCATAGTTATTTTTAAAAGTCCTATTGTAAATGACATACATTACAAAAAGCAATTTTGTTAATGCTACTGCATTGCTTACCTGAAGGTAATGCTGTTGATTTAGATAGCTCGGTTGGCGTAGTTTTACTGGTACCAGGGCTCAGAAGTTTTACATAATTAGCAGGGAACCATCCTATCTGCCGTTTTTTCCCTCGCGCCTAGTAAGAAAACAGTTCTTTTAAGAGGATTAAGCACATCAATAGATCCTTAGGCAAGGCAATTCAGCCAACATTTTAATTATTGCAGTCACACTGGCTACTTTAGAGTATGAAAAAAGTTATTTTATGAGGAAACAATCAGCTATTTTTGTGGTGATAGTTTAATAATATCATACTTCCCACTACAGAAGTAAGCTTGTATGAAATCTAAACCATTCTTTACTACTAATCTGAGTGTTTTTTCACTTAACAGTTTTTCTACGTTGTGTTCTTTATAATTAATATTACAAACCTGTTCCTTCTGAAAGATTTAGCCATATTTCATCTTGTTTATACCACAATTCTAGAATATTAGGCTACCTGTTGTGGTAATGAGTAGTAGCACTGAAATGCTATTTCATTATGCAAAGAATTGCATTTAAATCAATACCTGAATTGTGATAGTTTAAGTAAAGAAAGATTAAGAATCCCAATAAATTTTTTTCTTAAAGAAACAGTACCTAAACTTTGTAATAAGCATCTCTTTTAGACTCCCCTGTCCAAACAATAGACATAACATTACAAACATATGCTGCATTAACTAAGTGCTAAAAAAGCAAACAAACAAACAAAACCCAGCAAAACATTATGGCAGGAAAAAACAGGTAAAGCTTGGATTCCAATTAGAAATCCTAAAGCCATATTCCAACCAAACAAAAATTAAGCTTCAGCAGCTATAAATACATAGGGAGAGAGACTACGCAAATTATCCTAATTAAAAAAAACTAGCATTTTAGAAGGTATACTAGGTGTTCTCACACCTGTCTAATCAGAGACTGTCAATATGAGAATGTGGTGCACACACACAAGTGTGCGTGTGGTCCAAGTGCCCCTGCTAAGGGAGAAGCAGCTTATCACACACCTGACCTACAGCAGGGCTCTAAGCTTCTAACACAGGAGCAACCAGTCGCTGTTGGAAGCAGGGTATCGGGGCAGCCACCCTGCAGCCCCGATCCAGCGTGACAAGGCCCACGCTACCAAAGCGGGGCAGGAGTTTCACAGCAACTGCATCCTGAGGTTTTGTCAAATACGTTTTTCATTCCAAATAAAATTAGAAGAAAAAAATCTGAATGTAAGAAGGATTATTCTAAAACTTTTAAGCAAAACTCAGCTTCTGTATCAGTGAAATCTACGCTAAGATTTATTTTACCTGTTTATTCTTTTTTGCAGTTGGAATACAGTTAAAATTCTGAGCATGTAGAATTTTGCCTTTACAAACAAAAGAGATGTTAATTTTAGAGAAAGAAGTCATCTAAAGGTACTATTCTTTAACTACTTCCTACTCTCTTTTTTTCTTTACTGAAAAAAAATTGTTTTGAGCTAATGTGTCTAGATTATTCATTTTTAAATGTTCTGGAAGACTGCACTAAACCCAACAATGTAATACCTAACACCTCATTTTTAATTAACTTTACTGTGACCCCTGAGAAAAGTATGAACAAAACTTACCTAAGGTCAAAATTGAACTGTACAGATACTTTTAAAGTATCTGCTACTTTGAAATTAAATGTATAAAGCAAAGAAGTTATTATTAATACCCTTCTCCAAATCCAGTTGTCATTTCACAACTGCTCTTTCTCCCTTTTTTCTTTTTTTTTTTTAAATCAATTCCTCTATCCATTTCACCATATTTCTGCATAAACCTTTGTACTCACATAACAAAGGAGTCAGGAATTTGCATTACACTGGTACAACAGGAGAGTAAAGAGAATAGGAAGGGGTCTGTTAATGAAAAAAATACTTGTCAAACTACACTTGAGATAGTATGGTATCCAAAGCTACAGATGAATATTTACACAATAAAAAGGTACACTTTTTTTTTTTTTTTTTTTAAACTCACTCTGCTCATTGGCAGCTAACTGGTAATTTTGAAAACGCTTGCCCAGTGAAGCTTATTTTATGTTTTAAAATAAATTTTAATGTGAGACTCTTTCAGGTTACAAATCAACAACAACATAGAGGTTACTGAGATTGAAGACCAAAGTAATCCTAGAAGATAGTTCCTCCACAGAAGAAATGGAAAAAATGTCATCAAAGAAGGAAGAAGGAGCAGGTACTGATGTTGAAAAAATATTTAAGTTTGAATTAGTTCAAACATCCACATTACAAAAATAAATTGATTAAACTCTTTCATATAGTGTCCCCATCAAAAAAAAAAAAAAAAAAAAACACCTTTATTTCTGTGGTACAAGGCATGGCTGAACCCCCCCCCCAGCTTTGCCACTAAAAATCATTGAGAATGAAAGTTTCAGAATTGTCAAGTTCTACACTTAAAAAAAAAAAGATTAAAATATTTTATGAACTATTATCTTCTATTACAACTTTAATACAACCTATCTGCTGGCAACAGACACCATTCTTTTTACTTTGCTACATTAAATCGAGCCTTGCTGAGACAGGCCCATCAGAATAGTAATCCATATTGTCACATTCATTATGCAACTTGAAAAAGTGGTGGTCATCTCAAAAACCAGTGGTGGAGCGTACTTTTAAATTTTCCAGCAAAAGGGGCAGCCAAACTTTTGGTTGAAGCGATGCAGAAAGCTTCTTATGAAGGTCTTCATGGATCACGTGTTCCAGTATCTCTCCCACTTTCACAGACATACATGCATCATATGATCACAAGCAGGTCCTGTCACTTAGCCCAGCGGTCCTACATGCTCCTGTTGCATAGCAGCCTTTGCCTCACCACCTGACATGACGACTGCTTTTTTGTTCACATGACAAACACTTCTGGACACAAGACTGGGAGGGTGGATAAGTAGCCCAAACAGTAAGGCCTAAAATTCACTGCCTTCTTATATCTGAAGGGCCTGGAGAAAAATGTACAAGGGAGTGGGATTGCAGGCTGGGTCTGATTTGTGAGGTGAATATCCTTGACTTACAATGAAGCAAAATGGCTTGCTCTTGCTGTCCTCTAAAGTTATCTCAAATTCAAAGAATTAGAGTGTATGTAGATTTTTGTAAGGGAGTTTTATTTATAATAGCTTAGTTGCAGAATAACTTTTTTCAGAATTATTTAGCACTGATGGATTCATCACTTTGAACGGTTAAAAAAAATACAAGATTTTTTACATAGAATTTCATTAAAAAAAAAACAGTAACTAACTTGGAGCTCTCCTTCCCACCAGCCGCCTGGATTCTTCTTTCTGATAAGAATCAATTGACCAGGAGCAAGGGTAAGCTGTTCTGGACCCGTTGCTGTGTAAGAGGCAATAACTTGGGCAATTTCTGTTAAAGAAAACAAATGTTAACCTGGAAAAAACTGAACACTTTCTGTACATTTACTCTGCCATTATCAGTTGCACAGTAAATCCATTTTGCATTTCTTTCCGCAAAATTGTTTTGCATTTATGTAGTTTCATGAAAACAAATGGTAACTATATAACAAATCAGGAGTCCCTCCTTAAAAAGTTCACAGCAATATATGAATAAACAACACGGGGTGCAGCAGCTCTATGGGTAAATGTAAGTGAATATTTGAAATACAGAAGAATAATGCCCATCATTAGAGCTATATGGCTCTTAAAACAAAATATCATCATACTGTTTTCTAATAAATATTTTTTGTACCATCAGTTTGGACTAAGCTCATTAGAAAGAGGAGATACCTACTGATGACAGTATAATGGAGAAGTTACAGTAACAAAAGTGCAAACTAATGAAGGCATGCAGAAAATTTCTCACCAGATTAGACAAGAAATGAATGTTTTAGAAATGCCACAGGCAGGATTCATTTAAAAATCTTAATTCCATGAACATTTATTAAAAAATGCTGCCTATTTGATCACCTACCAGCATGAATATGACCCTGACTGTGGGCTCACAATTACCTGTCTGTCAAATTAGCCAAAGCAGACAATGCAGTTTACACCATTTTACAGTGGCTGTGGAAAGACAGATGATAACCACCACAAAGCCTGGCAGGATTAACCCATTTTTGAACAAATTTGAACTGACAAAAGCTTATAAGCAGAGGTAGGCTTTTTTGATGTCCTACTGAGAGCTTCTAAGCCAGGTTTAGCGTGTCAAACCATGTTTAGTGATGGAGTATATGTTTAATATTACTATTATTGGGAACCTCTGGTGAACAAAAGATGGTAGATCTGGAAACTCGTGTAGTTTCTGATAAGTTGGAATTTTAATGTAGGATGCTACATTTGAGTAGTCCCTTATTAGTCAAAAGAGTCAAGAGGAATCTATGGGGAATTTTTTTTTAGCCTTCATTGAGTTATAAAGTGTCTCAGATGTCCAAAGCAGCACAAAAGAAGTGTTGTGACTGATGAAAGCATCACTTTAGGATCACAATACACAGTCATTCATCACTCAAGTATTCTCCTTAACAGAATGATTGGGGGGAAGGAATGGGAATTTGTGTTTTTTTGTTTTTAAGAAAAACTTTTCCTGGAATAGTAAATTCTGGCCCTGTGGTTAAGACAAAGGAGGTTTTTACTTGGTCATGCCTCAAATAAAATTGGGAACTTTAAAACAGATGATGTGGGCATTGAGTCTGGCTGGTTATGGTTGCAGTCTAAGATTATCCGAGAATAAACCCATAGCAGAGCAAGTACTACAGATCACAGCAACATTTCTCAACTGTTTCAGTGCAAAGTCAGCCAGCTTAATTTAAAACCTCAGTAATTGTCTGATCACAGCTCTATACACTGCCTGAGATTTTACCTTTTATTTGAAAATTTTGATTAAAAACATCTGTGTATCAATGATTTTCATTTATGATCATTGTTTGCATGTAATTTTAGTCCTGGCTATCCTAACCAACTCTTCACCAAACTGGCACTGGAAGACAAAGCAGAAAAAGGTCACGCCTGCAGCCAGTTTGTTCCTTCATAAGGCAGCAGAAAGCAATGCAACCATGAATATGAGGTGGGCTAGTAGGCAATACTGCAGAGACAGCAAAAGGGACTGAAGCTGAAGAGAGCAAATGCACAGAAGTGGTCTCCAGCTTTCTCCTAGGCAAATATACTAAGACAAGTAACACAGTGCTGGGCACCATCCTACTTATCCCTCTCCGTCAACAAGCATCAAACTTCAGCCTCAAGCGTCAAACTGCGGCCAAGAGAAACAGCAAAGGCACTTGCTAACAACATATCACCCACAGGCTGGGAAAGGTGGGGGCAGTCTGCTGGTAATGCATAAGAAGGGAGTAATCATTGAAAAAGCAGTTGTAGGCAAAGGAAACCACAAAGGCAACTCATTTGAAACAGAGGGAGGTTTTCTTCCAGGAAATACAGAACCAAATGTGTTGAAGACAGTGAGGAAAATGATCAGATGGTTTACTTAAAATTTAAAAGGAAAGGGTGATTACAGAAAATTAGAAGTGGTCAGCAGAGAAGTATGTAAACGAACAGCATAAGGTGGGTGAAGAGGGAGCCAGATGAGCAATCTGAGGTTGCTACAAATGATCACACTTGCAGAATTAACTACAGAGTAATCTCTTTCGTGAGTGGGGGAAAGGAGGCACCCAGCCATAGGCATAAGGGGCAAGAAAGGAGGGAATCAAATGAGCGATGGAAAGGCTAACAGCTAAGAGTTAGAAAGATGCTTTAAACTGGGATCTGGGACTTGTATAGCTCATGTAAAGTGTGAATGCAGAGGACTGAAGAAAGAATTGTAACTTGGTAAAATATAGTACGTGATGACAGCAGATCAGAAAGGTTTACACAGAGAAAAGCCAGCAGCAACAACACAGTGTGCCCTGTATAATGGCAAGCAAAGCAAGCTATTTGTCAAGAAACATGGCCATATTTCTAGAAAGTCTGCAAGTTCCCTGTAGTTGTAGGTATTTCCTCCGTCCTTGTCATTCAGGAGGCAAGAACGCAAGCAAAGAAACTAGATGCGGCATTTTATTGAAATGAATTTTATATTAGGCCAAAACCTCTCTCACTGTCATGATAATTATAATATTAATTATATTATACTATGCAATTCTTTTGAGAGACCAAAAATCTTATACTTTTCCTCTCTCTCAGAACAAGAAATTTCTCATTTTTCCCTATAAGATGGTGTTCTACAAGGTCCCGAATACCAGATAGCCCCTTTCACCAACCAGCATGAAGAATTTCTACTGGGGACTATGTGCTAAATAAATTACAATATGAATTACCAGTTTAACACTGAGCTCTCGTGTGCCACAGAGAAACAGGAAGTTAGAGAAACTCTCAGCAAAAAAGTTAAAAAAGACTGAAATAGCTTTCCTTCCAGTAAGGATTTTTAAATTTTGATTTATTTAGATATGGAGTTATTGAGAAGAAATCCAATCCATTTACAATCCAGTACAAAAGAAAGTGGCCTCTACCAAAACAGGTCACATTTAGAAGGAAGAAATAAGGCCTTCTCACAGCTAGAAGCGGCCTCATGTTGCTTTTCAAATTTCAAAAGATAGCTGTTTCTCTTCCCTTGCCCTTCAACACACACTGTTAAGAACACCCACTCTTCCTGCTGCTCCTGGAACAAACTGGAAAATTTCACCTCTATTGGAATTTTTATTAGAATTTCACTTCTATTGGCTGAGTATTTGCAGCTTTTTTTTATTGCGAAGACACCCATGAATCTCCTTGCTGAAAAGCCTGCAGGACTGATCTCAACTGTTCTCAAACTCCAGAAGAGTCTGAGTACAGCTTTTGCCAGCACCCCCCATTTTTGAGTAAGCAGATTTTTATTCTTTAGCTACCTGCCACTTAGATATTATAGTGACTCACAGATTGCACATTATTTTAATATAGACAACAAGTTTCATTAGGGCAAATTATTAGAGGACAACAACATATTTGATAATACCTACAAAAAAGACTAAGAGTAAACATAATATATGTTAATGGAAAAGACTTTATTCCCATTGAAAGTTCTCACTATAAATAGTACTTAAGAACAGATATAAGGTGCTGCCACAATGTATGACTTACCAGGTTTCTTCCCTAAGCTTCCCGTTTTTCCAGCTGCTCCAGGAGCCTTGAAATAGAAAGTAAGATATAAATTTAGCACTCATACATTTATTTCTCCGGTATATGAAAACAATTTTGCTATGTTTCACCTAAATACACTAAACAAGGATCTGAGTAAACAACTCTCTCAGGAAGACGCTATCCTTGGAGAAATTCTAATTTTTGAGATGGCAATTAATATATAGGAATAAGTAACAAGTCATGTATGGAAGTGGATGACCTATATAAAGGTGCAGACGTCTTTCTTGATCTCTCCTCCTGCCTTTCATAGATGCAAATACCAATATAACTCCAAATTACATAGCATTTGATTTGTAAGTCTGCATATCTATCAGAATATGCATTCCAAGTTGAGTCAAAACAACAGTATCAGTTTTCAATTCTACAAATAGTTGGACTGCAAGTATGTCCAAAAAATTAACTAGAGATAATTATTTCAATATTGTCCTTATTATGGTTCTAAAATTTCTTATATGGCAAATTAGCACAGTCTGTGTGGAAATCCTTCTTTACATCTTTAAGATGAGTTATCTGAACTTTGTAGGTGGTACCTGTCACTAGGACCAAAAGTCCTACCAGCATTTTTGTGCCCCACTGAGCACACAGGGCACATTTGGCACAAAAAGCACCTTATGTGCATCTATTATACACTGTTTCTCCTTGATTTTTTGCAAATTAAGTTTTGCGAAGGATTGTGGAAAGTTTAATTTAATTAAGCTTTAATTTTAATCTAAATGGCACTTCGATACCACAGTCTTAATGCTTCTCTTGTCACTGTAAAAGACTGATTATAGTTACTTTCTACAAGGCAAGCAAATCTTCCTTTCTTCCCCAGATTCCCTTCTTTCTCTTCTCCCTCCACCTTTTTCTACAATCACTGTAACCTATAATAATAAAATAGTGAAACAGAAAAGCATCAGGCAGAGATCAGATAAAAAGACTAAGGTTAGGTCTGGGGAGGAGGAGATGGTCCAGACAAAGTGACTGGGAGTCCCTCAACAGTTCCACGTAGAGAGACTAAAAGGTCTGGAACCAAAGGTGACAACTGGAACTGTTATGCCAATATCATTAACTTATTCTGTTCTGCAAAATGTTTCTGGTAGAGACTTCTCCCCACATAAAGGAGCCTCCAAAGAACACATTCTTTCAAAACCTCACTTAGCTAATATCCATGTTACTGGATTAGGGGTATCTGGACAGAGAAAGCAGGTCTTAGCTGTGATGTTGTATCTTACAGTTTACTGGTAAACATATAGAGACTATTTTAAGAGAGGTTTCAAAATCACCTTGACCAGGCTGAGTCTTAATTCTGCTTGAGGATTCTCTGAATCCTTGGTAAAAATAAAAGCAGAAGAAATATATAGAAAAGTCCTGAAGTACTTCTATAAATAACTAAGTTAAAAAATAATGCACTTAAAAAGGACCCAAACTTCTGACTCACTCAGTAGAAGGAAGAATATTTCATATTCTTTTTGTTGACAGAAACACAGTGGAGAGGACATAGCACATTCTGGTTTCCCTTTGTACACGTGAGACACTAACTCTGTTCAGGGATATTTTGCAACAAATGATAAAGTCTTTTGAAACAGTAGAGTAGAACTTGCTCGCCTAATTTAATAAGACATAACTGTAGAACTGCCAGTTGTGTTGTATAGTAAGGTTCATAGAACCCAAGAGATTAAATACTCTGACTGTCATTATTTTCAGAATATTTATGCAAAGTCTCCTAACTTGAGGTATCTAATTTTTTCTATTTCTAAGTCCTCTATATGAGCTCCACACCCTAACGCAAAGGCAATTATCACCAGTCTCAGAGAAAGGCAAGAGAGAATAAAAGCCCATTACAGATCTGTATCCATCTATCTCAACTTAATGAAAATACTGAGGATAGAACATGAACCAGTATCATTGCTTACTTGAAGAACATAAGGACTTCACTTTTGTTGTTAAAACTTTAAGGGACAGAATATTGTGCAATTTAGCAGCTCAAGGCAAATGGATAGATTGGGACTAAACAGAGAGGAGCAGATTCAAAAATTTTTCTTCTAGTGTATAAACCATTCATATTTTGAGGCTTAAACCCATTCCTACAAGTTCTGCCTTTGCTGTTTAAAGATCAGTATCACCATACTCTATCTTTAGGCCTGGTCAAGTCAACAGTGCAGAACACATCAAATTGATTTACTTTTTTAGTAAGATTTTCCATGATCAGCCAGCTGTCCGAGCACGGCAGCACATTAGAAAGTTGACAGACAGCCACTATTGTGAAATTCTCTGCAAAAACTGGCTCTGGGAACAAGCTGAATAGCAAAACTCTGTACGCGTAATGGCAATTATCCACTCGGAATTAGAAATATCTCCTGTGGGGCATATGAATCATTCTATGAAAATAAGCATCCTGGATATCAAGATCTCCATGAGCTCTGTGTTCTTTCCTTCCATTCTCACCGAAATTTTATCTGAAGATATGATTTTACCAGCAAAAAGGGTAGTCGGAGTTGGGATCAGAGAAACATCAAACTGACCTCTCCAATAAAAACAGTTTTCTGTATAAAATGTCTACTTCTGAGTACTTTACAGAGAAGCTTTGCCAACGTGTGCCCTTTCCCTCACCAGACAGAACAAGCATCTGTTATGCCCAATCATTAAAGACACACAAAAGACAACTCTCCACACCTGAAAAAATTCCCTGGGTTTTGAGACTAAACTCTATTTAGAATATCTCATGGTAAAATAAAAACAGTTCCTTCACACAAGTTCAAAGACAACTTAATTGCAGCTATATTTTTGTTAGTTAGCGTTAAGTAAATAATTAGAAGCTATTACTATTTATATATGAAATAGAGGTCTCATAGTACTTTTGGAGGCTGACAGTGCAACTTCTCACTTGCCAACTATACTATGAATTTACAAGCAATACAAAGAAACTTAGGGCAATTTCATGACAACTCTATCTTCCATAGGTTAGGGAATTTTCTGTACACTTATATCTACTCCTCCAAGCCACCTTTTTTTTGATGTACAGCAGGAATTACTAGCAGGGCTCTACTATAATCCAGACCCTGAACTGCAAAAAGGAGTTCTTTTTTTAAACCAGGTGAATTCCCTAATATAGCCCATTCCACAGACCCCAAAAAGCTGTGCTGCCACAGCTGAAGGGCCACTGCACCGCTCAGAGTGGAATGAAGCTGCTAGCCTTGGGGGCAGCCAGTTCACAGTTTCTTGTTTGAAGGCACGTCTGGCCTCTCACTGAGCACTGTCTTCAGGGTCAACCCACACCCCGCATAATGAAGGGACACCACAACTTGCTAGTATGGAGGAATTTGAACATAGGCTAACTTACTCTGCTTGCCAAAAGGATATGCTAGCCTGCAGTGATGGGTTCTGCAGTGCTACAACTAGGATGCTTCCACTAAGCGCATTAGTGAGGTACTCCTGGTCTAATCTGGGGCCTGATCCAGCTTCATCTGCAGCTCCAGTCACCAGATTTGATGCAACTGAAGGGGTAGGAATGAGCACAGGCCTATCCAAAACTGCATACTAAACAGGAGGCCTGACGTTTCACTTCTAAAACAAAGTGAACTACTTCATACAATGCCAGCCAGGAGTGCAGTACAAAAACAGCTCGAGCTAATCTAAGCCGATGCTGTGGCAATCTTGCCTCCTCTTCTTCTCTGTCCTCCTCCCTCACTGATACTGGCACTGACATTTTGCTAACCCTTGGTGAGCTGATTCAAGGTACTACCTTAGAAGTATATATATTTTTTGCTAGATTAGCTTTCTGCCCTGCTTAGTGTCCTGAACTGGCTTATTAATGGGTCAAATGAAAGACGGTGGTGGCAAATGGGAGGGTGGCAGATGGGACTGTATCTGTGCTAGCTTAGAATGGTTGGTACGATCAAGAAATTGCGGTCTTAATTGTGCACAGAGAAGTCTACCACATAACATACACGAATAACCAACCAAAATCTGGGACTGAACTTATCCCTTATGAAGCTAATCAGTTTTCAAACTAGCAGTGCTAGGGGTGTAAGAAAATAGTTACATGATGCAAAATATAGATGAGAAAGTTTTCTAAAGTGTTGCTGAAAACAGTATCACAGTATGATTTTCCCAAAGAACTTCAATATTAAATACCATTAACTACAAAGTTTTTTTGAATCTTATCTCAGAGGCTGTTACTGAATTTTCTCTTTTATCTAGAAATTTGTTATATAAAGCCTTTCTACAGCTACACATTTCACTGATGGTTTCGTTCTTCAGGTTTTTTTACCAATAGAAATAAGTGTGAAATAAGAAAATATTAGAAACAAGGAGTGACTTCTCTCGAGCCCTATATTGCAGATGTACTCTTTCATAACATTGTGCCCCATAAACAGAAGTCAAGACTTATGAAAAAAGCCTTACCCCTCTAGATTTCTAAAAATCCAATGGAGAATTTAGGAGCCTAAATGTATTCTTTTAAACATACTATTCTTACCGACACAAACAAGAATTCTTTCTCACCAAGAGATTAGTAATGTATTCAGTTATGACTCTAAGCTAATTCCTACTGGGAGGTGAGAATTATCCTCTCAAATAGATGTGGTATATAAGTGAGAAAAAAATATTTCCTAAGAATACCTAAAAAGAGAGAAAAAATGTTTAATATGGAGATGTTCTATCAGATAATTCCAGGATAACATTTGTAGGGCAAATGAGAGAACTTCTATAATTTAATCAATTCTGTAACCAAATATAGTAACTAGTTAAGATTTTTTTGCCAAATTTGTTCCCCTGGATTGCAAGAAAACTGCAATAGAAAAAAGTTGATATTAGACTTAAATACTTTCCTTATATTTTTTCTAAAGAGAAGGGCAGTAAGGGACGACTCAATCATTAAAAACTTACGAAGAAAACAAAGTAGCTATAGCTATTCTGATATATCTCTACAAAACTGTCAATTATTAAGATATTCAAGAGTCATTTTAATGCATGCTCCACAAAGCTATTTAAGAATTTATTTTATAAAGTGCAACCATTATCATTTTCCTCAACCTCACATTCAGTAAAATTGTAAAATATGTTTTTCTCCCCTTATGATTCAATGACTTGCAACTATCACTCTGACACCACATAAAATACATCTCCCCCAGATCGATTTTACAATGTTTCAATGTCTCTACCTCAGAATCTTTAAGTCTCACATAATTAGATGGGAAAACTCCTGATTTATCACCCAGTATTCCTGTCCACCAGTCGCCGTCTTTCTTTGTCACAAGAATCATATCACCTTGCTGAAAGGTCAGGTCTCCTTGTTCAGAGCTCTCGTAAGTGTACATAGCAACATACTCTGGAGGCGGAAAATAAATACAGAACGTAGGAAAACACTTGATAAACTGCTCAGTTACCATTTGCAAAACCTATCTAATACAATGTAGTATATCCACAGGCTAGATAGAAGACAAATTTATTAATTATTTTCTATTAATAGAAAGCTCAATATTTAATGCACAAAATGAAATATAGCTTCTTCAGGACTAAACGCAATCTATTAAAAGGCTGCTTCTGAGGGAATCTTTTTTGGTGCAATAATTTGCTAGTATGATTAAAATGTACATAAATTTATACCACTTCATAGCACTTGTACCACTTATAGTACTTGAAGAACATATTTCCCAATGGCTTCTGTTCTGTGCTGATCACTAGCATTTTCAGTCTTGGGGACAGAAAATCTCAGTATCCGAACAACTGTAGATACAGTCTTCGTCTTACATACGCTGTTTGCCTCTCATGTACAATGAATTCTTTCATTACTTGAATCTTTGCACAAAGGGTGCACATCTCATTGTATCTTATACAACAGATGGCTGGGAAATGTTAAGACAAAGCCAGAATGTGTTCTGTTCTGTTAAAACATGGTCAACTACTTAGTATTCAAGTGCAAAAAGCACTAAAGTAGACTGATGTTGAGAAATACAATGCCTAATTTAATTATAGAACTACATGAAAAATTTTTACTTCAAGGATTAGAAATAAGAATTTCAGACAATTTTGTAACATTTTCTATATGGTTTGATACGTTCCTATTTAACTGAGCATTATCATACTTTATATGGGCATAAAATAGATTTCTGAAGATTATATCCTCTGCTTCTGGTATTAGCTCTGGACACAGCAGTGGTTCACAAGGTTTCAGCCAGACTTTCATGCATATGTAACAAAAGCATTCAAGTATTCCACTGCAGCTGGCAACTGTTATATTTGCTTGAACACTAAATCTGACCCAAAAAGCTTAGCTCAGTTGCTAAAGTTCAGCAAGAATCCAAACCACAATTATTATCCTTAATGAAAGTTAAGACATGGTTTGTCTAACAACTGCAGTTGAAGAATACAAACATATGTTTGCACGCACACACACACACAAAATATCATAATGTATACTATACACACATAATTTTTCTTAAATTCTTTAACTGTAATAGAAAATGCAAAATCTATATTTTATTATTTCTTAAAGATATAGTTTCTTTGAACTGTTCTATAAAAGTCATGTTCCTTTTTTAATACAAACATATAATCTGAGATATCCCATACTTCACAAAAAAAAGACTTAGCATTTCTTCATTTGCTTTTTCTCAAATATATAGTTAGCAAAACTAGCTGTATTTTGGAATAATTATCTCATTTTCCATGGTGAATGGATCTTTAACACTTCTTTTAATTTCTGAAGTACCCATGCCAGTTGCAAATTAAATACATCAGTAACCAAAGTGACTCTTCCACTTAAAATCAGATTTAGAATTGTGTTTAAAAAAAGAAAAAGAAAAAAAAGTGTTCCATAGAGATTATATGAAAAAATTCATTTGTAAACTATATTTAGATTCACTGATTTACTCTGACTGTGATTTAAATTAACCTAGCTGACACCGCACTGAAATGGATTAAAAGTGCCCAGACAGTCTGTTAACATAGCTCGTGCGGGGGTATTAACCTCCAGCTGAAGGGCAGTAGCAACCAGCAATGCAAGTTTTTAAAAACCCTTCAGAAGCCTGATAAATATCTGTCTGTGCCCCAAGCTCCATCTTTAAAAATGAGGGGTTATAATATTCAATTAAGAAAATTGCTATCAGTTATAGAGAGCTTTAATGAAAACTGCAAATGAGTTTTCGGGGAATTTAGACAGTTAAAAATTCTTGCCATCATGAAGTGCACATACACTTGTGCGTATTCGACCCTATGCAAAAACCATTTTAGACCAGGTATTTTACTAAAAATATTTATACATGGAACAATATAAACTACAAGAGATATTTTAATGGCATGGGTAAATTATTTGTTCTATATACCAAACATATTCAAATTATTATTATAATCATTTTAGATCATTCTACAGGCAAATTAGATTTGTGCTTCAAATTTCAACAGGCCTGATCTTAAAATACTAGGATCTGATTCCAGGCTTGTTTCTAGTATTAAACAAATCTATTTCATTTAATTAAACAGTAAAATACTATTAATGCCACTCAGCTTGAATGCTTACCTTCACCTGACATAGCTTGTTTTGTTGCCGGTGATGCTACCCTTTTCAGACTAGCCGGACTATCTGAAGAACCAGAATCCATGCTTTAGAAGAGAATAAAAGTTATTTAAGAAATTATGTCTTCAGAAAATGCATATTATATTTTAAAACAAAAAATGCATATGGACTTTATTGCCATTTATTCATCAGTAGAATTTTTTATTGAGCTTGAAATCTTTTGTCAGGGATGCATGGCCCAGGGAGAACTCAGATCAGCTTTCATATTCCCAGCCTGAATTTTTAGGGTTGGAAGTCAAACCCAAAACAAAATAAACCACAAAACAAAATAAACAAAATCATTTTACAGACTAAATTTTAAACTTTAAAATTCAAGTGTGCAATTCTTCTTATTTATTTAAGTATTACAGTATAGAAGTGAAGTAAAAGCCAATAAAATACCTCGTTGACTTCCTAATGGGGCCTGAAATAAGCTTCACATATGATTTAGGAAACCATCCCTTTTGTCCTTGAACCTCTCCAAACCACCACATATCTTGCTGCTCCAAAACTGTGATGATATCATTTTTGTTGAAATTAAGGTGGTTGTCTTTCTTTGCTCTCCAAGGATACAAAGCCTGTGCTTGAAGCCCTTCCACTTTCTCACCCTAAAGCAATTTTAAAAAGAGAGAGAGAAGTCAGTCATGCACCATCTTTCGTAAAGAAAGCTGCTTAAGGAATTTTATTCTTACACTATTAATGCAGAAACAAAATACACAGAATCCCCTCTCCAACATATAAAGCCAAATACATCAATTAAAAAGTTAAACAAGTAGTGTTCACAGACTTTCTAATGAATTTTTATTCATTAACGAGTAAGTAATGCAATGCCAGATTATCAGTTTTTTTTTTTTTTAACAAGTTAAATATAGTTTTACAATTAGTTTAACATATATATGTAACCAACCTTGATGAAGACATTTTGGCAAGCTTTCAAGGAAACTTTATGGAAAATGACACTTTACTGCAAGTTATTCATTGTACATTCCAATTTTTTTGTTTTGTTTGAAAACACTAAGGTATTTAGCACTTTTCAAAACAACACATTAACTTACAAGAACTATATGTTGTTCAGCTGAGGAAAAGACAATGCCTTAACAGATGGGCTGAATCCATCTGACCTGAAGCTTTGCCAGTGCTATGTCACTTAATCCCATAAGCACCACTGCTCAATTCACTTTGGAGTACAGGTTGTTGTCACATGATTCAGGAAGCCCCAAGGAAGTGACCCAAAAGCGGTATCTTGCCGAAACACTGAGAAGACTACACCACCCGAGCCTAAACAAGCCAGCACAGAATAGCAGAACAGAAAACTCTTCATGTTAATATCTGTCACTGATTTTCCACATGGTCGTAACACCACCTCTTCATCACTCCAAAGGGAAATAATTTACCTTTCCTAGGGGGCTTTGTTAATGGTCAATGTTCATATTTCATTTTGCAGAAGTTAATGCTGGGCTGGAACAGCTTAATAAACATAGCTGCTCACCTGACCCAAGACAGGAGAGGGAGATGATCCTGTAACGGTGGCAGGAGTAAACGCTGATCTCTGCCGTAGCTGCCCTGCACTGGGGACAGTCAAAGATGGCTGGGCTGCCCAGGCATCCCAGTTATCAGTCTCTGGTTTCTCACTAGTGTTTGTTGGCCACCTGAAAATAACAGAACGACAATTATTCTTACTGTCTTCAACTGAATAAAAATGCTTGTGTGGAAAGACTGTGCAGAAGGAAACTCTACATTCTAAGCTAATTTCCCCTAATTGAATACAGATACTCTAAATACAGTTGCTAGTCCTTGCTCATTAAGGCCATCTGTTCCTGTAATTTAGTTTCATCCTTTAATTGTGCCCCAATTCAATAAAACTATAACTAGTGCAGTCTATACTATGCACAGTGAAAACAGGTAACTAAAAAAAAACCACACCATCATTATGTTCAAAACTGTTTTGAAATCTTCACACCTGCATGTGTCACTGACTTCTCACTTCCCTTTCCCTTATACATCATATTCCTACTTCTCATTTTCACTATTCAAATCTTTACATTTTCTCTTTTGCTTAAAATTATTTCCTCCTGGCTTCTTTCAACCTTTTGAGATTCACGCTACCTCTTATTCTTTGTATGTTATTTCTTGTCCTTTAAAATGCCTTCTAAATCTCACAATCCTCATCTTTGCCTCAAAATACTCCTTTAAATTTTTAAAAATCCCCCAGACTCTAGGAGTGTAAACAAAGCACTCATCTTAAATCTCCGTTTCCTCTGCCTGTTTGATGTCCCATCAATTGTAATAATCAATAGTCACCCATTTGGAACGCAAGAGTGCCCAAAGGCCATAACCAGCCCTAAGCCCTGTCATGCCAAGACAGTGTAATTAATATAAATGCTCTGGGCCTCACTTTGTATTGAAACTGAATATTAATTTTTATCAAAAGCATGAAAGCTTGTATTACGTACATTGGGCAAAAACAGCTGTGTCAGAAGTCTGATTATTCAAAGCAATAAAACCCAGTATGTACCAGAGCTCTCCAGGTAGCTCAAGATTTAGTTTTATTCCCCCATCCCCATAGCCCAAGAAAAATTACTGTTTGTAGTAGAACAGAATGAGTTTAAATGACTGGTAGAGCTACTGCAACATATTGGATGAAAACTTTAAAATGGAACATATTATAGGTACTGTACATATGTACTGTAATATTGCAATAAGATCTTTAGGTTTTAATTTCTAAACACATATTACATGACCAAAAAGGCAATTACTTACCCAACCCCATTTACTTAGGGTTGATCAATACTGTATAAAGCATTAACTTGAGTTAAAAGGATATCTGGGAAGTGAAACATGTTCTACTTGCATCACTCATATTAATGTTGTGATAAGAAATTATTAATAAAGCATTTTTAACTCTGTCACCATCATTTGCATAAACCAAGTTGGAAATCCTCAGTAAGAGTTGGTATCAACTAATCTAAGAGAAGGAAGGTGAACATCTTGGGATTTCCACCATAAGGTCACTATTTTCAGTTAGGGATGTCTGCCATTTGTGATGTTTCCCTCTGCATTGCTAAGGAGGATATAATGGAAGCATGGTTCAAAATCCACAAAGCTGCAATTTTAACTATTTACTACAAAAAATATTTTACTTCAAACAAGGTATTTTTATTTTGCAATCTTCATACATTGTGGTAATTGCCAACTTTTTATCTCAAAAGAGAATTACATAGAATAAACCTTAATCGCAGACAAATTGATTATAAAAGACTTCACCACATTTAAGGTGATAATCACCACCCAAACATACGTTGAACTGAAGTCTGCCCAGTTATTGGCAGTTGTAGTACAATCTGTAGAAGCAGGAGTTGCTTGTGATGTAGGGGTTTCATGCACAGAAACTTTAGGTGCAGCAGCAGCCTCAACTGCTGGTTTTACAGAAGCTGGAACTTCATTTTCAGGTATTTTCTCTGCATAGTTTGCAGGGAACCATCCAGTTTTTCCCTTCAATTCTCCACCAAGCCACCCTGGTTCTCCAGTCTGGCTTTCATCCACCTGTAGATGCAGTAAGTTACAAGGTTAAAAAACATAACATACAAGTGGAATTTTTACTTAAAAAACCCATCTCACTCACAGTAATTAACTTGGTCTAGTTACAGAGAAATTGCACCATTTTTATAAACAGAAAATCCACTTGAGTAGAATTTTGTTATTATTATTAAATTTACCTTTGGAAGATTATGCTGTCAGCAATTCCTTCTATAGCATATTAAAAGCTGAGAGAAAATTTTGCAGCACAATGCTGCTTTTTCAATTCATTTTTTTTGAAACAAAGATTTTGTTGGTAGGGAAGAAAAAGTTTTATTTAAGCCTTAATGCATAAGCCAAGCATGGGTTTTTAAACAGTTGCTGTCATAGTGCAGCAGACTTGGAGATATTAGTTCTCAAGAAATCCACTAAATATTGATATTTCTAGTTTAATGCAAGGTACAGTTTTTAAATGAGTTTTCCTAGACTTCCTTTTGCAGAAAAATAGAACAAAAAGCACAGTATACTAAGATCAACACCCAGAACAAATCAAAACAAAATTCACATATATGCTAACATACTTATACAAAACAACTCCATGGTAAGTTTTCGTATGCAAGTTTGCAGACCTCTGTGTTCTTTTACCTCTTACCCTCACTCTAATACCTTTGACAAGCCATAAAGGACAAGGTGAGTTATTTTTGCTGTTGTATTTTAATTCCTATGTGTTGATTAATATGAGCTCGATAAACTATGATTTTGCAAATTTCTTATTTTCCCATTTGCTTCTTAAACATTTCACCCATTTGTTCTCCCAGCTCTACTGACAGTCTACAGCCTGAGCCTGCTATGTCACAAAAGTGACACAGGAACATTCCTGCATCCAGCAGGAATTGCAAAAGAAAATAATTCACTATTGCTATCCCTCGTGACTTGTGAATCAATATGGTGGCTAAATACTGAAAAGGCAATGTCGGGAAGTTGCAAAAATTTTTGAAAAGAAAAAAGGCAATAATTGTTTTACATAATAATTATGGTAGGTTCTGTGGTAAGCTAAGCTTTAGCTACTTATCCCACTCTATCCAATCTCTTTGATACTCCAAAAGAAACCGAGTTTTCAAGCAAACCCTTTACATATTGATAGGGTCTGCACCTTTGACATATGAATAACACCTACTCTGTACAACAGTCCGCTGTGCATGGCTGTAGCTTCCCCAGCACTGGTCAAGACAGCAGCCAAACCAGGCCGGCAATGATAAGCCAGCTAGATGGCTTACCCTACACAGTGGCTGGTCTTTGGCAAAAATCTCTCTCATTCATTTAGGCCAGTAGCAATTGGCATTTTAAAATACATAAGAGTTTCAAATGACAGCATAACTCAAGAGTTGACTGCTGCAGATAACAGTACAGGCAGTCAGTGAGAGATGCTTAATTTTAAAAATTTTAATTGCCTGACATTATTTCATAAAAATCAGTTATCAACACGAGGGACTTGTTGGTAACTGTGTGCTTAATGAGCTAAGGAACTGGAAATAGTATCTTTTTCAGTTGAGGGAGGTTTCAGTATATGATAACATTATACAGCAATAGCACATAGTAATGTCTTGAAACTGCTGCTTCTACGGTTTGAAACACCTATGAACTCATTCTATCAATTTTCACAAAATATAACCTGATCACCTGCTTGTTCAGAGGAAAAAATTGTGGTAAAAAATCATCTGTGACAGTGCTGCAACCTACTTGCTCTGGAGTAAGGGTGGGAACAGTCTTTTGCATAGAAGCGCCTCAAACTGAAGCAGTAAAGCTTCTGCCTCTGATTGTCCCTGGGTTACTCATCCGAACTGCTGATAGATTGCTCTGCTGCCTTCAGCCATGCGGCCCTCTGACTGCCCACTATTGTAATTTGTATCCCACACTCTTCTTTGGGTGCAAAACAATCCATTATTTCTGCTTTTTGTTAGGGCTGTCTTATGTCTCAGTCCCTATTAACTCCAAGCAAAACAGAAATAAATGGACTACATGCTTGACCGGTTCAATGTGGTTTTACTGCAGTGCAGAGCAAAATTTCCACTGCAGCGCTGAATGGGATTGTTCAGGCAGCAGTATGAGCGATGGAAGGTCACAGCAGAGGGTGACTTTTGGGGGAGAGGAGGAAACATGGGGTATCAGCACCTCACTCCAAACTGAATAATCGAAACACTAATAATATTCACGTGGTTTTTTTACTCTCATTGAATTGCTCGGGTAGTAACTAGAATCACTAACAAACAAAACAGCAGCATTGAAAGGTCAAAAATTTGTTACTGTGATGTTCTGAAAAGGACCTCTTTGAAATGAATCACAGTAATACAGAAACGACTGATTTTTCAGAAGAAAGTTTTTGTACAAACAGATAAAAAAACTACCAAAGAGATTTTTAAAATAACGATTTAATGTCTCCTTAGAAGACATTTTTAAATTTAAATTTTTCCTAAAATGGCCTATTAGTCTGGTGAAATTTATGCTTCTTCAATCAAATTCATTTTTCTAGAAACACCCTAAAATCATGAAAAGACATTTTTAGGATATTAATTTTATAGTTAATGAAATTTTTTGTTTTCTCAGTTATTCATACAAAATATGATTTATATGTTTCTGTAGGAGAGTACCAGAACTGTAAATAAGTTCCTTTGAACCTTGTAAAATTGATTTGTTCTAATTTTCTTATTTTTTTACATATGTCTAATTTTCTTATTTCTTAGATATATGTAAAAAATAAGAAAAAAAAAAGCTTCTTCCAATGTCCCTATGAGAAACATTTTCCCAAATTATTTTTTCCAAACTACAACTAGACATCAAAATGTCTAAAACCCAAATTGCAGCTGTGTGCTTCTTTTTGTTTATTCAACCTCACTTGAGAGCCGCTGCTTACAAATTCTTACTTCTAGCAGTGGGACACAGCAAGTGACACAAGAAGTAACATCAATACAGCTCTTAACTCTACCTATGGCTGCTACTGCTAACGTCTAGCACCAGAGACGCTGGCTTTGCAGTGGCCTATTCCACTTTGACCTGGCTTGGGTGTTGCTAGTAGTGCGTGTACATAGAAAGAGCAGCTCTGTTTTACAGTAAAAATTCATTCTACTTACGAAGACAAACACTAATACTCTCAGAGAAGTATTTAATCAAGGCTTAACAGAGTACCATAGTTCCTTTTTGTTCAACGATCATTCCATTAAATCATTATTTTAACTCTATTTTACTTGCAGGCCTTTGATGTAGATGTTTTGAGACTACTGGAATTCCTGTGATAATGCTGAATGTAAGCGCGGCGAGCCAGAGGCCATATGCTGGTTACGCCTCTGCAGAATCCAGCACAACCAGGCTTTCTATGGGCCTAACACAAAGAACGGCAATTCTAACTTGCACAACCAACAACTAACAAAACTGCCAACAAACTGTCCTTATGGAATTGTTTTAGACATCCCATTTAAGCTTCTTTTATGAACTTCCCATTTAAGTTATGTTCTGCTATTGGAGTCAGTACAGTTCGCTATCTCAATAATTCAACTGTATTTCACTGAGTTACTCAAAGTTTATTTAAATAAACTGAATTATATAAAAAGCTGTGTAGTAACAATAGAATCCATTCATTTACTTCAAGATGGAGCTTAACAACAGCAAATGCCAGCAGGACTCGTTTTGTAAGAGGACTATCCAAAGGAAAAGAATCCCATACATTGTACACATATATTCATAGACATAATAGAAACTTAAGTTCTTGAATAGACAGAGCCCTGGACCAGGCATGGCTTTCTTGGCTCAGAATATTTTTGTTTGCAAACAAAAGCTTGGTTAAACTATCGTTGGGGTTATATATCAATCCAGCTTATAGGGAAAGAACTTTAAAGTACATGGAAAGGTAAGAAACACAGAAAGCAGAAATCCAAGTTAAGATAAAATATAAAAAAATCCTTTAATTAAAAAAAGCAGAGGAACTAAAAAAAATGCAGCCCATGCCACACACTCTCTAACTTACATTATACAGAATACTTCAGCACTATAGGTAACAAAACACATATATCTGAATGTAAAGCAGAAGAAAGCCATCCTCATGTATACTTTTACAAATACTTTTCCTTCCTAAATAAACCCTCATCTTTCTCCCTTGTCTCCATCAAAATGGGCCTCAAGATTAATGCACAGTGTAAAATTGTATCACACAGTGGACAAAAACTATTTACAAGCTATACAGCTATTAAAGCCACAAGTCATTCTAACATCATGAATTTTGCAATCCTATTTAAATCCAAGATTTAGGCCTGGTTTCCACATACTCAATGGATTTGCGTTTCAACTGGATTCTCTACTTATAGCAGTTACAGTTTGGGTAGCATCTCCTATATAGCTCTATGATTACAAAATAGGATTTCACAAGCCTGTATGGACAAAGCCATGTAACAGCGTTAAAATGGATAAGCACTAAATTTATCTATGTTGGAACATAGTTATTCTAAAAAATATTTATTTTGCTGCACACTGTAAACTCCTAACTGTACAGAGCAGCTTAACTAGAGTTGCATTTATGTCATAAATGAGAAATTAGATATACTTTAACATGTAAGGTTGTAAATTATTATTTTCCAAAAAACATAACCGACTTGCACCTTTTAGAAGCACATGACAAGACAAACATTTAAGGACAGATAAGAGTTTAGGAGCCCAAATGCCCATTATCAAAAGTAAGTTCTGGTCTGTTGCACTTAAATTACTTTTGACAATGTTAGTTTGTTAATTTTACGCTAGATAAATTCAAAAACAAACTACATGGTAACAAAATCTGTATTTATAAAAATGAACAGATTGCATAGACTTCCTAACAGTCATATAGCACACTTACCCATTCCCTTTTAACCTCCATCAGGAAAGCAATGATTTAAAGCAAGGCAGAATTATAACACATTTCACAAAGTGTCTTTCTTACATTAGCTTTTCTAAGAGTAGCCCATTTAAGTGATTACTACAGACCAGGAGATAAATCCCACAAAAATCAGTCATCAGGTTTAATTATTGTCAAAAGTAAGTTAAATTAAAAAAAAATAACTGAGAGCCAGGGAATATTTTTTGTAGTGTAAAGCTAAACTGAAGTCCAAAGTAACATACAGAAAGACTTGTATTATCCCGAAGTCTTTATTTAAAATTCATTAAGTGCTCCTTAAAATCATATATTTTTGTCAAAATGTTATTTCCTTGCGAGTATACCTAATGGTGATCACTCTTCCTCAAAAACAAACAAACAAAAAAACCGGATGTTTACTTATATATCTAGCCTACAATCTATTCCCTAAGAAAGTAAGATACCGAACTTTCAATAGCCTAAGGAGACCCATGTGCCTTTATCCTCTCTAATTTAACAGGCGACTGATCAATACTATTTCCTGATGAAGAATAACAACACATTTTATTATTCAGAATGGGATTCGGCCTCTTCCTGAGTCATTCAGTAGCGCTACTAATCCAGAATTCACTTTATTATTTTCACAAGCAGATTCTAATGCCACAAACACCTTGTTGTGACACAACTGATTTAATAAAAAAAAAAAGAAAAAAGGCTGAGAGATGAAAGCTCACTTCCACCAGAATACATGTTTTTTGTTTTTTGGGGGAATAGATTCCATTATAAATTATGACAGTCTACAAAGTGTATTTTTTCCAAAATCCATCCTCACTAAACTTTATCAAAATGCAAAAGCTCTTAAAATATATTCTGTTGAGTAGAACACTACAATGAATAGACTTTTCCACAAGAGAACAGAGCATAAATTTAATATTTACACTAGGAATTTTTATTATGAATAGACATATGCATGTTAAGATCATACTAGCAATTTATTAATATTAAAAATACATTTAATAACAGCAGTCATTAACATCAGAAGCTATAATTTTAGATATGATTAGGCACAAAAGAAAAATATAGCTTTAGAGAATCTGAAGATTAACATGACAGTTTTAGGCAGACATATCCCAGTAACATCATCTATTAAAAAAGAAGAGAAATGCATCCCTAGTAGCACACCTACAATCAAATTTTTAGGTTCTGAAGTTTCCATTTTTAGGAAATGACAACATTTTCTCTACTTTATCTCCTCTTTTAAAATCAATGGAAAACTATCTCACAAAAGAGTTAGCTGTTTTTAAGTAGTTAAAAAAGGAAAATAACAAGAACAGAACAAATTATCATGCAAACAATTCAAAGCTACAATTATACTAGATCATTATGTCAAAAATTGTCACAAAAAAAGTTGTAAAAAATTCTAGTACTAATGGAGAAGTATCACCACAATACAAAGACTATGCTAATGCTTATGTGAGCATGATAAAAGTGTAGCCATCTCCTAGTTTAGCATAATTATTTCATGCGGTATTACACTAGACATCACATTCTCTTAATAAAGGCAATTTTCAAAATTAAATGTTTTCAAAATTAAAAATTGAAACACTGCTCCAATATTACTGTTATAAAAAGGTAAATTTCTTATAAAAACATATTTCATTTATCAAAGCCAGCTTTTAATTTAACACATAGCAGCCACTATCTTAATAGAAAATAACAGTAACAATATCCCCTAGCTACTTTGAAGGACAAGAAATCTCTCAGTGAGATAATTTTTGTTTAGGAACCTTTTCAAACACTTTACACCTCAGAGAGGCACACAACTCAGCATACTAAAACTGATGCTACCTGCTCATAGATGATGTTTAAACTTTATTTACATTACAATGAACACTAAGAAGCTATCCATTATTATAATAAGGTTAATATGTAATATCACATCCTGCATGTTTCAGTGTGTATTGAAATATTTTTCACAAGTTTGTAAAAAAACTTGCCATATATAATTTCAATTGCACAAGTGTAAAAGCCTAAGTAATTTTTTTCAAGTAATATCACAATCCCTTCTTACCATGACTATGTCGCCAGGCTGAATAGTGATTTCATCATGGCTTCTTGATTCAAAAGGATACAATGCTCTATAATACACTATTTTTACATCCTCCTGAGCAGAAATGCTTAAAGGAGCTTTTTCTGAGCAAAGGAAAAAAAAACACATATACAAAAAATATATATATCAAAACATATTATTTATAAATGCTGGAAAAATTATGTGAAAAACAGAATCAAAAAAATAACAAACCCTTACATTGCCCATAGGAAGTACATTATCCCCCATCACACAAGGTGAAATATGCAAATGAATGATTTAAAATAGAATTTTCTTATTATTTTCTCTTCTAAACATCACCTATATAAAATACTACTATATTTTAACTTTTATGATATATACAACTATTTTAATAGAAATATTCCTGTACTTATGATGCAGCATATATAGTTTTTCAAATGTTTCACTCATTTTGTAGGTTAAGTCTGATCAGTAAGCCACAGGTTAAATTCAAACAGTGACGTTCTTGCATATTTCAAAGGTATCCCCAAAACTTTTACAGGCTGCTTATGTAGCAGCTTCATTTGCAGCCTGACTATACTTCTGAAACAGAGGCTTCAATATGTCCTAATACATACAGATTAGCTGAAAAGAGGTCACTTACAGGTGGTGTTTTAAAAATCACATGCTTGGGTTAAAGACACATTACTAGTGAAAAGAATACAGGAAAAAAAACAGAAAGAATAAAAAAAGATATAAGCTAAATAGCACCTGTATAATGCACTTGCTATTTTGCCTATTCTGTCATAAAAGTGCCCTCTGCCACTCTGCACAAGTAAAACATAGCAAGGGGATATAATAGACTAAGTCACCTCTAGATTGGTGCTAAAAGATAAAAGATAATTTCTCCTTTATGTCATCCTTTGACTAACTATGTAAGCAAATATTACATTCCCAGTCAGTTATCTCTTATGTATGTATTTAAGGCACTTAAGAAGGAACCATGACTCATTACTTCCAATAAAGACAAAAATCAGGTTATAATGCAGGGGAGAAGCTCTCAGCTGAAAGTGATCATGTGCACAGCAGAAGAAAGGAGATTAAATCATAGACTTCATGTCATGTGTTCAGTAAACAACATGCATGGTGAAGGGAGAGAGGAAAAAGGTAACTAAATGACATACTGCTACTACTCTAAAGAAACCCAAAGCATGTATTGCAAACCAACATAAGAGTTGTAATTAGAAGCATGTAAGTAATTTTTGACATCTTACATCAAGATCTTACACCATCTTACAGCTAGTATTTTCTCTTCAGTCTGCACTGTGATTCTCATCAACTATGCTTTACTCCCTCTGCTAGACACTATATTTTCAGGAGGAATAATGAAGCCTAAAAGAGATCAGCTGTTTGGAGTCTAGAACTTAAAATATTAAACATTTGATTTACTTCAGTAAAACTAGCACTCTACTCTTGAAACATAATACTCTTTTGTATTAAATAAGAAGGCAAAGCAGGGGAAAGATTTGTTCAAGAGGTACATGCAACAGCATTTCCTGACTTTTTCCTCTACCTGCATTTGACCAAGGAGCCTGGACAGCTGGCTTGACCGGCTCTTGATGTGGTTGGAAAAGCTTACTCAGTTTTTCTTGCATTTCCTGTTTCCCCTTATCCTCACTTTCCTTCTTCTTGGTTATTTCTTCCCTTTTTTGCTTTTCGTCCTCCTGACTTTTTTTTTGTCGCTGAAGCTCTTCTTCTTGTTGCACTCTATCAAGCCGCTGTTTGTCCCTCTCCTGGATTCGCCTGTTGAACAATTAATTTCTTTTTTAAAGCCGGTCAAACAAAAGACCATAAAAGTTAGCTGCCCTTGTGTATGATCCATAGTATGAACTATCCCCTCTAAGACTTTTGTCATATAGTGAGTTATCAACCACCCTACAGCATTTTCTTAAGATTTCTTAAGAAACCTGTAAGAAATACAGATTCTTACAGGAGTCTTCAGAAATCTGTAAGTGATCTTTGTTCTTTTTATAGAACAAGCAGAAACATTCTGAAAGATCTGCTACAATTGCATATGTATTCATAAAGAGCTGTGATTCTCAGACAAGTGAGAGAATGTTACTACTGTGTAATCTGCTACTAGGTGCAGGACTCTTACCTTCAGTTGCTTTATCTGCACATTTAAATACTATCTTTAATATCATACTAAACTGACATAGGAAGTCTGTGCCTTTACAATAAGATTCCACAGAACTCTAAAAGAGCTACATAGCACAGAGAAAGGAATGATACACTAGTTATGTTTTGGAGGTGACTATAAGAAGGAAAAAACATCTAACACTTTTTTTTCTTGTCAGAGTTCTTTAGAGATTTGTAACGCTGAACTTTACCTTCTTTACTGAAGCTGCGATCTCTTCTCCTCCTCTACAATGGCATGAAAACAAACCTATTTACCTGTTTTTTTTTTTAATTATTACATGAAATCTTGCACAGGTATCTTAAAGCAGTATCTGTTGAGCTCATAATGCTCTGAGAATGATAAACGTGATAAAATCCAGTATTTTATACTTTCAATCCCAGCTCTGCAATTTAACAGTATTTAAAACTCAACTTGGGGTTCAACAATATTTGTGTATTCTTTTTTCATAGTTTTTCACAGGATTCATAAATCCCATGCAGTTATTTAAGTGATGAACTATATGGAGAAAGAAGGAAGGAGGGAAAAAAATTTCCCTTGGCTGAAGATACAAAACTCCTTTAGCACACAAGAACCAAGATAGGTAATTCAGGACCCTGGAACTGCAAAGACTGCTTTTCAAAATCTCTTCCCAAGCAGCCTAGTTCAAGCAATCTGAGTATCCCATTATATCAGCATTGTAGGATACCAATTTCATTTTCACTTGCCCCACAATTGCTTTTATTTAATCTAAGCTTGTAGATATCAGCCATAGCTACCACCAGACATTTTCGATATTGAATTCATACCATAAAGTTCTCCCTGAAACACAAGCAGCAGCAAATTGCACCCTTTAATACTTATCTACTCATCACTGACTTTAGCTTTAAAATGCAGGAAGCATTCAATCAGCCAAATCAGTTCTGCTTGTTTTCTCAAAGCAGCAAACATCCTTAGGTAAGCCTCATAACAGCCAGATCAGCAAGAGAGCAGTAATCAGAAGAGAACGTCAATCCTCTTGTGGGACAAGGAGTAAACATATTTATCAGCACCCTCGCAGAACTATTCAAATAATTTCACATTCCCAACTGTAAAATTTAACAAGTCCCTTCTCCCCATATAGGACAAGAAGAAAGAAAAAAAGAACAGGGATACTCTGCAAGAAACATTTTGTACTAATAAAGACAACTCTACAAGGCTGTAACAGATGTAGAGTACATGTCTACCATTTTGTTCCATGACCTATTCCACTTCCATACTCTTTTTATACTTTTAAAATTAGCAAAAAACACATGACAAGCCAGTCAGTACAGACTTGGCCTACTGAAAAGCACATATTTTCTCCAAGGACAATACAGATTCCTAGCCAAAAAATGGTGTGAAGAAAACCCTAAATTCCCTAAGGGGAAAAACACACTTTCCAAACACTGGGTTGGCATCAGACAGCAAAGTCTCGTCTTCTGTCGATGTAAGTTTTCAGGTCACAGGAATATTTCCTGGGAGAGCTGAAGGTACCCAGTAGCAATGGCTTGTGTAAGATGGCAGCTACTTATAAACTCAAAAAATCTTTGGTCCTAAATGAAATCACTGATACCATTTAAATACTCTGCATCAGTACACCATGAGTACAGGTGAAGACACTAATGAGCGTGAAGGATATCACTTCCTCCCCTATGAATTACTGCTAGACTTTTCGGCCTTCAGTGTAAAGTCATCTAAATTCATTTAATAAATTCTCTGCTCTGTCAGCCTCTTCTTTCAAACACTGCATTTGTCCTTCATGTGTTCACTCACAAAATATTCAGAGCCAATTATTCAGCAGTTTTGTTGTAACATTGAGGCTGCACCATATGCACATACACAGCTCAAATTCTCTTTTGACTTTAGCAGTGTCCTACATGCTGAGTTTGGTCAGATGGGCTTTAGAGGGGATGTTGAGTTTTTAATTATGTTTCTAGGAGAGTGAGTACGTCTTCCCACATTCATAAGCCAAGTTAGTTCTAACTGCTGGAGCAAGAAGAGTAAATGAAATGTATTAGGTTTTATTGGACAGGGGAGGAAGGCATTCTTCCATAGAAGCTGCAAAATTTTCTTCTTTGATTGTTACGGAAGCTAATATTACATACAGCTGAAGTTGAAGATGAGGAAGGGAATAAGAAGAGACAGAAGCTGAAAAAACACAAGCCTAGATGTGAGCTCTGCAGCTTGGGGGTAGGAACAGGAGACTTGAGAGTCCTTTCATTACTTTAACACTTCTGATGTGATAATTATTGTGGAATCTGACCTCTAATCTGGGATTTACCTATATTTGTTTCCATTTTTTAAATTTCCTTTTTTCTTTCAGCAACCACATCATACCACTCAGGCAGTTCTTATCTCAAAGACCAAGAGGAAGCTCATTTTACTCAAACGTTTTTCTTTTTCCTATGAATTGTATATTACTCCCCCAACCATGCAACTCTGCATGGAATTAGACTTAAGACATTCAGAAAGACCTCTACGGTTCTCAAATATGTAAATATGTTTATTTGTTTACTCAATTAAATAAGTTACATGCACAACTCAATGCATAATTACCAATAAAATATTGTTTATATTGTTCTCAGTACAAACTGAATGTGGCTATTCATTAAACCAAAGGTTAAAGTGCACATATTTATGATTTTAGACTATTCTTTCTTTCTTTCTTTCCTGTCACCAGAGATATTAAAATGCAGTATATTTCTGTAAGCATTATGGGGAAATACCCAGGTTATGATGTATTCATTATTTACCTGGTTCATTTAGGTGGCTGTTAGACATCAGTAAGATTGGTAGACTGCTCATTATCAGGTACGGCAATTACAATTACCTAGAAGCTTGAACATTTGGGTTGCATGAAGTTTTGCATTACCAATAATGTCTGAATGCTCATCTGGCATGAAAAGTCAGACATTAATTTTTCCATGGCAGAAATGTGTTCTTTTAATCCTTTTTGGAAGAAAATAGAGTACTTTAAAATATTCTGACATGGAGTATTTTAACGTTCCTATTCCCAGCACCTCAGCAGACTTCTCAGTTTCGTGGAAAGTTCCAACATAATTATCATATTCAATGTAGTCATTCCTTCATCACAGAAAGATGTTTTTGTTGTTAGGAACTTTTCTGAAGCTGATGTTTAAGATTTTTAAAAGGCACAGACTTTATGCAAATAATTTATCTAAACTTACCTACTTTCTAGGCATAAGATTTCTGTTTGAAGATAAGGTTTTCATTGAGATCCTTGTTTTGCTTTTGCTTGAAATGTAAAAATTTGACTCAGAAAGTAATTACACAGACTATCAATTTGCTTGAGATCACAGTCTCTGTAATGTTGTAACCAGTAATTTAAGACCCCTGGTTCAAAGGCCTTTGTTTTCATCTACAGGCTAGATGAGTGGACAGTGAGGTGGATTGAGAACTGGCTGAATGGCAGAGCTCAGAGGGTTGTGATCAGCGGCACGAAGTCTAGTTGGAGGCCTGTAGCTAGCTAGAGGTGTCCCCCAGGGGTCAGTGCTGGGTCCAGTCTTGTTCAACTTCTTCATCAATGACCTGGATGAAGCGATAGAGTGCGCCCTCAGCAAGTTTGCTGACGATACAAAACTGGGAGGAGTGGCCGATACACCAGAGGGCTGTGCTGCCATTCAGAGAGACCTGGACAGGCTGGAGAGGTGGGCGGAGAGGAACCTCATGAAGTTCAACAAAGGCAAGTGCAGGGTCCTGCACCTGGGGAGGAATAACCCCATGCACCAGCACAGGCTGGGGGCTGACCTGCTGGAAAGCACCTCTGCGGAGAAGGACCTGGGAGTCCTGATGGACAACAAGTTGACTAGGAACCAGCAATGTGCTCTCATGGCCAAGAAGGCCAATGATATCCTGGGTTGGTTGCATTAGAAAGAGCTTTGCCAGCAGGTCGAGGGAGGTGATCCTCCCCCTCTACTCAGCCCTGGTGAGGCCATGCCTGGAGTGCTGTGTCCAGTTCTGGGCTCCCCAGTACAAGAGAGACATGGACATACTGGAGCAAGTCCAGTGAAGGGCTGCTAAGGTGATGAAGGGACTGGAGGATCTCTTGTATAAGGAAAGGCTGAGAGAGGTGGGCCTGTTCATCCTAGAGAAGAGAAGACTTAGGGGGGAATCTGATCAATAGGTTTAAATACCTGAAGGGAGGGTGTAAAGAGAATGAGGACAGATTCTTTCCAGTTGTGCCCAGTGACAGGACGAGAGGCAACGGGCACAAACTGAAACACAGGAAGTTCCGTCTGAACACGAGGGAAAACTTCTTTACTGTGAAGGTGACTGAGCACTGGAGCAGGTTGCCCAGAGAGGTTGTGGAATCTCCATCCTTGGAGATATTCAAAAACTGTCTGGACATGGTCCTGGGCAAAGTGCTCTAGGCGACCCTGCTTGCACAGGGGGGTTGGACTAGATGATCTCCAGAGGTCTCTTCCAACCTCAACCACTCTGTGATTCTGTGACCAAACGTCTGTCTGTATCAAGAGTATAAAAAACACCACAACTTCTAAAAATTAAAACAAAAAGCTACAGCTAAATGATGTCAGAAGAGAACTAGTTGCTAACCTACATGCCATTCACTTCTTATAACAAAATTTCTTACAATAAAGATACACCTGAAAAACAAATTCCCCAATGCGTAGTAAAAAAAATATTAGCTCTGTATTTTGTTTTAGTATAAAAGACAGAACATGTTACTCTGTTCAAGAACATCTCTAGGTTTAGAGCACACTAAGCATTTAAGTAACTCTGCTGAAATTTGTAAATATCTGTATATATCATTGATGGTGGAGAGTCGCAGAAAGATGTAAAAGCTCATCTCCACAACACACTTTTCACTCAAAGATAAATCAAGAGATTCCCCCAATTTCAAAAGGGGTCATCTGCACTGAACGGAACCTGGTGTAGGTCTTAGATATTCTTCCCATTTAGTGACATATTATTTGAGATCAGATTATGCTTCTGGGAATGCAGAGTTTATTATACTTGTTTGCAAAACACTTTTCACTCCAATACCTCCAAAGAGGCAGCTTAAACTAGAGCAGTTTGTTACCTTTGAGCTTCTTTTTGCTTTTCCAGTTCTACTGTCTTCCTTTCTTGTTCCTTCTGCTTCAGTCTCTCAGCTTCCAAGTTTTTTTGTTTCTGTAGTTGCTGTTTGTTATGTATTTCTCTCAGCTCCTAGAGAAAAAAGTAAAATATGTGTAACCATATACCACCTGAATCATAACAAATGGCCCCCTATATTTCATTGTGAAATAATAAAATTTGTAAATGCTTGGAAATCTCTGTTCAAACTTTCAGTATTACAAAATGCTATGGCAGATATTTAAGGTAGATTTCAAAGCTCTCTAAATCACTTACTGTTTACCTATTTTTACTCATATTACCTGAGATGTTAATGAATTAAAAAACAAGCGAGACTTTATTTAAATACGACTTAAAAAAAAGTTTGATAAAATGTCATCTGAAAAGTCACTTAAATGAATTCAACAAAGCAGGAAACAAAATAAAACTTATTATATTTTGTAAAAAAAATAAATAAATAAATCTGGCCTCTGAGCTGCTCATACTAGCAATCGTTTCAGTTTATCGGTTTTATTCTGAAGTTAATGGCAATTTTCCTGCCAAGTAAACTGCTAAAGAATCTTCAGGATTGTTTTATAGTCAGAAGATTGAATTCTTTAAGCAATGCCTTTGGGATGAAATTGTGGCAAAGAGAGTATTCATCCATATACAAGTATTGGTTTTGCTCTAACTAGCTTGAAATATTTAGAATATAAAAATATAATAAAAATGTCATCTTTTCTCATGATTTCTTTTCAGTATGAACACCAAATATTAACACAAATATAAACTTTATCCTGAATCTTTTTCTATAACCTAGAATTTTGAGTCTAAACTCCTCACTGTTATAAGGAAAAAAGGATACTTTACTTAAAAATGAAAATTTTCATTGAAAAGAGGCCACACTAAAAAAAAAACAAACAAAAAAAGGTTTGATGAAAATATTGTACACACAATAATATCCAGTAAAAGTCTGTAGCAGGAAGCTTGGTATCTTAGTAACGTCTAATTTTATTGAAATATATTATAAGACTTATACCAGACAGTTATGTTTAGATAAATCTTAAAAAGTTTATCTTAATTTGCTCAGGGATTAAAACAGTTAATCGTTTAAGTATTATTCATACATTGGAATAATTTTTCAGAAACTCACTGTCTGGCAAATTTGCCAAATAAAATTTTCATATAACCATTCCTGTGCATCGACTGAAATAAAGAAAACTGCATAACAGCAACAAAGGGGAGAACTAAATAGCAAAAGTGATTCAAAGGGCAAAATGAGAAAAGCTTTAATAAACTAATTTGACAACATTATTAGTAACTTCTTAGCTATAGTTTCATAAGAGTTAAACTTTAAAATTTGTTTATTTACAGATTGTACTTGCCTGCATCTAAAATTTTTTGTTAGTGAAATGCATGCATGCATTAGTGCTTCAAATTGCACACCAGGCAACACCAGAGTTTAAGATAATGTCAAAATAGCTACATAATGAAGAGGAGTAGCACATGACCTTAGCAAGGTATTAAAAACACTTCTGATAAATGGATGAAAGTTTAGAAAAAGCTGAATTGAACCTAGTGTCCTAGCTCTCAGTCTCATTTTATTAATGATCCTCGATTTTATCTTCAATGAAAACTGAATTCAACATTGCTACAGAGATAATCAGTTTCTATACAAGTTTTTACTACTACACAAAGCTCATTGAAATATGGAGATAATTTGGGCAATACCATATTTTATGACCACAGTAATTTTCCAGAGTCACATTAAAGCTTAGCAGATTCTTAGAATTTAGAATAGATATTACAGAATGTAATATAAACCATTTTTGCAAAACCTCCATAATTATTCAGGCAGGATAGTGCCTTTGGGAAAATTTTCAAACCCTGAATGCACATGGTTATAAACATTCATGCATAACCTGATTTTGGACTAGGGAAAAGGATTACTTAAAAAAAAAAAAAAAAAAAAGCATTAGTAATATTCAGTATCATGGGTTCTTAGCAGTTGGCCCATAAAGAACAATGAGCACAAGGGTTCAGGAGACTGCAGTGAACACAACTGATCAACTGCACCTAGAGCTACAGGCCGCCTATGACTAAATTCTGCATTTCTGCAGCCCTAACTGAAGTGGTCATTTTCAATAGCTCTACATTATTAATTCAGTTTCTTTAATGTTGTCACACTTGTAAAGTATTGAGATGACCCTTGTTTCAAATTAACTTTTCTATGGGAACCACAAACATCACCTTCTCTACATGATCACCCAAACTCTTATTTGTATCAAAAAATGCATGCAGGTGCAAAAGAGAAATATATCTATACAACCATAAAAACATTAGCAATACAGTGATTTACAAGCATTCGTCTAAAAGGACAGAGATTAGAAAATGGCACAGATGAAAGTAGATTCCCACCTAGCCAACAGCGTTATGAATTTCTGTAGCTTACAAAAATCTACAAATGCACAAAACTAAGCATGTGCAAAGCTCCTGAAGCTCAAAATACTGTTGTTGTGAAACACCAAATATCTTGAGTAGTATTAACCATTTTAACAAGCTGTTTCTCTTTCCTAAGTAAAGAGACTGCCATTCAAAGCACTGGTGAATTTTTGACTCCTAAGTTCAGTTAAGCTTTAGTGCTGGCTTCAGCTTAGAAATCCTTTGTTGCTCTACTTTCTCTACCTTTCCCTCATATTCATTCCCTCTTCTATCATTTAACTTTGTATGCCATGAGGCCTAAGTTTCCAAGCAATATCTTAAGTCCTAGCCTCATAAGACAAAAGCAAACTGCAGTTGCTATTGAACAGACAGAACTGAGATAGTCAGGTATTTCTATTAAGGCAACATTGAAGATAACCTTTTGCTACTTGCAAAATTTTAAGCTATTTAGGTAACAGTGCTTTCCAGGTGTGCTTTTTCTTCCCCTTTGCATTTTTATCCCATTCATTCCAGCATTTGAGCAGTTAAATAGGAATAATCTCTAGGCAAAGAAAGTGGAACTAAAATCCTTAGGAGTATTAAGGCCATCAGAATTAAAACAAGCAAAACCCCAAAATATGGCAAAACCCCCAAAGCTTTAAATATGACAACCCAAATGAAAGTATCTGAGCTTAGTTTACAAATTTCTTACTAAAGGGTAAACTAGAAAGAATGATTCAGTTCTTCTATACTCACAGACTCAGGAGGACTCTAACTCCAAATATGCCTTTTTTTCCCTCCTTCAGAAAACCATCCCTAATTCTCAAATCCATAAAAGCAAGCCAAAACTTGCAAGACATCTGTGCACCAGATATTATTTACTTCCACTCAAAGTCCAACTACAAGGCTAGTCCTGACTTTATATTTTAATTATAGCTTAGACATCTTATGTTAAGCCTAAGCACAAAACTGGGGGTGTTCTAGCTATGAGCAATGTTTTCATGCCTGTCTGAAGAAAGTAGTTTCCCATACTGACAACATGCAGCCAGTTCATTAACTGCTGCATCACAGCCTCCAACATTTGAATTCAGGTCCAAATAGCTAAACAATTTTGCTTGCTTATTTTGCTCCTTTATCCATACGTTAAGTTTAGGATATAAAGGGGACAGTTTTTATAACTAATAAAGTTTTCCACAGACATTTTAGCACATTACTCCCTCCCCACTAAGCCAATGGGCTACTTCAGTATTTTGTGAGGAGATTTTGCAGAGTGACCTACCTAAAAGAGTTCAGAAAATCCACACTAGTTTAAACAGCTAGCATTGGATGGAATAGTTTTGGAGGTAAAAACGGGATAAACAGCCTTCTTTGCATCAGTTATGAGGAAATAAAGATTTGATCAGTATCTTATGCAACAGATCCCTGATGCTTTGCCAGCTACCAGTGGGAGGATGGGGGAGAGCAAAGGATCTCCCACAGTGCTATAGGACACCAACTGAACGAAATTATAGTAACACTTCAACAGTCAACAGAATGAAATTCAGCACAGTCCTACGCTCACCTTTTACAAAGACAAGCAACTTAAAGTTGTACATTTGCAAATTGTATACTGTAACTCTGAAGACATAACAACGCTTTGTTAATTTGCAGTGTGCAGGACAAGGCATATCTTAACCCAAAAGCAGAAAAAACTGTTACCTTTCTACTTAATTCACAAACAGACCAACAAGTACAGAAGTAATTTTTAGGTGTTGCAATAGCCACATTTAGGCACCCACATAATATTGAATATGAATTAAAATATGAATTTCAGCAGAGTAATATTCACTGCATACAGACAAGTCATATTGCTATGAAAACCTGAACTTGTTGTACTGTAATGGTTTAAGCCCAGATTTTGCCTTTTGACCAAAAGACGAGAGAGTTTAGGACACTCTTCAAGGATCACATCCCAGGGTTTCCATCACCAGATCTCCCCTTGAGGCAAGCCAGAGCATCTGATCCCAGAGAAAAGAACCCTACAGTTCTGTGCTCACTGAGGCTCTCCTGCAGCAATGCTCTGCTACCCCATTCCTCAGCTCGCAAAATGCCTGGTTGGTCCTCGACAGAGTCAGTTCCTCCTCTCACCCCGTATTACAGCTGATTGATCTGGTTTGGGATTTGACAAGGGGAATGTATTGCCATCTCTCTCATACCCAGAATCACAAATTTGCACTGCTCTGTAGGAATACTTAATATAAAAGTGATTTCTGTTTAAAAATTCTGAACATCATGACCAAAAATAGGCAATTAACTTAAAACCTTGACATGTCAGATATGCAAAAGAAATAACTAACTACTACCTTGCCCAGGTTGTAATTCAAGCCATGCTCCTCATCTAGGCATTAAGGATTAGATAAAGAATCAAATTACAAACTCTTATCTTTGCGTACGTTTTAGTGCTAGCACCTCTTACTAAATACTAACTTAGTTAAACACTGCACACTCATCTGTTTATGGTAAAGTGAAGCACATAACTGGAGGAGGTTCATCACTCAGATTGAGATAGTTGTGTACTGCCTGAGTAGGGCATGGAGACCTTTAGAAAGGAGTCTAAGTAGTTGACGCAGCCCAGGAGAACTGCCAGGCACTGCAGCATTGCATCTTCCATTGCCACTGACTGGAAGAAAGAAATGCTCAAATGTAAACAGGCATTCATAGGCAAGACTTGTCCCGTGCACACTGACCAGACAGGGACTGACAACAACTGCAACATGACACAAAATGTAAAACACTTTCAAGAACTTGATTCTGGATGTTCACCACCTCTTCCAGGCACTGAGAAGAGCTTCTCAGCCACATTAACATATTTCTGAAACACTAGTTCAGTGGTTTTCTCCCGTGCATTAACACCAATAAGCCCTAAATACGTGATTCTTCTGAGTTATATTAAGTGGTTATTTGGTCTTTGGGGACAAGAACTGTATTAAGAATTATTTTAATTGCTTTATCTGACAGAGCGTAATGGCTGATCTTTGTAAAATTTAAATGTAAATTTAAACTGAATTTAGAAAGAATTTATAAAGCTAAATTATAGTAGAACCATACTTATACGAACAGAAAATCTAATACAAAAATTTCTATTGCAAAGAACTATTTTATAAAGTAGAAGAAATAAACAAGCATCAGTTACATTTTACTAATATCTGTATCAATATTAATTGTTAGATTTCTAGGTTAAGATTTTTAAAGAGTACCTAAATCTAGACTCGTTGAACCATATTTAAGCATAAAAATAAGTGGCTGATTTTCAACCTTGTTAAAGACTGGGTCACTTATTCTGTAGCCAAACACAGCATAGTCCACAAGACTACTACTTTCTCTGATAAAATGCCTCAATCTGATTTAAAAGGATATCTGTCCACTTGGAAGCTAGCTAGAGTACCTATTTCTTTGCCAAAAAGTACTCTTTTCCAAAAAAGCACTTTAGCTTTAAGCTAAAACCATAGTGGCGTTTGACTTCTAAGTCCTACCAGTTTCTTCCTCAAACCATGTGGTTGTAACTCTATAGACATTCAATAAAAGATATCTGCATCTATGTGCTCTGAAACACTGATAATATTTTATACTCCAGAGTTTTTGAAAAGAAAACAATTCTTTAAATATTTTAAACTCTTGAGATATTGACTGGAAAAAAAATAAGTAACTGGAGTGCTCAAGCTCCAAAGGAACAATCAGAAGAACTTAAATCCATTATTTTTTAGGGATAAAAAAAAAAAAAACACAGTGAAAAATCATTTCTCTCTCTGGTCACTCGTACATGCTACTAAGACAAAAAGCAAAGATGAGCTAATTTAACATCAACTGTGAGTGTTCACTTACTGCACAGCATAAAATACTACATAATACGTAGGCAAATGCAGTGCAATCCACTGTACACGATAGTGTTAAAAAGCTGACCTGTAAGCTAAAATACATTAGTACCTCAAGTAAACCTTGATATATGGTCTCATTAATGAAAAGGAACACTAGATATTAGTGAAATTGTTCATTTTATCTTGTACTGAGCATTATCTCAGCGTAGTTTGGTATCTGCTATCAGTAGATCAAGTGTAGCCTGTTTCAAGAGAATAAATTAAAAATCTAGTTTTGCAGAATTAAAGGCAATAGATGTTCATAGTCAAAAGGATAAGGGATAAACTTCAATATTGATGATAAAATGCTATAATTTAATATTGCCATGAACTTGGCTGTGTTTTAAGAATTTCATGAAAGCTAATAAAATACTTTGGCATATACCTTGTAGTCAGAGAGCAGTGGCCTATGTATTTGCAGTTTTAGTTCTATTTTCTATTAAATTAAGCATTTTAGCTAATTAAAGACATATTACTCTCTCTCCCAGTAGGAAACATTTGCAAAATGCTACAAGATGATATATACATAAAACGGTATTTAGATACGCTTCTTTTTCTGGTAATTCTCAAACAGTAGCTGTGCCACATCATTCTGCTTCTAGTTCAGATGTTACATTTTAAAAAAAATGAGGCAAGCACCAGTGCTCCTCCATTTGACAGTATACAAAAGCTGCACGAGGCAGTGCTAACTAGGGTGCTGCTGTCCTAAGAGCTACCTCACCAAAGAGGCACCTCTGTTAGTGTACTGGAGCACAAAGGAAGAGCAGATCATCATAGAAAAAGCCAATCAGTTTTAAACCCACAAGACAATTTAGGAAGTGCTTTGATTAAAAATGGAGTTTTAAACTTATTTTTTAAAAAATAAATATTCAAGCCTACAGATATTGCCCACCTTTACATATTTTCCCTTAGTTTACAAAATAACAAGCCTTTATTATATTTAGAAGTCAGACATGGTAGTAGTTTTGATACATTTACTTGAAAAAGTTTTCTATTTAAATGTGAGCATTATGCAGTTGACTGATAATTATATAAATTGGAAGGTATTGTAGCATAAAAAGAAACCACTGTATTTATGCACCCAGTTACTAATAAACAAACAAAAAATTCCTCTCTTAACTAGGGAAATTATTTATTTGGCAATTATATATAAGCAATTGTCTATCAAATTCAAATATTGGAGCCATCTTTCCACTGACAGTTACCAAAAAGTAGTCACAGACTTTTGCCTGTTTAGATTAAAAGATTCTGAGAATTATTCAAATTCAGACTACTTTGATTTGAGCAATGTTACTCCATAAGGAACAGGAGCGTTCTGACTTGGTATGAGAACTTGGCTTCCACTTCACACAAAACGCTAAGACTAAGAGAGTCTCCAGAAAACTTTCACTTGTTTTGTGCATAAGGTCTCACATTCAAGGTGTTCTGAGAGCTCCCTCCGCAAGAACGAAGGCCATTAAATCACTGTTGCGTACACAACATCTAGGTGGTCTCTCTGCTAGTGAGAGTACTAGAACAATCCCATTATTATGCGGAGCCCAGGAAAGGGAAGTAAGTTGACATTTAAGTCTAATAATAAAAAAATCCAGGCCCCCCACCAAATATATCTTGCAAGCCTAGTGAAGTTATAAAAAGAAGTTACAACTCTCTCTGAATTAAGCTCCCATCTCAGTTTCAGTAGCACAACTGTCCCACTAACTTGTCTTTCCTCCTCTAAAACTCATCTCTTCCAGCAAGCAAGAGAGCTGCAGCAAGGCAAAAATACTAACATACAGCATCACAAAGTGATCTTCCTATTAAGCACTGCTTCTACTACACATTATGAAATCAAGAACTCAGTATCTTGGGTCTGAGGAAGTTTGCTGAAGCTTTCCTTAAAAAAAGTCCACAGAGCTAACTTTTATCATTTTAAGTGATAATTCTAAATACTAAAATTTGAACACAGAAATCAATTTTCCTATTCAACTGAAAAACAGTTTACAGCTAGACAATTTATTCTTGGATGGATAACAGACACTTTGATAAATCAATGTCTTTGCTTAATCTGAATTTTCAATTTTTAATCATCACTAGCCTGTTATTTGTTAAGTTGAGCTGTTCAATATCTAAATAACTGAATTTAAATTATTTTCCTTAGTGTCACAGGACTAAGATTATTCACCCCCTACCCATTTATAAACTGTTTGGGTCACTCATGATCAAATCGAGTGCTGACACTAATTTTAGAATGAATGTGTTTTGGTCATATTTATCTGCAAAGCACTGCAAAAGGATTCATTTTAAAAATGTCACCCCAAAAGCACAACATTTTAAGATGTAACTGAGGTAAGTCATTCCATTTTCTTTAAAAAAAGACAAAAAAAAAAATCCTGTGAATATTTTGCTCGGTTTTGTGTCTCTTATGATTCTCCCCTTTCCACCTCCCTGCCTAAGATCACACGAGAATCTCTCTAAATTGGCATGGAGACTGCTAGTGGTATGGCCTACAGCTTTTTATTTTTCCTATATTTATTAGTAATTTTAATATTAATTATTGCTTAACTTGAAACACGCCTTTCACCCTATAGCATATAATGTAACCATAGTTGATGTGATTTTGAAACAGAGACATTAATGTATTGATTATTGTTCTTTTCCTTCTAAATACTTGTAGCACAAATTATTACATCTTGCAGGAAACTGAATATTTTTCTAGCCAGCTTTCAGGAGAAACCATTGGTTAACTTTGCAGACAGAATACTTCAACATTAAAATATTACTTTCATTAAGAAAAAAAGAAAATATGACTGCTATTAAAAATTTGGAACTGAAGACTGGTTTGTAACTTCTCTCTGAAGAATATTTTTCCTCTACTGACTTTTTCAATTTCTGCAGTTTTATTATGCAAAAAATAAACAAATCACACAGTTTCAACAGCAGACTGATCAATAAAGCATGAAACCACAAACAAGACACAACTACATTTAGGAACAAGTATGAGTTTATAAAGACCAGATAAAAACTCTGCATATAAGCAGAAAATCAAGTCACAACTATTTGAATTTGAAGCACTGATTCCAGCATATTCCCTGATCTACTATAGTCTTGCCCTCCTTTGATGCAAAAGGGCAGAAACTGGCAATTTTACAGAGCATCTCAGATCTAGAATCAGAGCTCAAATTTATTTTTAAACAGATTCTCTGGATTAAGTTGATTCAAACTCTGAGTTTAGATGCTCAGTAGCACTTTCTTTAAACAAAGAAATGATAGATTTCAGAATGTGTCCAACACTAATATTCTGAATCAATCATTTTAGTTCAATGTATTTTCCCATGATCAAGGTAGAAAGTGATTAATTGAACACTTAGAAGAGAGGGTTAAAAAGTCTACAATTACCTTCAGTTGATTATTGAAAATATCAATTTCTTGAAGTTTAGATCTGGTTTCTTTTTCTACTTCATCTAGCTGGTCTCGTAGCTGTTGACGGGCTAGTTCCTTGGCTTCTAAGGCTCGTTTGATAGTAAGAATAGAATCTCCTGTTTTTAAACATATTGTCAAATAAATATTTTCTTACATGGAGAATTTCAGGTCATAGAAAGCACCATTTTTCAACATGCATCTTCCAAGATAAAAAATATATTGCACAGTATGTTGTGCAATGTAAGATCATATGCTACACAAACTGACTTGGACACATATAAAAATATACTTACTATGCAAACTGTTCTGTTGAACTTGCTTTAGTTGGTCATTGAGTAATTGCTTTTCTGGAATCAACCTTCCAAGCATCTGCTGAGATTCCTGAACAGAAAATAACAAGGGAGGAGAAAATGAGAAACAAGCAAAAAGGTGACTGATGACCTTAGCTGTATGACTGACCTTAGCTGTATGACTTCTTGTTTTGTGGTTTTTTGTTTTTTTGGTTTTTTTTTTTTTTTTTTTTGGAAATGACTTTTTTTCCCCACTAAATCATGCTTTATTATCTAAGCACTATCTGTGTGGTACCACCACTCAGAAATAGTTGTCTGCCAGTTTGTCCTAGCTTCTGCCTTTTTTTTTTTTAAACAAAAAAAAACAAAAAAGTGAGCATACCAAATTCACGCATATTACTTTAGAATTAATTCCCACTGAATATGCACATCGCTTTAGAACTAGTTGAAATTTAGAGCAAGAAAAGAGAAGGACAGATTTCAGGAAATGTTAAAGCAAGCGCTTGCTAACAGTTTACTTCTCATTTTAATAAGTAAATACTAACTTTGATCAGGAATAGAATGACAAATATTTTCAGTTTATTTTAAAAAAAGATGAAGAAAATAAAGGCTCCCGTTTTAAAGAAATACCTTAGGATCAAAAGCTATGCAACACAAACCCTACTAGATGAAAATACTTGAGTTCCAGATCTCTGTTTACTACTCTTGAAAGAAATCAGGGTCTCTCTCAGTTTTAACATGCATTCATAAGACTGCGCACCAACAAATTACAGGAGATCTTGCAGATGAAGAAGTCCTCCTTTGGTGGATCACATATAACCCTTGCTCTTTCTGGAAAATGAAGTTCTACTTCATACACCTTTCACAAAAGCCTTGACCTCCAACTTCAGGTTGTCAGAACAAATTATAGAAGCCTGATATGAAACAGCTTAATTTATAAAAGCTGTCGGAGTGTCAACATCTCATCTTTTCAGACAAGCTAAGTAATTTATTTCAGCAGCTGTCTTGACTTGAAGTCTTTTGAGGAACCGACAATCTGGCAAATTCAATTTGTCACGAAGGGTTGGGAAAGACATAATACAACTCTAAGAATAATTGTCATCTAATTGCTTAATCCCAGAGTGAGTCCCATGAAAGGTTTTTAATTCTTGTTGCAAGAACACAAAGCTGACTGCGCTGAAATGACTTCATGGTTGCCTCGCTTCACTCCTGGCTGGTTTTGATTGGGCCACAACAGCGCAGGCCTCAGATTTGAAGATTACATAACAAGCACAGACTACTGTAATCTCTTTCATTCCAGCCAGTATACTTTGGTCACACAGCAGAATCAAGGACTTTGAATTCACAAAGTATCAAAATTAAGATAAACTATGCATTTGACTACCAGGAGTTACACATGAAGTTCATTGTTGAGCTGCATTGCCTATAACACAAGATCTTTTTCAGCCCTTCAAGGATATCACAAAGGCCACATATTCCTATCATGGGACTATCAGTCCCTACCTAGAACCAAATGAGAAACAGCAATATATAAGGTAGCATTTTCCAAACTATTTGCCAAGGGGCCTGCCTCCTTCCCAACCACCACAGTTAGCGTGCTGTTAAAATACACACAAAACACTGTCCCTTGTGTTCAGCACTTGCCCCTTCTACCACCTCCCTGGCCCAAATACCTGCATGTCCTACGTCAAAGTTTGGGATGAAGATTTTAAATAGTATTATTAAATTAGTATAGCACATAGGCATCATGGAAATGAAGTTTTCAAGTAGTATGACCCAAGAAATGCAGCACCTAGTTGACTAAATATATTGATAGATAAACTGCAAGAGAGAGAAAAAAAAAAACAGCTTTCAAAACACAGGGTATCATAATCCTATCATTCCATTTTGAGAAGCCCTTAGATAAGACAAAGACAAATAGCAGAATGAATCTCTTAACTGAGATAGGATTTACACAAAAATTACCATTCTTGAAGCACAAAAACTAATAGAAGGCAATATTTCAGGGTGGAGTGTAATCCTAGACTGTTTATTTTTAAAAGGCAGAATACTTCTAAGCTCCAGACTATTGAATTTTAATACACAGAATATTTTGGAGAGCATTTAAGAACAGAAGATGCCAAGGGACCAGGAGGGTGAAGTTCTGTTCCCTTTAATCACAGACAACCATACAATAGATACCTAGTCCAAAATGGTCAGCAACACACTAGTTCTGCTTTCCACACCCTTTAATTCGACTGAAAACACAGACATACAGAACTACCAGACACTGGAACAGAAGAAACTAATAGCATCACTAACACTGTATTTTCATGCAACAACAAGAATTGAATGATGTCCCATATAAGAGCAGAAAGCAAACACAGCAATTAAAACCCAGTTTTTTTCAACCTAATGGGGGAAAACTCTGCTCTGACCTTAAACCCTGAGCAAGAGGCATCTCAGAACTGAGATACCACTAGATACACCAGGACTCTCTGCCACATATCCCATCTCCAGTGCTTCAGAGGAAAGCCAAACTACTTGGGAGCCAAACTGTGTATCGAGGGAGGCAAATAATCCTTGCAGATAACCAGCAGAAGCCCTCAATACAGTATAAACATGGCTCAAACATATACACTTAAGGAACAGGAAGTTTGTGTCCTTCCAACCACCGCTGGCAATGTCACTCTACCAGATACCACTGACTCCTATAACTAGCACAAATTTTCATCACCCAGGATTCTCCTGTTATACAATTTCTTCCACAATTTTAATCAAAATCCATCTTGAAACTAATTACTAGGTTGAAGAATAATTACTTGCTTTAATTAACTCATCTTTCCATAACAAGTGTCAGGTGTATCAAACTAAAGTATTTCCAGGTAAAGAGATAATACCCTACAAAGAATTGTCAATATTGTTTTGTTTTTTTTAAACCAAATGGAGAGTTTAGAACATGAAAAATCTCCTTTTAAAACAGTTATATACTCCTTTATTTTTTCCTCTACAAATTAAATAGTAAAATTTACAGCATATTTGAAAAACTGACCATTTGGGGGGAAAAGGATACATTCAACGTCATCATAATTTCTCAATCCACTCTTTTAGGTTTTCCCTGTATAAAATTTGGCCTTTTCTACTGATTAGTGACATTTCGTGCTCATGATGCCAAATGTGACAAATCCCTCAAGCAACACGAACTGAAACATTACTGGTGGAGATCAATGATCACCTGAGAGAAGACAATACCACAAAGCCACAGCTACTACTTTCAATATGAAAAAAGCTCCTCCCCCACCTCCAACCAAAAATCCAGCAAACCAACCACCAAGAAAGCCAAGTGCGGTTTTCATTACTGGGGAGCAGTCATTCTCAATAAAGCAATTTAGAAAGCAAACAGTCAAAAGCGTATTAATTAGGCTGCTGGATACATACTGTCTAGTACCACTTAAAATGACTAGAGATGGTTAAAAATCACTACAAATACAATAATGATTCCAAAACAAGTGTAAAATTTAGACAACTGTGCAAAATTCACTCTACTTGACCTGGACATTTCAGTAAAGTTTCAGTGCAGTAAACTAATTAGTCTTCTTCATAGACAAAAAGCAATTGTACATTGAAATGCTGAACAAAAAACAAACAAACAAAAAAGCAACCTGTTTTTCTACCATTGTGATTTGGCAATGAGTAGCATAAACAAAAATTTAGAGCGCTGAAAAATCCTTCTACCCTCCTTCACTTTTTCCTTTCATGCTGATACAGTTAAAACCAATACATAAAAGAATTAGGTAAAGAAAGCACATCTACAGTCAGCCAAGCAGATGATTAAAGAAACTAGAAAATGCTAAAGCGAGAGTCTGCAGAGAACACTGACACTGCCATTTGTTTATCTAGTACTTTTAAATAAGCTACTTAAACACATCTACTTGTAGATGGATTATCCCTCTCATTACGTGTTTCCCAAGTGTTAGTTTCACATTTTTTTCCTCCCCTGCACCTTCTATTTATTATAGCTTCTATTTATTATAGCTTCTATTTATTACAGCTATGAAATCTCATTCAAAATTCTTTATAACAACAGCTGTATTTTCTTACGGATTAGTACGATGACTGTTATAATAGGAACCAATCCCAACTGCAGCATATTGGCCTTTACTATTATATAAATGACCTAACGCTTTTTGCCATGACGTATCATTATTTCCTCTTAATTTGTTATATTATGACAAAAGCAAAAGAGTTACTTTACCTTTCTTTCCTCACTGTAGTTGCCAATTAAAAAAAAATTGCTGGCAGTTAACAGAAACGACATACAAAAATAAAAAGTGAATTTGATTCAATTTGTTGAAAAATGCAAGGGTTAGAATAGCACATACCTTCTTGTGAAAGGTGCAATGGTACACACAAAACTTCAGTAGAAGTGTAAAGTGTTTTAAGAAACAAGGAAACCAGAAAACAGTCCAAAAAATTCTCATGCATAAAATAAAAAAATCTGAACTTTCAAGTGCTGGTTTTGTTCAAATGAATGTACTGTATTAATTAGGCTTAGAGATTTCAAATGGAATAGTAGGTTTAGGTTTTAAGACAGGTTTTTTCTTAAGCCCTCATAACAGAAATGTCAGATCCTCTTTGAAATAGTAAAGACACACTGAGAGTGCCTCCATTACTGACCAGAAATTTATTTCAGGAGATATAAAATATGTAATAAAAATAACATCTCTAAATCAAATCTTTTAACTTAACTAGAAACCTTTACCAAGTGTAAAGAATGCTCTTTGATTCAAAGCAGACATCAAACCAGTCCTATTTATCTTCAATTTGGCAGAGAACTTTAGATAAATAGAAGGAAAGACGACTGCCAGGATTAGATCAGAAACTACTGCATGGTTTAACTAGTTTCAATTTTGAAAGTCCATTATTTTCTAATTAAAAAAAAAAATACAGCAGCAAGTCACCTTACTGAAGTCATTTTTTTCTTTAAACACACAAACAGCAATCGCTGCAATAAAAATATACACCAAAGTTTTGTTCTCTTCATCACAAAAAAATCCTCTAACTTCTTCAGCTAAATAATTTATTCACCACTCCCCACAAAAAGATTCTACGAGTATGAAGTGATAATTGCAGCTATACCTTCAAGTGAAGGAAGCACTCCTATATGCGTGTGAAGAACCAGTAAAGAAACTTAAAAAAAAACAAAAACAACTATTAACTACAGCAATTGCTCATGAAAAAGAAACACCACATCACATTTGTTATCAAGTTTGCTTAGGATATTGATGCAGGTGAGGAGGACAAAACGTAAGCCTAAAACCAAAATTAGAGGAAAGATTTTCTCACCTGTAGCTGCTGTTGCAAATGGGTAATTTCTGCAATTCTCAGTTCTCTAGATTTGTTTGTACTCTCAATTTCTTGTCTTTGGGTAGACAGCCGACACCTGATATCTTGAAGCTTTCCTTCCAACTGATTTTTTTTATCATTCTTCAGGGGGGAAAAAAAAAAATCTCTGTTTTATCAAAATGATTTGCCATGCAAGTCAGGATCTTGTGTATTTTTGAAAACTAAAAAGTACTTTTATTCTATACTTATAAAATTTTAGAAAGCATACATGATTATATCACACTCATTACCGTGCTCATGTGTTTCATCTGCAATGCAATCACTTACTAGAGCCTCCAGCTCAAATTCTAAGGTCTTCTTCTTTGCCTTCAGAACAACTATGTCCTCTTGCTCTTTGTTTCTTTGATTTAGTAATTCTTGCCGACGATTACGTTCCCACTCAAGTTGTCTTTGCCTTTCAAGTTCCCTTTTTGCAGCCTTTAGCATTTAACCAAAAGAAAGAAAGAAAGAAAAAATATATGCAAGATCCATTTTGAGAAACTATTCTAATCACTAATATTCCAATGTGCAGTTAAAACATTATACATACACTGCTAAACTGTGGTCTAAGTATGTACCTACACATAAGCAGAGGAATTATCGAATTGCTCAAATCCTTATTTGAAAGCACTGGTGAAATGGGGCTTCACTCTCTAGCTGATATGTGATCAACCATAATATTCTTCCATTTTAACAAGTTTCCCAAGATTCAATTTTCTTATTTAAAAAAATTTCATATTAAGACTTCAAGGACTCTCCAGGACAGCATCAAATCTTCCTCCAACATCAGGCATTCTGCAGCTTTGCAAAGAACAGTCAAATGCTACTGCACTGAATGCATCATTAATTGGCAATGTGAGAACGTAATAGCTTTTGTTAAATTAACCAATATCTGTTTTCTTTAAGGAATTAACTGATCACAGGAAAAGCATGAATGTCACCAACGCCCAGAAGTTTTTCATCATTCATTCAAGCATCTCTTTACATTGGAAAAAAAAAAAGAATTATTAATTCATTTTAAAAAAGCTGGAGGTTAGGAGCACTTTTCCTGGATCTAAATGCCTGATTCATTCATTTTGCATGAGAAGTGCAGGAAGAGATGGCCAATTATTTCCTTACCTTCAAAATACCAGAAATTTAAGTTCATTCTTTAAATGCTTGCTTACTAAAAATAAAGATGGCAAAATATTTCATGTATACTTTCTATTTTGTTCTAATCAAATATATCTGCTTTCCATACACAACCACCTTCCTTACATATGGTTACCTCTCGTCTTTCTATTTCTTTCCTCCTTTCCTCTTCTCTCTGCCGTTCCAATTCCCGTTGTTTTTCCAATTGTTTCTCTAGTTCCAGTTGTCTTTTACGTTCCTGCTCCTGTCGCTCACGTTCTTTCCTTTCCTGCTCTGCCCGTTCCAGCTGTGCTAGGCGCTCTTGTTCTTTGCGTTGCTGTTCCAGGAGAGCCTGCCTCCGTTTTTCAAGTTCTAGATTGCCACGTTCAAAGTTCTCACGTTTTTTATCTTCAAATGTGACTTTAATGCATGGAAACACATGGCAAAGGAGAATTAAACTTTGCTACTGACTTAAAGATCCATGAACACTAAATCAAAATTGTCTGCAAAGTGAAACAATCTTCCAACAGTATTACAAGCTGTTCTCAACTACTAATAATGTAGCTCTATGGGTAGTTCCAGGTTTTTGTCATTAGCACTTATACTGTAGCTCCCTTTAAACCCATATCCTTAGGAAACTAAGGCAGGAATTTCAGGTCCAGTTCCTCAGGCTCCTAAGTTCCTCCACAAAGCCCAGCAAGGTGGGTATAATTCAGACAATCAAATCCTGCATGTGGACAAAGGGTGTGGAGTTCCACCATACATTTGGTGATAACAAGAGTATAAGAACCAACATCTCGATTTTAGATGCCACAAGTAATGCACAGAATTCGGCTGAAGATATTATCAGAAAGCAAACGCACGTGACCAGAATGTATTTAAACTTTATATTTTCATAAGATTACTCACTACTGCCAAGAAAAGGAATGGCTAACTTAAGTTCTGGTGCAGCAGAACTCCTGAACACTGGATTCCCGCAGGTTCGCACCTTCTGTCAGCTCTTCCCCCAGCACTGGGTCCCTGACATCCCTCTGCAATGTCACAGATTGTCCTTCCCTTGATCCATGTTCCCAGGCCCCTCCCTTACAGTTCCTCCAGTTCCCCAAAATCATTCCCTCCGCATCACCTTCTTTTTCTTTTTATATCCTCTATGTCCCATTTCCACCACCCATATTCTATATTTCTCTCCTCTCATGTCCAACATTTTTAGTTTTGGCATGCAGATCAAAGAGATATGCTATCTCAAAGAGATGTACTAACTATCAAAGAGATAGCACATGTTTACTTTGAAGGGTGTATGCACCAGTTGTTTGACACGTTGACCTGACATCTGCTGAACCAGCTGAATTCTCCTCATCTTTTCCTAAATTTGGGCTTCTTCCCTATATCCAACCACCAAATTTCATGAAACTTGAAGAAATTTAATCTCTTTGAGGTCTTTGACTCTGTCGGGTTTCACTCAAATTAGGCACTGGGTTCAAAGAATATTCTGATAGAGAATATGATTATAATATCTATTGATCTAAGAAAGTGGGTAAAAGAGAAAAAATAAAATAAAGAAAAAGAAAAATGTGTGTAAATAAAGCAAGTCAGTTAAAAGGAATACTCAGAAGGGCAAAATGCTGACAAGCAGCATTGACATTGCTTAAGATATCTTATTGAAGGCTCAGATAAAACACGTATCACCAAGAAGCAGCACCAAGCTCTAAGAGGACTGCCCAACAAGCGAGGGTGGTTACTCAGCAAAATCAAGATAGCTATTAGAGGTAAGAAAACAAAGTGTATCCAAAGTACAAAAATTGAAGAGAACAAATTCTACCAAATTAAATGAAATACATAATTACTGGCCTGTGTTGATTTATCTAAGGGAAAGCTGCTAAAAACTCATAAAAGCCAACAATAAAAACTTTCAGATGCCTCAAAAAAAAAATCCAGCTAGATTTAGTAGAACCAATGAAGAAGGATTCATTCATTCACTCTATGAGAGATCTTTATAGTGGAAAATCTATACATTAGATATAGTGAAAGGTTTATACATTCTAGTTCTTCTCAAACTGGGAACAGAAATGGCTTTAGAACAAAAGCATAATCAAAACCAATAAACTGAAGAGTAACAAGTTGTCAAATCCAGACAATGCTAATCCATAGCTCAAATACAAAATTCATGAACTACTAGCTGTGCAATGCAATTCATCCTTTAATCAGTGTTGTAAGACTAGAAAATGACAAATGCAACACCAGTCTTTAAGAAAAGACAGAACAATGATCCTGGAAGCTACAGACCAGTTAGTCTACTCCCCTACTGGGGAAAGCAGCAGAGAATTCTTGCCAATAAGTATACATGACTAAATACGATACAATGTGGAAAAACCCATAGATAAAAGAGCTGCCTCTCAAGCCTAAAACAGAGCTGGGCTCTCCTCCTACGCCTTTTCTATCAATAAGCAGGTTGATAAAGATCGGGTCAACAGAACAATACTCGGGTGTTTTCAAAGTCTGTTAAAGAAACTAAGCCAAGGCAGTGGTGAGCCTTCCTGACACTACAAATTGCATACCAAAATCCTCAAATTCCAGAAACACAAGACATGGTGCCTCAAACAGCTTACACAGGAGTGTGATATCTCACCTGTGACCAAACATTTCATTGCCAGACAAGACTGGGCAGAACATGCAGATGCCCCTTAGCAAGGTCCACTTTAGCAGCCGCTGCAATCTCACTCCCTCCTGCAGCCAGGAATTACCCAGCAGACTGCCAGCAGAAGTTAGTGATAAAATATAAACCAAAGGCAAGAGTCATATCTGAATTGCTCACACACAGATTCAAGAGCCCCCTGAATAAACTGATACAGGGAGAGACAGAGGTCCTTGGGGAATTAATAAACTGTTAAAAAATTGGAATTAAGGGGTGAAATAAATTACCAATTTTCACAATGCTAGAAAGATTCTCAGTAACTTCCATCAAAGATCTCTACAGCAATTATGCTGTTCAACATACTCAACAATGGTCTGGAATAGGGTGGAAAGTAATGTCTGGAGATGATACCAGATAGCCAAGGTTTTAAAACAAAAAGCTGACTGGGAAGACCTTTATAAGAATCTCAAAACTAAGTGATCTGGCAATGAAGCAGCAGAGGAAATTCAAATATTAATGATTACAAAGTAGTGCATACAGGGAATAAATAGTAATCCTAACTATACACAGAGTCATGAGTTTTAAAATGGTTATTATTGTGGAAGGATGTTGGCATTACTGTAGATAGTCTACTGAAACATCAGCTCAAATCTAAGCTGTGATCAAAGGGGCAAAGCAATGGTAGGATTTTAGAATAAAAGCATTATTATGCTATTGTATAAATCCATCACGTTGCCACATCTTCCACTGTGCAAGATTCTGGTCACCTTATTTCATAATAAAATAGAGCAAAACTGAACACCATACAGAGAACAGTGGATGATCAGAAATGTAAGGAAATTTCCTAACAGGAAAGATTGGGGGGGGTGGGGGGGAGGAAATACAGACTCAGAACAAAACAAATAAAACAAACCCTCTACAACTCAAGCTTCTAAATAGCCCTATTCCACTTGAGAAAAAAAAACAGAATAGAATATGAATTAGGAGAAGTATCACTTAGCTTTCTAAAATCACTAGTAGTGCTCAAAAGGTAAAATGGGAATGATTAATTATCTTTCCTCTTAATATGACTTTAAGGTACAACCTAAGTGTTACCTTACAGTAGTTTTAAAAACAAACAGAAATACTTTCCATTTGAAATGGACAGGCACAGGGTCAAATAGGTTCTAAACAACTCGAAAAATTCATGGAGGTTGGTCCACTAGTAATTAAACCCAAATTTCAGTGTGGATAGAGCCTCTGGCTTGGAGGTGTCTGTCTTGCAGATTAATAGAAGTTCAAAGGATGAAGAAAACATCTGCTACCAGCCATTATTGAAAACCACATGCAAAGCAAAATGAACTTTGGTTTGATCCACTACAGCAGTGCTTAAGATATTTAATATTAAATATCTTATATTTATTTATATAAATAAAATATTCTATTTAAAACATTGAATCTTTAATAAACAAAAGTTTGATAGAGTTAAGCATTAATGCATTAACTTTGACACACGCTAGAACACTTTAAGAGCAATTTAATACCACTTCAAATGTACTCCATGATCTCAACATTTTGTTGCAATTCTGGCAAGATATAGTAGGGTCTGGCTATAACCCACATGCTCAATTTTGTTCTGGTCACAAGTAGTTCGGACTTTGAGAATTACAGAACTTTTTCAACTCCAACGTTAGCAATGCCTTTACATACTGCAAATGAAATATATTCAGGTGAGCATAGTGCACAGGCCTGCTATTCCTGCCCCCATCTGTCCGGTGCCAAAGAGAGAGAAACACCACCAGTAAAATTTCTGGGCAGATGAGCAATGAGTGGCAGTTTCAGTGTCCTGAGACAGAATAAAACCTGGTTTGTTTCTCTAATAGAACTAGAAACACGCTCTAAGAACCAAAGGTTTGTCTCAGATTGCTGCTAGGTCTTATTATTCTTTCCTATTGTGACAGCTGAGGATGGAGTCATTGATGATAAATTTTTCGCTAGGTTGCCATTTAGCATCTAGGAGGCCTTACACTTTTTTTTTTTTTTTAAAGCAGAGCTGACATAGCTTGTATAAAAAGAGCATACTGGTACACAGACTGCAATAATACAGGCCTTTGTATGCATGCTGTGATCTTGTATGTAAGCCAAACTATACTCCACCTAAGTTAGGAGATGGGGGGTGGTAAAAAGTTTTTGTTGTAGTCTTATAATAGGACTGTTTTAGTTAAGAGTACATAAGAAAAGTAGCCTGAAAGCCGTTCATATCTCGACTGTCATTAGCCAAAAGCATCATGTCAACAGTCAAGAATTAGCTGGACCAAGCAGTGTCTTGGTTATGACTCTGACATGTCACAGTGATCTGAAAAGAAAACATTCCTTAATACAACATCATTCCTGCACAGCATATAACCTGATGATAATGCCTCTCTGATAACAGCACACAATACATCCCCATTTCTGCTTGCTCACCTGGCAATTTCTTTTCCAGTTGCTGCTGTTCTTCTTCTAAAGCTGGTTCTTCTGGTAACCTTTGGTCTACAGATACTGAACTTACAGCTGATATGCCACTACCAGAGCGTACTCTTCTGTCAATAGAAGGATAATTCCAAGCTGCTTAAAAGCACCTATGCTTGCCAGATTTACTTATGATTTAGTGATGAAATCATAAATTAAATACAATGATGTAATGTTTAATCATTTCCCTCAGTGTTCCCCTTAGCACTTCACTCTGCCATTTCAACTAAGATAACAGTCCACTCCAGAGAGCACACTCTCATGTCCTCAGCAACCCAGTTCAAAGTTCATAGCACCATGCAGCTGACTGATGTGTTCACTCTGTCTCCAAGACCTTTAATTTATGGCCAGCCTGGAGTTTGGAAAATGGTGACTTAGACAACAGCAAAAGTTGCAAAGGGAGAGAAAGAGTTCACTAGTTAAGCTAAAAACAAGACACCACATGGAATAAACAAAAAATTGTCATCTTCAGGAGTATATTCAAAGAACATGAAGCTATGATTGTATGCAAAGGTTTGTCTCCATTGCTGTTCCTGTCTTCCCACCCGTTCCTCCACAAAAAAGTGAAATGGAGAAACAGAAGTAATGACTCAGTACTATGATTCACAGATACAATTGTATATAAAAAAAAAAATCAGAATTTCCTACAGTGCAAATTCAGGGTATTTTGAATTCTAATACAACTCATTTGCTGTACAGAAGGATAAGTCTGAATTAAAACCCTTTAAATTCTCATTGCCAGACAAAGTTTTCAGAAGGTGTGGTAGCATAAAACATTGACAAGAACTGTATTCTTACAAGGACTTCTTGTGACAGAGCTATTTCCAGTATCCAGTATTTTTAAGAAAACCAAAAGCTAAACAAGCATCTTCCCAACTAGAAGCATTCTGTGACACCTATGCAATACAAAGATAAGGAGAGGTATTTTTCAACCTTTTGTTCTTTACATTCACAGGACAGGTCAGAGGTTTCCCAAATGAAACAAAGAATTAGGAATGAGATTACAGAATCATAACCATTTACCTAAATGAAGGTGGAATATACTCTGGAGGCAGCACAGGTGGCAATGGCTGACCAGACATAGCTACATCAATTAAGTGCATAGCCAGAATAAACTCTTCTGCTGTAAGTTTTCCATCTTGATCAATATCTGAAAGATTCCTTTTTAAAGGAAAGATGCAAAGTAAGTAAAGATTAAAAATCACTGTTAGAAAGCACAGTTTTGACATATTCAGTTCCAAATTAATTCATTGTTTTCACTGATTTTCTTATACTACTTTGTTTCTTTAAAATAAATTTAGGACGCAGTAACAAAATGCATCATTCCATTTCCCACATTCCTGCGTGTGCATCTGCTATAGCATACATCCTTGACAATATCATTTCAGTCATGGCTTCTACTTTGCTTGTTCTTTGTGTACTGCCTGTATCATAAGCTGTGTAAGTAAAGTTAACCAGTGGAATTTTCTTGCACATCTCACGAACATCTGCTACGCAGTATCATTCAAAAAAAGGATCAGCTCAAATGTTCTGTAGAAATTTTTGATTTGGCCTCCTGCTTCCCTGGAGGCTCCTATCTCACATTGCAGAATACACATTTGCATTAAAATCAAAGCCACTAATGTTCTAGTCCTGACAAGGCACAAAAACAATTTAGCATTACACACATATAAAAATGATGCAGTAAGGTCTCCAGATGGCCTAAACCTGACAGAGGCATGAAATGCTTTTATTCATATTAAGGTGGTACTACACAAAATTTAACAGTGTAAGCATCAGCTTTGTTCCCTAAGATGCTGCTGACTCCAGTAATACAGGAAAACCTTCCACAATACTGTGGAAATCTACTGTGAACAACTGAGATATTCTTTTGATGTCTCAAAGGTCCAGGACTCTGTACCTTTAAACTTGGAAGACTGTTATAGCCCCATTTGATCCATGCTTGTGATACTGCTCTGCGGGTTGGAGAACAGGAACAAGCTACCAGAACAAAAAGCCAGAATGCAAGCATAGAGTTGATCAGCTACCCTAACTGTTCGAGTACAACATCTTTATCAGGGAAATACTGAAACAGCTGCTACAGATTAGCTGACATGCTGTACATCTATGCTTTACCTTATGTGCCTATTAGTGAGTCAGTGAGTCTGCCCCCAATACAGACCAAGTCTTGCCCCAGAGAACAGGTACAGTGGTCCCACTGCCATGATTAAGAATCAAGAAAAGGACCAATATTCAGGCCAACAGAAGCTGTAAAATCCATTCCTTATTACAGTAGAGTTGGCAGTTTTGAGTGTCAAAAATCAAAACAGTTATGTTTAGAACTGGAGTATGCTAACGTCATTCCCCTGCCCACACAACCTAGTTGAAGCACTGGGAGCAAGCACAGTATTTTTTGGCTGATCATCTGCTGGATGATTGGGTTGCTATTTTTTCCTTATAGTAGCTTTGCTAGGAAACAGAGAAGGAGACAGTGCTTTTGAAGAGCTAAGAAAAACATTACTGTTTAGCAAAGAAAACAAGTGCAATTGAACCACTAGATTAGAGCTACAACACAACTGACAGCCTCACACAACAAAAGTCAGATGGGTTAGTGAGCTGCCAATGGTTTTCAAGTAAATACTTATGAAGTAGAGAAGTTAATTAGAAATAATTTGCATGGGGAACCTGGAAATTAAAAATATACAAAAGTGGTATGAAGGCCATTTGAGAAGCCATCAAAGGTAACCATAAACCAACAGTAACTAAATACTACCACAATAATAAAGTAGAAACACTACACAGTACAGAGAAGGTATAAGCTTCCAAAGTACGAAGGAGAGAGGCCAATCCACATCATGATAAAAGAACACAACAAACTTCGGCAAACAAGAACTTGGAAAGGAAATGAGAAGCCAAGACAAATCTGCCTTTTAAAATCGATGATTTAAAGGACATAACTCCAGCCCCTTGGAAATAAGCCCTTAGAAATTCACATATAATCAGTACAGGAGGCAGACAAGCCCCAAAGAAAGTGTGGTTCTGCATTGTTTCCTTTTTGTACTACCTGTGCACACACATAACTTGTACTACTGCTGTAGCACGTATGCCAGGGGAGGCAGAAGAGGGAGAAGGCTGAATATTCGGTCTGTCTAAAAAACCTATAATTAAAATCCAACATAAAAACCATCTATGTGCATAACAAAAGATACTCTTTTTTGTGGACTAGAGTAATATCAATATATGGACAAGACTGCAGGTTTTGTTTTATAAAGCTATGCATTAAAAACAGCAAAGCATAATGATTTATCAGTGGAGGGAGAGGGAAAAGAAAGAAAAAACACAGTATGCAGTATAGAGGTGTAAGTACAGCTTGTAGTTTGGTAGAAATCAATAGATTTATTTTTACCATATTGTAGCCAACTGAGCCTGGGGTAAACTTGATTGCATAAGGATAGTTCTTGCTTGTGGACCTAGCAAATTAGAACAAGGGTTAACAAACACAAGAAATTTCTTTCTTCTCATGCTTTACCAAATAGTTATTCCACAAGCGGAGTTTAGTTTTAAATATGTAATACTGAAGCGATGAGTTTTCTGCATGAGCAGACTATACATACTGCTATCCCTAAGCCCACCCAAGAGGAACATACTAAAAGAAATTAAGTAATCCTTCCCTCCTCCACAACATTCACTCAAAGGAAAAAAACAAAACAAAACAAAACTATCTAATGCAAAGAGATGATCCCAGAACTAGTAAAACAAAGCCACTATACCATTCTATTTTCTTTTTCAAACTAGGCAGGCACTGTTATCAGTGGGTGAGCTGAATATTGTAAATGGCTGCAGATTTCACACAACCCAGTATATCCTTTCCAGGAATCCGTTTCCCACAGCCAACTTACTTGGCCAAAAAAATAAAGGAAAGAAGGTGAGGAAAGGATCCCGACTACGATGAGTGTTCCACCCCAAGGCAAATATGTTCTCACTAGCAAAAAGGAGACCTACAGGTCATAAGCCTTCCAAAAGGAAAACCCACTGATGGCCTGGCTATTGGAACAGTCATATTTTCCGGTAGTGAAGCATTTTCACCCCAGAGCATTCCATCATATGGATAGCAGGCTGTCAATTAAGAGAGGAAGAAAATTTTCCCATAGAATTTTTTCCTATGTTCGAGAAATCTGTGTGGCCATAAAAGCAGGGTGAAAGATATGTCAGGCCCTTGTCTTATGAGAAATAAAAAAAAGAAACAATCCAGCCCCTTAAAGCAGACGCTGTCTATGATCAGAAGCCCAGGATCCAATAGCCTACCCATTTTACAGTTCCAGTAGAGAGAGAAACACAAACGTATAATGTAATGATGGGAGGGGTGTGGAGAGAGAGAGAAGAAGAAATTATGTAGAATCAAGTGTCAGTGTGTTTTTACTCATGGGTTGTTCCTATTCTTTACATATTTGGTTGACGGTGCCTCTTGAATATGTAGACTCTTGCCTACAACTAATTTTTAGTACCAACAGTATTCAATCATAGAACTGCAAAACTGGAAACAAAATTGAAAGATTTCACTATGTTAACACTCTCATTCTCTTTATAAAGAAAGATCTGTCCTGTAGTCTACTTTGTGAAAGCTTTCAGTTTTGTTGTTTGTTAATAAAGGTCAACGAAAATAATTGTGTGAATAAGGTAAAAAATAAAACTGAACGAGTGAGGGAGGAATGAAAACATAACAAGTTACAAGAAATTTCAGATATCTATTGTGTTTGGTAATCCAGCCCTACAGCCTTTAGATGGCTGCAGGGTCCCTCTCCCAATCCTTTCCTATTTAAAAAAATTGGCAGCCATTCATAAATGACTATTTGTTTGCTCCTAAACAAGATCATGAAGCAGTTGGAAAATTTTAACACAAAAATGGACTAACAAAAAAGAGGGAGGTGAGAGTCTCTTACGAAAGCAAGTTATTTTCTAAATGCTGTTTTAATCAGCCTTTTACAGTTAAAAAGGACAAAAAAAAAATTTCAATACCTGTTAAGTGTCCGCTCATTGTTTTATCATGGCTATTGAACAGCTGTCTGTATTTCAGTCTTGATGACTGAGGTACAGCCCATTCTGCCACAGGGGAGACACTAGAATTAGAAAAGGGGTAGGGAGGAGAGAAAATATCTAATTTTACATTTTATCACATGAAGCTATGGGTACAACATGATGAAGTGCTGCACAGAATTTTATGTCTGAAATTGTCCCCCCCCCTTTTTTTTTTTTAAACAGTCATTCCCTTCTTTTCCTGAAACCATAGCACCTTACACTTCTTGTTTGAAAACATTTATCATGGTTCAGTGTCTTGAAAGATGGCTCTCAGTAAAGATGAATGACAGGCCTAAGAGTTTTGCTTTTTTCTTTACTAGCAGAGAATTAAATAACCCAAATAGGTTAGAGGAACTAAAAGCTTTTATCTAAACATATAGTAGGAAATGCCTCACTGTAGTCAGCAGAAGTAATATTTCATCTTACCCTATCTTTAACTGGTTGTCTTAGCCAAACCATTCATAAGCTGATTAAGAAAAACAAAAATGTAAAGCATGCTGAAAATGTGTGCAAAAAAATACAACACTTAAAAGCAATCAAAGTTTCTCTGAAGGGCACTCGACTGACAAATATAATATTACCAGTTCTAATTCATCCACATAATAGGTTGAGTGCTGCTATTTGTAGATACGCTTTCCCATGCTTGAAGGCTGACAAGTCTTCATACTGAAAACCAGTGAGTAAGGTTTACCATCTTTAAGCACATTCAAACTTTGTCCTTCTTTGTGAAGGTGTAACACAAAAAACAGACAGACTATATAGGCATTTGTGATAGGGTGCCAAATTACAGTAAGAACTGGACCAACACAACCAAATCCCCTTTCCTTGGTTCACTAAGCAGATAGCATGGTATGACCTTTCAGTGTTGAGCTGAAAGGATTACATGAATAACCTAATTTACCTTATATCCCGTTTTCACATTACAACAGCTAAAACAGCTAATACTTCTATTTCCACTCCTTTCAAAGTATTGTGTTTTAAGATTTTTTTTCACGAGAACAAAGTAAAAATATTCATCTTGAACAATGAAAATGAGAAACTTTTATTCAAATTTTAGCTATATGAATTCCTTTCTCACCAGTTTTGCTAGATGCAGAATTTTCACACACACAACTTTTTATGTTATGTATATATGTGCCTTGACCTGTGAGACAAACTTATTGTATGTAAGTAATGAAACTCTTCTTCATGGATACCTGACTGGTAGCTGTGGAGGAAAAAATGCTGGAAGACAACATAGTTGACTCATGTCTGCCAAACACCATGTATACCAAGAGTTTGTTACTGATGACTCGTGAGACAGAGTGATAAAAGCACCACAGCTGGAATTTTGAAGTTCATCCTTTTTCAAATTCAAAGAATATCTGAGCTTGGAAAAAAGCATGACTTCAGCTTTGTTCTAATTCAAGTATAATAGACTTAGCTCTTCTTCCTCCTGTTCCATAAACTCTGCAAATCAATTGCCTTGCTATCTGTTTTCTCCAAAATACTACTTGAAGATGCATGCCAGATCATTGCATTATCAGCACTCTATCAAGGAATACCTCCTTCAGTGCTGGTAGACAATTTGGAGTTACTGAAGAAATTATAGTTGAGCTAAGGAAACTCCAACCCAGGCCCAAACATAGTCAGAGAACCATGCAATTTCACCTCAGAAAAGAAGTCATCTCATGTGGGGTTCAGGCCACTGTGGGCAATAAAAGTGACCAGCAAGACTGAGATATAGTTAACCCCAAAACCATGACAGCCCTCTTATGGAATATCTGGAAGCTGTTTCGGCTGACGCTTCTTGAACATCACTCATTATAGATACTGAGTGTTACTGCGGACAGACTGGATAATTTCTACCTGTGGGAATTACATCAGAGCATCACTGCTATGTTCCTAACAGTACTAGGTTTCAAACAGAAGCAAAACTGTTTGTTTTGAAAGATTTTTAAATCCTCATTGCCACTAATCAGCAGTGCCACTATCTAATACAGAGGAACAAGAAAAATCTGCAGAATATAAATTAGAATAGGTGACTGAATAACTTCTCAACCCTTTTCTTTCTTGGTAAAAAAATCCTTAGCATAGACCTGTAAGAAAGTTTTCATTAATGAACGCTTTGGAAAAATTACTACCCTACTTCCTACAGAAAGTTTTATTTTCTTAGATAAATTTCTTCAGAGCATAGTAAAATACATTTTATCTGACTGTACATTTTCCTAGGCCTTGTAAATCTAAAAGCCTTTTAGGTAATTTTTAATGCAGAACTTCAGGAACATAAAAGAAACAGTTATGTGGACTGCATTTGAAATATGAGAATTATTAAATATATTACTTTCAAAAATAAGCCTGGAGTTGCTAATTTTTAAGAATACTACCTTTTATCTCCACACTGCCAGAAGGAGTGCCCATACAATATAAAATAAACCAGATTATGTTTACAGAAGCACATGCTTTTCTAAAAATTGAGTTTTAGAGAGTTTGCAAATAGTGTCAACACACACTGCAATAGTTAATTACTATATTTCAACGATTCATTACTCATGAAGCATTCCATGTTAAACCAGAACATCCTATGAAATCTTGAAGTAGTATCTCAGCAGGAATTGATTTCTGCAAGTAAATAACATTTCAAAGAACAACTTTATTAAAGAAAGGCAGTTTCGTTAACTCTGGGAAATTAGATGCACACATATGTTCATTCCATACCAACTTACCTAGCCACATCAAATGATTGTGCCTTTTGCAGTTTTGTGTTTAACTGTGATCCTGGACCAGATCTACTAAAGGAAGAGCTCTTTGGCAATGTGGCTGTAAATAAGGCAATATACATTTTTTCAGTATTAGCATTTTAAACTGTAAACTTTCAATAACATTCAGTTAGTTCCCAACATCACAAACAAGCATTATGGTTCTTCCGATAGCTTCCCTTTTAAAAATCTTAAGATAAAATAACAGTGTCTAACAAAATAGGTCAAAACATACGGGCATCTCTCTCATACCTTTCTACATTTGCAGTTTTATGTAAATATTGTTGATGTCAAATTGTATTGTGATTAATGTTAAAACTCATATGCATTCTAATATTTTAAAGTTATCCCAACAAATAGCAGTACTTCAATATTTACAAATAGGTGGGAGAGGATCAATTTCTAGGCTTCAGTTTATGGGCAAGCAAGATTTATTACTCTGTTACAACAGGGCTAATATTTTGCTCAAGATGACTGACAGTTACAGTGTGATATGTCCATGTTTCTTTTAACTTTTATACAAGTTTGCTAATAAATTACATCGGGCTAATCCAAAATACAGTCCTTACACAAAGCCATTCTCTAGAGTAAGTTAAAATGGCTAATTCCATGTCTACTGTTCTCTGGATCCAAAGAAAATGGCAAAACAATTTGTTAATAGCAAGAGAGTAAACAGTCTCAGTAGGTAGCCTACCAGGATGAGCGAAAGCAGGCAGAGGTTGTATAACAGCAGGAGCTCCGTTAGCCAAGGGGGGCACTGCTGCCGCAGGAACAGAAGATACTAATGGTGGAGACATTCCTACTACTGGAATGGATGCCATGGGTACTGGGGCAACAGCTGAAAGAGATGGCATGCTGGCAATGCCCCCAATACCTATGAGCAAGAAAAGGAGACATTTTTTCTACCTGAGAGACTCCTAGTAGGATAGCACGGTTTGTTTAACTGCAGCCTGGAATCCATCAGTAAACATGGAATTAAACAGCAAACTGAAATGGAAACTTCCACACATCCCTTTAATGAAGTCTTACAGTCTGCTGCACCATTAGCATGGCAGGGGAAGACAAAACAATGTAGAGGGAACAACATACCATTTTATAACGTATGTATATAAGATCACACTGGACGTAACACTGACCAAAAAAAAATCCATTAGCATTTGCTGAAGAAAAGAATTGTTTGCCTTGAACTGAATGAAGAGCAGCACTGTCAACTTCCAGTGAGTAATGAGCCCAAAGTCCACATTTAGCCACAGCTGAAAAGAACAAGCTTCAGGAAAACTGCTTGCAGCCTATTGTCAGGATGAAACAGTGCAAAGCTAATAGGGTAAAGCACAGTAATGAAGTATTTTAGGTGTAAGCACAGTTGCATGGATAACAGGAAGTTAAGGAGGTCTAGTCATGCCAATGGGAAGAATGAGGCTCTGTGCAAGCAGCCGAGATCAAGTTTACAGTGAATGATAAAAAAGAAAATCCTGAATTTTGCTGAATTTGTTGGGGGTAAGGGGGAACTGACTTTATTATGACTTCTCACTTAAATCCAGTATTTGTTCTGTTCAATTTCACTGATTTCTTACAGTCAGAAATAAAACCTCTGTTTGTAAAACTTGAAAAAGAGACAACTGATCAAACAATAGCATTGCATGCAGTTTATCAAATGTACTATTCCCTTTTCTTAACAACAGTGGTGATTCTCAGGCACTAATCAACTTCAGTCACTGCAACTACTAAAACAGAAAGGTAAAGAACCTCTTGCTATAGAGTGCGACGGAACATCAAGATGCCAAATATAAGGCTTCATTTAGTTATTTTCAGCATCCTCTTACTATCCAATTTTACCTACTCCTTTTCTTGAAAATATGGTGATCTTTGCAGTAGGTCAGCTATGATAACTGAAGTGGTATTTGTTCTAGCTAATAATAGCATAATTCTGCTCATAAAATAAAAGTGGAGGGGTGCATTACTATCTTACTTTGTAAAAAAGTCAGAAAAACCATAGTTACTATTGTCAAAACTGGAGATCCCTTAGTACAAAGTAGAGATGAACAGCAACAGGATAGTTTAAATAAAGCTTCATCACTTTGGAATGCACCAGCCCTTCTGCCTGGACCATCTTTTTTCCCCACAGACACTTTGTAGGTTGGAACATATGGGAAACAGTATAAGATCTGAGCCAAACAGGACTTAAGCTGAAGTCATTCACTACGGTTGGACGCTAAAAGCAAAGTTTATTGAGAATTTTCTTTTGGAGCATGTGCATTTATGTGGATGCATTTGTTTTTGACAAATTCTTCTAGAAACTGCAAATGAAAATCAAATTAAACTTAGGTTGCTACAATACAAGCTAACAAGGAGGAAAACAAAGAGCTTACCAAACCCTGGTGTACTAGGCAGAGCAATAGGCGGTTGCTTCATGACAGGAGGCAGTGCAGATGGGAGCTGATAACCTTGTAGTTTTAGTTTGATAAGTTTCATAGCTATTGAAAACTCCAGCTGATCCATCTTCCCATCATTGTTCATGTCGGCTAGAGCCCTACAAAATAAGCAAATAAGCCATTTTCACAGTTATATTCTTAACTAAGAACTTTAGGAACTGACCTAGAATTGTACATACACAGGCATGTATATTCAAGACTAATTAATTTCCACTCAAAACAATTATGCCAAGCTAAAAATGGTCATCAAACAAGACACTGTTTAACCTGAGAATTTCTTTATTTCTTTCCTGGGATGATTAACTAATATTTTTTAAAGTCACTTTTCACCTCTTAGAGGCATTACAGTACAGCAACCTCAAAGAAAGGATTAATGTAGTGCAAAAACTTTGCAAAAATCACACAGATAAAACTACATGGTATTACAAACAGCACCACAGGGATTCAAATGAGTTAGTCCGCAAATCTGTACTTTAGCTACTCTTATAATAAAATGCTCTTTAAATTTGTGCGCTGTACTAAATACCATTATATCTGCAAGTGTACAAATATGTTTTCGGTTAGACAATAGTACTCAAGGATAAAACATTGAGGCTAGATTTTGAATAGGTTTTCATGTAGAGTAGTCTGACTTAACAGTACATCAAATGAAGAAACAAAAAGAAGACTGTTTAAGAAAACCATGCTCAGCAGGGAATGGTATTGGTGGGGGAGGAGGAGCAGGAAGAATGTTCCTGCAATTGGGAACCAAAAAATAGAATAAATGCATATTAATAATGTAACCAGTTGTAAGCTGCTTTTTTTTTTTTTTTTTTGCATTATACCTATTTCTTTGCATGCGCTTGAAGAATTAAATGCACGTTCCAGTACTATTTTAATAATATACATTAAGTTCATGTATACATTTACATGTCACAGACATGACAACACAAAGGAGCCAGGCAGCCTAGTTAAACTAGAAGTTTATTTCTGACTAAGTCCCTGCCAAGAAAAGCTTCCATGCAAAAACGTTAGAAGCTGTCAAAGAGTACTGCAATCAATTGACAGTTATTTAGAATGGATACTTTAAACAAGTATACAGTCAGGCAAATACAGTGGCAAAGCATTCAAAAGATGACAACCCTCCCGCCTCAGCCAGAAAAACCTGAAGAAAATCAACAAAGAGATAGATCTCAACAGGGGCTGCCATAGGTCAACCATACATCTTAAGAGTTTCCCCTGGTTTAGATTACCAGCAGCATTTCCCCAAAATGGAGACACTTCAACCCTTCCTAATATTCTTAAAATCACATTTTCAGCAGCGTAGCTGTCTTACTCTACCAATTCCCATGTCACAAGGATAAGTAACACTACTGTGAATCTGGCAGCAGTATTTAGAGAAGTAGAAAGCCTGGTCAGAAGATTGTATACTCTAAGGCTTACAGTTAGGAAAAAAAAGCATGCATCATGTCACTCCCTGAAAGGTATTGGATTGCTACATACATGCATTTGGAGAGCAGATTTTGGCTGTGAGAACTTGTAGTTTTTTTCCGAAGCTTCATATCACAGAACAGTTTAATTTACAGATGAAAACTGTCTAGTCTTCAATAACTTCAAACTTTGTTCTAATCCCACTACCGTCCAGTCTTTGGAGGCCGAAATTTGTAGTCAAACCAGGCAGTATAATGTGATTTAGATTCAAGTTTCAGTCGTGATCAAGTAGGATGTGGTTCATTTGACAAACAGACAGTTAAAAAGATCCCACTGTAGCGGTCAGACTGCCTACCTGGTAGTCCAACAAGCAGACGGAAGAGGGAAGATCAGCATGGCCAACCTGGACCAAGGGAAGTATACCTTTGCAAAAGGTACCTCCCCTCCCTGGCAGAATGCCCCAAATGTCAAGTCTCAGCTTCTGACCACTGCTCCATGGAGAGGAGGCATAACGCTGGTACCTCCTGATGCATAGGCATGCTAAATTAACATGCAAGATGCTCTGAAGCAACTTGCACAGATGACAGAACTCTAATGAAGGCAGAAGAGCCTCTCCCCTATGAGTGTCAAGCAACAGCAAGGATAAATTTCAATAATTATTAATAAAAATGGATCTTTTGAAGTGAGAGGTATAGTTACTTCTGGAAAATAGGGGTTTGGGTTTTGGGTTTTTTTTTTGTTTGTTTGTTTGTTTTTAAAGGCAATCTAGGCTTCTCACATTTTGTTACTGAGATTATCCATGCTCTGTTAATTCTGACATGCCACGGCTTTCTCTGGACATAAAAATACTGAAAGTTTACTAAATTCCAGCAAATCTTTCAGTCCAGGGGGGTATATATGTAACAAGACACTAGGTACAAGCCTCCATACAGAGTGTATCTTTTCCTCCTATGCAATGAAATGGATATAAACCTCAAAAATACATGTTTGCATATCTCTAACATATTTCTACATCAGAAATGTTTATATCAGCTTAAAATTTCTGTAAGAAGCCCAAATTTGTTTTGAAGAAATTCATGGTTTAACTATGACAAGAAAAAAAAAGTCAGAGCAGATACTTCTTACAACAGTAGCATAGAAATGCTCCCACAGCACGCTGAATAATTTTTGCTGTCCCAAATGATCACTCAGGCTTACAGAACAGTATTACTCAGTAAATTTTAATTTTGTTCCTCACACTTTTTATTTTTTAAAACAGAAGTATTTCAAATAATGTAATTATTCACAATCTATAAACAGTCATGTTAGATTTCTAATGGTCTTACTTAGAATAAATTTATGCTGCATGTCTTACAAGTCTGAAACATTCATAGATACGATGAGGCAAAAGGCACCTGAAGTGTTAGAATTTCAGAAACTTAATGGCTAATTGTCCTTTCTGAAGTACTCCCTTACGTGGGTTTTGCACTAGAAAGAAAACCAACCTACAGTAAACAAATACTGAGGTAAGATAGCCTCATTAGAAAAATTATGGAGTATTAAGAACAATGGAAACAGGGAGCAGATAGTTAGCTTCATTTATTTGATACTTACAAACAGATATCACACTTTTTAAAGGCAACTGAAGAAAAATCAAAAATATCCAACAGGGAAAATGTGATGCTTTTATGAAGGTTTAGTCCAATGCTTGCTTAGCCATTCTTTTCTCAGATCCCCAGTGGAAATGGAGAGTAAAAGCCAGGCCTATATAGCTGGCCACCTGAGGATGTACATACAAAGTCAGAGAATGTGATCTGGAGAAACATATTGCAGCAGATTTTTGACTGCTTTCCAAACAGTCAGTGGTCTTCCCAAAGAAAAGACTCCTTCCTCACCATACGGAGAAGTCAGTCAGCTCCACCGTGGCCAACTGGCACTGTCAACTCAAACAAATAAATAGTTGCTATGTTCCTTGCATTTCTGCATTTAAGCAAAGTAATTAGGCAAGATGCATTTATAATAGTGTTGTTTGTTCAACTCAAGTGGCTTCTACACCTGCAACTACTTTGATTTCTAAAACTGAATGCTTCCTATCGCTAAAGCAGAGGCAGAATCCCTCAAACTGTTAAATGCTTGCCCATGAAAATGCAGTAAGAGTAAATATCACACTGTAGGTGACCTTGGTTCTCCAGACACTACTTAAAGAGAGTGTACTGCTAGAACACAGCAAGTGTTTGAATTCTACACAAGAAAATAATAATTGCCCAGTAATAAGAAACTTTGATGTGCACCAGTCTCATTGCTTTCATTGAACTCCTATCCACTTAATCACCAGTAGCTTTTAATTTAATGTCTGACCTTCTGTTCAACTCATTTACTCTACATTAATAGTTTTGTTATTTAAATTGACAGCACAAATTTCAGCGAGAAAAATTATGTATACATTGCAGAATTTATACATGTTTTTACAGTAAGCTAACAAAAATCAGCTTTTGTCTGTCAAAATCTTTAGTGCATAAATAAGAAAACTTCTATTTCTAATTATTTTTAAAGAACCTCATCTCACACTATTAGATTACAGTACTACTTCTGAATAAACATCACCTTAAATGTGGCAAGTGGCCAACAGTAAACAATACCTAATTTCACTGTTCTGTTTCTAATGAAATTTGAAAGAATGTAATGTCCTTTAATTTATTTCAGTTAAGGCCTGGCCGGAAGCCAGTGCAGAGCAGTAAATGGATTAAACATTGATTAAACATTGATTATATTTCATAGAACATGCCTGTGTTTGTAACAGGGGTTTCCTAATGAGAATAATTGCAGGGGGCTGCATCGTAATGCTAGATGTCAAGTTCTGACAAAATTCTCCCCCCAGATATCTTTTCCCTCTTCCTTCTCTCCTCTCTTCTGCAGAGAACAAAGACAACTTGGTAATTACTTCATCTGTAAAAGGCAGAAATTGAGCATACAAGGTGTTTTTTTTTCCCTTCAAATAAGCTTATTATTAGGCTTCAAAACATCTCTTGAAAATAACAGAGTTGTTAAAACACAGACACCACACTGCAGTTCAAAAGTCTGGAATTATTTAGCTTTACATCCCCATATTAGATTATACAGTCCCAAATTGCATTATAAAAGTCAGATACAATAGGAAAAATCAGATCTTTAGTGTCAGTCACTTAATCAATTCATGTATAGTAAAAGAGTTAAAACTCACAGCATTGCCACCCTTTCCCTCCCACACTTTACACAAATTTAAGAAAGTTGTGAGGGAAGCATGTGTGAGAAAAGGGTAAATCAATTAATAGTTTTAATTTTTACTGAAGAAACAAGCAACTTCAAATGCAGAAAACAGCTGGCATTGATTTTAGTTCCCATTTGAACCCAGACAGACAGGGCCTAGATGGAAGATGCTTTTTGAGGCCACCATTCTTGAGGGCTTTAGAAGAAAGCCAGATTATTGCCTACTTAAAAACGGTTATCTTCTGAGCCATTGCAGTCTCAATTCAAAGCCTATTTAGAGGCTTCTTAATAGATTACCAGCTTGGCAGACTACAAAGCTTGTAAAGGGTAGAACAGTAAGTTGTCATGCTAGACCATAATAATTCCACCTATTTGCTCTACTGAGGTCCCAAAACCCCTTTTTTTCCTTAAATGAATGCTGAGTAGAAGGGACACAGGAAATCTGAATGATAAAAAAAACATGGAGCAACTGTTTTTTAGGAAACATAAATGCTAAGTAAGCTTTGGTTAATAGCAGAAATTAAAATAAAATACTCTCTTTGGAATATGACCTTAGAAAAAAGTTACATCAACTGCAGAATATTTTCAAAGCAGCTCTTAGGCAGAAGATGTTTTACTGATATTTCAGCTAGCCAACATTTCACGTTTTAGTGAAAACTTCTTTCTGTGATGCAAAAACAGTGATTCAATTTTACTTAAAAAATAAAACAGAAGATAGCTATAATACTTATACACAGTATGAACTGCTCAATTATCTATATCAAATTCTCTCACTAATGGAACAGTACATTTGGAAATTCAAAGAGGGTTTGCTCTTTCCGCAGGGAACTCTGAAAGCAGTATGGCCAACCACTCATTTGCCCAATCTTCCTGCAATTCATTTCCCAGTTGTGTTTTTCTAGACAAGAAATTTCACAGCCAACAAAACAGATGAAACTTTGTATTAGGATAGCCTTGTCTACATACTATAGGTTATCCTTCCTGGAACAAACATTAGGCTCCTGTCTTGCAAATGGATTCATATAAGCAACTGTATTCAAATTAGTAGACTCATTAAGAATGGGAAAACAATTCCAACACACACGTGCACACTTCCGCATTTCCAGAATCAGAAACTTAACCTGAAGACTTCCCTAAGATGCTCTAACTGAAAATAACTTTGCTTCCTTAAAGACTGCTACATCTCCCCTTCTCTTCCACTATAATCAAAAACTTCCATCTATTCAGGAAATAAAGTAGAGGAAACAAGCTTTATGTAGCTCTTTTCTCCCACAAAAACTCTAGGCTTACTACTCCAGAACTCCCCTGTGTGTTAAAGTACTCATGGATCCATATCAACGTTACTAAAGATTTAGACAGTCAGATGATGTTTAGAATATGGCTATTAACCATTAAATCCACAAAGCAAGGGTGCCACTGAGAGATCCTACCCCTGGAAACTAGGGCAAACAATGATTCACATTTTTCAATGCAGTCTGGAACATATTGTGATGACCTTTGGAGGCTGCAAAGCACTTCTTGCCACTAAACAGTCTAACTTTTATTGTTTCTGTGGGACATCAGTAATGTGTGGTATGTTGCATACAAACATTCACTGATTCATCAAGAGTTAAATCATTTGAGCTGTGGGAAAAGGGGTTTGGGGGGTTATTTTGTTTTGTTTTAGTGGTCTCTTATTCCTACCACTATGTGATTATTTTCTTACTTGGTTATTCTAATTCCAACAGGGAAAATATACAAGCTGATCTAATTTACTTCTCTTAATTCAGAGGTGATCCAAAAAGGAAGAGAGACAGACAGTGAGAGTGAGAGGGATGTCTACATGCTTTTTTATGATTTATAAAGGCAGCATGAATAAGTTTTAGTTCAGCTTTATTTAAAAAAATGTGCAAGTTCAGGTCTTGTCTCTATGACAACTACAGAACTAGTGGAATGATTCTCTCCCTCTCAAGAGACTGAAAAACTGAATAATTCAGAGAGGAAGAGATTTTTAGTCAGACTATTTACAACTGTTCAATTTTGTTAACACCTATTTAAAACTAATGCCTAGGGAACATTCGTAGAGAAAGGATGTCTTGTTTAAGACAAAACTTCTTTCGCTCTTTAATTAAGAGGCAAGAGAAGTTCCAAAGGGACATTTGAACTTTCAATGAGTCTTCCAGCAAATAAGATAACCAGACCAGATTTGATATTTGTAAGCCAGAAAGAAAGAATTGAAAGTAAATAAACTATTTCAACAAAAGCCATGTAATCCAGCCCTTCTTTAAGGCATGTGTATTTCCAAAGCAATTGTTTTCTAGCAGCAAATTAACTCTCTTCTTGCTCCAGCCAGAGAAAGATTCTGCCTTTAGAAGCCCTTACTAAAACACAAAGTTGTCATGCCTGCAAAAAACTATTCTTTCTCTCTAACAATTAACATTAGAGGAAAAGTTAACAGATATCTCAAAAGTCATCCACATACACTCTCTGCTGCTTTTTCCAATCTAGAAAGAAAAATAATAAATCTATTTCACTCTGTCTAGCACCAAAAAAAGTTTTAGTAGTTATGCAGTTAATGCATATTCTGAACAATCTATGCAAGTTAGCACTTCTGAATCCTGAAGTGTCATATAATTTGGAACAGAAACAATTGCAGACCTGCATGAAGAAACTGGCAGATTCCAGAAATGTTTGTGATATGTAAGATACAATGATGCAGATTTTTGTTTGTCTAAGCTCACCAACAAATAGTAAAAATTGATCCCCTTTCAAGCTGTATCACTAACTACAATGTAAATATTCTACACTAGTCTTATATTTTCATAACAAATTTTGCAAGTCTTACGCAGGCTGTCCCAGTAGAAAGATTTTTAATACTAATTACTGTGCCTAATGATTGTATGAGTGCTGTTTTTAACAAAGTTGAAAGCATTCTGGTAGTCTGAAACAAGCGATACAAATCACCAACTTTAAAACACCGCTTTGTGGAAGGATGGCTATGTCCAATAACTGAACTAATAACTTAAAAGTTCAGCTATATCATGCCATAAAGCATATTTGCCTTGTAGACTTTTGGAAAGCATGTGAATAAAATGAAGATTTTAAGCCCCAGATTGTGAAATATAATTAGTATACAAGTCTATTCCAGTAAATTCCATGCTCACACAACTGCAATTTTTCCCCCTTCCATATACTCACCATATCTGTGCTAACACCGGCTGAGGTAACCCAGATTGAAAAAAAAAGTTTCTAGCTTGATCACCTATAAAATAAACAGGACATCATTTCAAAAAAAGCTAAAAATATCAGTAAGAAGAAAGAGGAAATCATGAGTCAAGATGTCTAAAACAGAAGCAACAGTAAAAGCTTAAATACTTAACGCTAAGCATATGTAACGGAGTATAAGGTTTAAACTCATTTTGCCACCTGAGAATCTACAATATACTTCCAACATGCACATACTGTTTAAATCTCCAATGAAGCCAACTGAACACGAACACTTTGGACAATGGGAAACTCATGGTTCCTACTCCCTAACCTTTATCAATGGCTCCCTTTGCAGGAATCACATGCCTTGTGAGAACAAGTTTTTTTTTTTCCAGAGAAAGTATGCGTCAATATAAACTCCGTCCTAGCTTTTTTGCAGGTACAATGCCAATTAACTGGAACAAATTAAATAAAGTGATCTTTGTGTGAACCTGATGTGAACCTAACAAGTCACCATTAAAGAAAGCAACAATAAATTTCAAAGTTGTTTTCCAACTGTGAATTCAGACTAAGCCTAGCCAAGCAGTTACTAAAGGATTAGGCACTTGGAATTCTTGTGGCCCTTAAAGGAAAGTTGTAAGCAGACTAGAAATAGCGTTAAATATTAAAGAAGGTCAATAAAAACAATACTAGCTTACACAGAGAGCTACAGCAGATTTTGTATCACGTCCATCATGTAACAGGAGCAGAAACAATCTAATTGTGCACCTAAAGGCATGTATGGCTGTGAAGAGCCTGTTAAGAATCTGGTTCTGATTCCACACTCTGGAAATCCTCTTGATGGGGAAGACAGCAAGGAAGGTAAAACACTTCTACACCTTTCATTTCAATTGAGTAGGGAAAGGATCGAGTTTAGATAGCATTAAAGAGAATTAAATGCACCCCTCCCGTCGCCCCCCAAAAGTAGACCTCATACTGCCTTTAAATTCAAAGCAAATTAGTGGTGTTTAATGAAAATTCAGTGGAAACAGTACAATTCCCCTACTTGCTGCCTTGCTTTCCACAACTTAAATCAATTTTTCCCATTTAGATTTTTTAAAGAAGTCAACAAACAAACAGTTTCTGAAACAGATTTCAGTTAAATCTGTATTTAAACAGACTTCTTTGTCAGACTAATCTAATAGAGTGCAACATACTTCACTGAGGACATTAAAGCACTACAACACTACCAGATATGAGGGTGATTCTGTGTCCTGACTTCTAATTCTGCAGTTTATAAGTATCAACTAGCTCTACACAATAGAACTGCTTTATAGAGCCACAATCATATACAACTTTAATCCTACTTAGAGTAAAATCAAGTGACATAAACCAGGGATATACCTTACAGTAAGATATCAGAAAAGATGGGTTTGACGTGGCAAGGTATATGAAAGATGAGATATAAAATGAAATAGATTTTTTCAAATTCTTACACTCAAATTTCTAGCAGGCCATTCTGTACATTCGATTTTGTACATTTGTACAATTAATTTATTTAAATGAAATTGGAAATGTAAACTATTTAATTACCAGTGATAAATCCAGATGTTGGTTTCAGACTATGGAACTGTTGATCATGTTTAGCTCTCTCCTCCACAGTAATAGCCCAGATATCCAGGTTGCCTAGTTCAAAAAAAATGGAGAAATAAAATTAAGAAATGTTATATAAATACTCCACTATTTTTATTTGAGTATGATATGTCATATCGTACAGGACTATAAAAACAATATACTAAATACACACAGAAGCCGTTAATTCAAAGTCTATAGCTGAAAACTCCACGAATCCTTAAAAAGTCAGTTAATAGTTATGATCATACTAGACCTAGGTATCACCAAACTAAGATGACTGCTGAGCACTTATTCACCTATCTGGCTCCTCAGAATCTTATGTTACAGCTAAACTACTCAAAGTGCAATCAAACTTACAAAAGGGCTATTAAAAGACAATGGCCACATAACAGAGGACAAAATGCAGAAACTTTATTGCATTAGATATTTAAGGGGGTCAACTGCCTCCCACAGCACATACAGTCAAAATGCAGTCAAGCTCCTTTAACTGAAAAGATACCTCAACTCATCAGTTGTGTACTATATAGCTTTTACACTATCATAAGTAAAGATCTACTTATTTGTCTAGAAAAAGCATGAACACGCAAACAGATAGTAAATGTTTTTCATGGGCAACGATAGCCCAGTTCAGGAAAGCATGCTCGTTATTATTCTGAGAATGACAAATCTGAGTCAGAGTATGTTACACAGACGAGATTCTTCATACCATACTCAGAAATTGGAAGTCAATATTTAGTTCATGGTGAGACTTACTACCCTTCTACAGTGCCATGCTTCCACAGTTCTTTCTCCAGTTCTACCTTCATTTTCCCAGCAGTTCTTTCTCTCCTCCTCCAAACATTTCACTTTCATCCTTCAGATTATTTGTACTCAGAGAAAACGTAACATTTCATCTTCTGTTTGAGACCCTCCAATGAATTGTCTAACACTGTTTTTCAGGCTAGTCTCAATAAATTTTAGACCTGTAATATAACATCATGATTTCAACATCTGTAGAAGTACACAATGCTGCTGTAACTTCTGTTAACTCCTACTGTATAGGCACATAATGATCTGAAGGCATCTATGTTAATGGAATCACCATTCTGTTGAACAAATATTAGAAGATAAAATGTGGACCAGGAGAAAAATAAAGAGGAGTTCTAGCATTCACCACTAAATTCTCAGAGATTAAATTTCAGGTAATAAGGCCCACAAATATTCATAGCAAGTATTCAAACTACTTGCAGTCCGAGACAAAAATCAGACTCAGCAGTTATGGAGAACATGAGAATTTCCTGCCTCCTAAATTTCTTCTAGTTAACATCCACTTTTATAAGGCAAAGTATACTTTGTATGGAGAGAAAAGGGATTAGAGAAGGAGAAGAGAGCATCTCTCTAAATGGTAAGTTCCACCTAATGAAAGAAAAGCCATATTCTTGGTTAAAAAAAAAAAAAAAAGTTATCCTCTCTGTTTCAGATAATCTGTGTATTTCTAGGGAAAGGTAGATTCATAATACCTCATTCATCAAAGAAAGGACATTTTTAGATAAGTCCAAAGAAACAGGATTTTAGTGAATAAGCTCACAGAGGCACGTTAAAGAGGTTTCATAGCTGTGCTCTCCATGGGGATGAAAGACGACTCTCTTTGGAATATGAACATCCCAAAATGCTATAGTTGACATAAGTAATTATCTCCTCCATCTTCTCATGAACTCTTGACAGGAGAAAAGAAATGGTGTTGATTAAGACTTTATGACCAATAATCAGAAATAGGCCAATTAACAGCAGATGAAAATCTCCTTGTGTTGGAAACATGACTACTCTGCCCTAAGATGCTAAGGCTGGATGTGGAAGCTTACATATAGAAGGAATACTTCTTGAATATAATGTGGGGAAGAAAAAAAAAAATCATGGCATTTGTAATGTCTCTCTGACTTGCTCTCTCAATTTGAGTTATATGTGACTCCCTTACCACAAAAAACTCCCAGTTCTTCCCATCCTCTCTGAAAGAAGGGAGTAAAACCCAAAATAAAAACCGTCATGGCATGAGACAACTAAAAATGTATTCTATTAACCATTTTAAAATGAAACCTGTTTCTTTTCTGGAGTCCCTGAAACCGGAACAAGTGATCATCAGTATTTACTTTTCCAAACAGAAATTTGGTTGTATTGAAACAGTAGGTTGCCTTTGTGGGATATGAGTATCAAAAGAGCCAATGTTAACCCAAGCAAGCCATTGGGTTTTCAGCCTCATCGGTCAGAAAAAGCATGAATAACATTTCCAGCATTGCCTCATTTCCATCTTTTATTATTTAGGGAACAATGAGACCTCTGGGAGGGCATGAAGCAGGATCTTACTCAGCACTGAGACATCATTCATGACTTCAGATCCTGGATCCCAACTCAGAGGCTGTGGGGCATTTCAATATATTTGAACGCAAAGCAGTCAGTCACTAAACCACAAAACTGACTCATAAGAAAACTATTCTTGAATACAGCAGCAAGCCCTATAACCATCTTTTCTCATACAAAGTTTGACAATCATCTCATCTAGGACAGTGAGATAGTGCACTCTCATATTTGAATTGGACAATGTCTTCTCCCGGACAAATAGAACAAAAGGTCGAGCAGACCACACTCTTCTTAACAATGATACAAATCCTTTCACGCATATTCATTTTAATCCTTAAAATGAGCAGTGTTATGGAACATCAGTGAGTCACCCAATTTACATGGTGGGTGGTGTGCTCTTCTTGGTACCCATATCCCAAGCTGACTTTGGAAGATTCTTTAAAAAGAAAAAAGAAACATAATTCTTTGTATTTAGAAGCAGAGGAATAAAAAAGGATGCGTAGAAAATACACATTTGGAGCAAGGGCTCTCCCAAGATGGAGACTGCATAAATCATCACTTCTGCATCTTGTTCAGTGGCCACAGAGAACAAAGCAATGTTGCATTCTTGAAAGAAAGACCAAGCTTCCCCATAAGGATTGGAATTGTCTTTACAACACCATTTGTTTCCTTTTATGACAATCTTAGACTTTTACTATCATCATTCTAAGAGGAGGTATGACAGCGCTGGGTAGACTTGGTTCAAGGATGAATATTCTAAAAGATTTGCCTGACACCATGTTTCAAATCAGAGATATTCCAGAAACTACGTTAGCCATGTGCTTATTTCAACTTCCTCTCTGTGCCCAGATCAGAAAAGTTGTGTGAGAAGAAACAGTGAATTTCTTCCTTCCTAAACCCATGTATTACAGTTAGCAGGATCCTGGACAACATATGCAAGATCAAATGGTAATTATATAAAGCTGAAAAATGAAAGCTGCTATCCATCTGTAATGCAATAAGAACTCTCTGAAGATAGCAGAGGAGAACGCTTTGAAGACAAAATTTTCATTAAGAGTGTACGTATACATGTCTAAATATGGGTACATGCAAAGCACAGCCCTAATTCTAAACACAGCAAAATGTTCCAGTCTGAACCAGCAGATTTCCTTCACATCATGATTTCTCTTAGGTTGTGAAAATTGGGGTGAAACAAAGCTATTCACAACTTTTTATACCACCTAGAGGGGTATCCTATGCGACACTGTTCAGTGATTTTATTTGATCAAGGCCAATTTTGCTCCCAAACTGAGCAAGTCTGGCACCAGACGATACAGTTCCAAGGGGGCAGACTTAAAGATAACTGAGACAAAGAATGGTAGCTTCCAGTTACACACTTCTCACTACCACTTGTGAAGAGACGTTTCTTCTGTTGTGCTTCACAGACTTTTTCATGCTGGCGAAGGCTCCATCCAATCAATCGTGTTTAACAAGAACTGGGTGTCTCTAACAATCTCTGAATTACATGACTTTTTCTTAGAGTCTCCCACTGAAACACTAAATACAAGTTTAATTCCTAGCTATCTCAGATCCTCAAAACTAGAATTTCATATATATGGTGTATATATACCCACACATATATATACACAACCAGAATCACATCTGAATATCCATAGAAAAGCCTTTAACATATGCAACACTCAGTCTAAGTGGAACCAAACTTGCAATGATATCCACTCATTAAGCGCTGTCTGTCCCAAAAACTCAAATATCTGTTTGTTCTTGCTGACCTGATATTATCTGAAGGCTCTGTGCCCAAATGAACTAAAATGCTGCCAGTCTGGGTTTTATCTATTGAAAAATGATGCCTATAAAAAGTCTCCTTTCAACAACCCTTAGTTATCCTACCCCTGCGTAAACTACTGAATCCATGACTATTGTTTCTCTTTGGTAGCAAAAAGAGATTGAAATTTTACCACTGTACATTGAGGAACCCTCTGGGTCAATAAAAGGCCAAGATAGGGGGAAACGCAAGTCCTTACTTGCTGCTGATTCCTACAAACCTGAACAAGCTACACATTGTGGTAGTTGGTTACTTATTTTCAGCATTAATATCTTTGTAATCTTTCTTCAGACTGGCTCCAAAAATGGGCGCACAGGTTGCTCAAAAAAATTATCTCACATGGATAGCAAGACATATGTCTCCATTGCACTAACAGAGCGCTTTCTGTGTCTTTTGAAAAGAGTGAAGTTCAAGATGCTCTACCTTCCACTGTTATAAATGAAAGGTAAAAAATCCCAGTATTTCTGCAGAATCTAGACACAGGCTGTGGGATGATATGAAGAAAAGGTGAAGTGACAGCATCCAAAGATATCCACTGTCCTTTGTAACAATGAAAACGTCCAGGAGCCCCAAAAGAAAAAGTGCATCCACTTCTCTGCCACAACTAATGCTCATGAAGCAAGAATTTATATTTAAATTGCATTTTAGAATTTTCTCTGGGGAAAAAAAATGGAAAAAGGAAGCAGGATTGATCTGCGAAGCTTAAGACAGGCAGATAAAACTGGATACCTGCAGAATGAGGCTATGCACTATTGCCAGTGACTGAGTGGCCTGGATCTGTCCTACAGTTACCAACAAACTGTTGGACTATAATGGATCAATGCGCAAAAAGGGATTCCGCTCAACTCTTCTGAGATGTCTCTGCAAGATTTCATGCATGTTCTCTACTGGGTCTGCAGAAACATCACAAGTCAGATAAAATATCACCTCAGAAAGATACGCATCCATAAATATTTCCATACCAAACATACTGGGAAAGCAGTGCATTTATGCAAAATTTTTGCATATAGGAATAGTTCAGAATAAGCTATCAACAACTTACCCCCAAAAGGTGTTGGAAACTGAGCCATGGTTCAGTCACTTTTAGCTTCTTAATAGGTGCCTAAAAAAGAAAAGGCAAAGCAAATATTCACAGTTACAGTATCTTCCATTTTCAAGATATTTTCTTTACCACTGTATAATTGATTAGTATGGGAAAAATAAGGGCAATGAAGAAGCAGTCTCATATAAATATTAGCTACAAAAACTGTTACTTACAGGAGAACTAAACAGCTCATTTTTGCAGTATTCCATACATCCATGGGTGTGTTTCCATACTAGCAAACAGCTACCTTTCAATTTTGTTTCAAGAATATCCTCAAAAGCTATCCTGATTTAAAAATAATCAGTAATATAGTAAAGAACGGAGTTAAGTCAGCCACAACAGACAATATCTCAGTGACAGCAAAGCAAGTGTTGCTCAAAGCTGCATTACTTTACTGGGTGTAACAACTCTACTCCTATTTAAGGGCAAAATTGACCCTATTTCCAGATGCTGAAAACATACATTGTCAGTGATTCATTTTTAACTTCTGACAAAAAAAGTTCATGAAATGCACTGTCTTGCTTAGTCACCTTTCATGTTAAACAGAAGTACATTAAAAAAATGAAACTAGATTGCAAGACCGCTTTACCCCAGTCATTAGCCAGCAAACTTAACAAGCCCATCCAAATTAAGAGTGTTAAAGGTGACATCACAAGCAGAAATATATTAGTTGGTGGTAGATACTCCTAATTTAACACTGCTTACTTTGCAAATAAAAGCAAACTCCAGAGTCTAGAAATTTAATTCTAAAAGAAAAAAGGGGAAAACATTTTTCTTACTTCACATAAAGAGTGACATGAACTGCCTGAGCCAAGAGGACAATAGCTAGCAACGGAGCCACAAAACAATGAAAGAACAGCCTCTTGTCCTACTAGATTCCACTCATGTTTTCCAGGCAACAGGAGAAAAGCAAAAGAAAACAGAATCAGAAGGAGAATAATTTAGACTGCTTGAACGGCAGCAGAAATTTATCAATATCGCTAAGAAAAGGCATTAACTTGCATCAACAATTTCCTTTTGTCCGAATTTCTTGTTTGCTCCCATCCCCCTTCCACACTTCCCACATACTCTCCTGGCTTCCAACTTGGGAACCTACTATATATATACACTCGACAGATGTCACTGTAAAAAACCACATCTCTTTTATAAATCAGTCTCCCCATCAGTTGTAATTTAGAAAACTAGGGAAAAAAAACTGAAATTTTACTCATAATTTGGCAGAGCAATCAAGCGTGGTACATGACTCAGAAACCTTCTTCCAAATACCAGGTAAAACAGCTGATAGTAATTTCATGCAAAGAAAGCTTTATCTCAAAAGCTCAAAGTCACATACATACTGACACAAAATTATCAGAATAGATTTTAAATAAATAGCTTAGTAGCATGATTCTTTCAAAAGCATTCCCAACTTAAACTAATATGCACTTTAACCTTTGCTTATGTTTTCTTACTGTACTCTGCTGTAGTCAATACCTCTATCATTTTGCTTCTAATTTTTAAAACTGTGATCAAATCCAAAAAAAAGAAGAGTTCTCAAAACTTCCAGCTCCACAGATATACTATTGAATCTTATGGCACAGACAGCCCATTTAGAGCATTAAAAAGGTAACAGGAGAGAGACCAGTATTTCTCTTCCTATTTCAATTTCCCACAGTGTGCAGGACAGGAAAAGCACTGGGGCAGCCAGGGAAGGGCAGAAGCAGAAAGACAAAAAGATGGAAAACTCGCTTGAAAATGAAGAGAACTAGAGGCTCTTGAGGCTTGCTGGGGGGGGGGGGGGGGAGGGATTCACTTACTCAATTTGCAAGCTAAGAAAACTTAGATACTGTAAATATCAGGACAGAAAAGTATAAGAAAAGGATCGAAGCAGTTCAGCCACTTAAGGGAAAACACTCTTACATAATTTACTAGTACTCCAAAGGAATTGGTAGCTTATTCCTCCCCTACCTTGAACACATCAGAAGCAGGGGAGAAGACAGGGAGGGGGGACGGGGAAAGAAATCCTGAGACTAACCCTGTGCTGGATGTTAAAGAAAGCATAAAACTGCTCTGAAGAGTAGAAAGATTTCCGAAAGAAAGAGGAGTTGGCCGAAAGCAAATTAAATAGTGGTGGTATAAACAGAGAAAAAGAGCAGAAAGCTTTGCTTAAACTTGAGAGACTGGAAAAACAAAATAAACAAGACTGCAGACAGACATACAACAGGAAGCAAACAGAGGGATAGATCAACATACTCCAGTAAAACAGAGTAATTTAAATTTGCTGCTTATTGCCAGTGTAAAACCTATCCTTCATAACCAGAGGTTTGATTTTATATACCTGAGGTGATGCCGAGGGCCCTAGTTTTGCAGGAATTAAAAATTTTGCTACTGTGGACAGTTAATTCCAACAGCTCAGGGTTCATTCCGTATGAAAATGTTTTTAAGAAATTTAAAAGAGATCAGGAATTTCACAGCATTGTAATGTTGAGCGACTTGGTAGTTTTTTGTTTACGTGTTCTTTGGATTGAAGCTCTTTGGGATAGAGACAGGGTATTATTTACCTGAAAACCATCTAGCATAGTCATTATGTTATACATTTATTATAAATATGTAATTGTTTGTAATGGACAAGCAAGCACTGACATTTCAGTTTGCAACATTACTTTAAAAGAGTAATAACTTGTTCCATGAATAGTAGAATTAAGTGAATCCAGTTGCCTCTAGATCTGCATCCTTTGTATACTAATCTCGAGCGGTGCCACAATAGCCTTAACTCCTCCACCTTCTTTGTCCTTTCTGACACCTCCCCAACAAGAATGAACATATAGTGTGACAAAACAAAAGTTATGCAGGAACCAGTTGACCAGCAAGCTGACAGAAAAACAGACCAGATAAACTAAATTCTGTGCCTTTCCCTTCAGGAGAGTAATAATTTCTCTCTATCCAACTGCCGATTTTCATGATATTTGCAGGAACTTAGTTATCTTGGCAGTGTTTAACTCTCTAATAAATTCAATTGGAATTGCCCAACAAGTTCAGAAGTTATTCAAGAGAAGGGGGAAGAAGGAGAGACAAGATGGGGAACCACAACTGCATCGTCAGTCAGTTGTAAGCATTGTTTCCTTAGAAAACCAGGCTAAAACTCTTGCCATAAGCACAATTATGCTAGTAATGAATTCTTAAATAACATACCAAATAATCTATTTTGCTCAAGAATCAAAAGATGCATCAGCTATTTGTATGGCTTTCAAAAAGAGCAATAAAGAACATCGGGCCACTCACCTTCACTTGCCCATAAAAAGCTTAAGCTATCACTGCACTGACACTTGACAAAGAAAGAGATTCCTCAGTTAAATACTTCCTTCCAACGTATGTCACAGTCTATAAACAACAGAAGGATATACATCTAAACTGCACACAATATAAACCACTAGACGTTAAGATCATTCACAAATTCCGTACTTCACAATGCTCTGGCAAAGGTACACACATCAGCTTTCGAGTTCACAGCGTGGCGCCCCCATTAAGCGTAGCATGTGCCCTCTCCCCGCAAAGGTCTGCACACCACCAGAACGCGCGGGCGTTCTCAGGCCCGTGAAAGCTGCATCACAAACACGTAACATCTCAGTAGATCAACAGTCTGCAAGTGCAGACCTGTTATTTACTTCTGCTCCATGTAATCGATGAGGAGTCTGTTAGAAGTTAGGGTGCCCAAAGATTTGACTTCTTTTCCACTCACGGTTATCATACTAGGTTGTTACAAGTAGGTAACGGTCTTCTTTTGGGACAGTCCTACTAGAATAAATAAAATCCTTCCACCCACGATTTCTCATGGACCTAGAGTAGAGCACAAGGAGGCTTTTCCCACGGATGAGTGTGGGGGCTGATGAAATGTCATACTGGCATATGGATGTGAAGTAGAACAAATATCAGGACAAAGGCATCCAGCAGGATGAAAAGAAAGAATGATCGAACTTTTGTGTTCTATACAATTATTTGTACGTACACATAGAGCGTTAAAATAGACATGTGAAATGCATAGGTTAATTTTCAAGAAAAATTGGCTTGCACCCAGGGTTGAGGGAGGGAGATGCAAGGAAATGCCCAACCATCTCAGATGTTAATGCTCTCTCCTCAATTGTTTTCAACTTACACCATTCTAGATGAGCCCAGCAATACTTTTTATTTGCCTTCCCTCACTCCAAATCATTTACTCTTTTCTCATAAACCAACCCTCTTTTCCATATACAAAAAGTACTCTTGTAACATTCTGCTCCTCCATGCTATTTTAAAAGTCTTAAACTTAAAAGAAGTGCTTTCCTAACTAAAAGTTATTCATATAAAGGTAAAATTTAAACTTACATAGAGACTAATTCCGTATGTAGATAAGCCCAAATCATATCCAAATTTAAGTACTGATATATGCCTTATCTATGTTTTTCCCTTGGAAAGCAGTCAGATTGAAAATAACTACACCATGAACACTCACACATAAAAGTCAGACATATATGAAAATTCCTTCCAGTGCTAATTATATATGGACTTTAACAATGTGACTCAAACCTTTTTTCTGGTTTCTTTTTAAAATTACCTGTGCTCTTCTAGGGACATGTTACATAGAAAACTGCAGTAAAGCCATAGGAGGTATAAATTAAGAGCGATTTAGCTATTTCTGTGCTGTGTGTCTTTATATGGACACATTTTATGGGGGGGGAAAAAAAAAAGCTATTTTTATTTTGTTTAAAATGCAGCACAACATTTCTATTCCTAAAGAATCATCCACAAGATAGCTTGGGCATACAGTCCAAAAAGTAATCCTTGAGGCAACTTATCAGTCACGTTCCTCCTCCTACAGGAAAAAAAGCAGATTAAAGAAAAAAAAAATTACATCCTTCTCAAGAAGGCCAAATTATGACAGAATACCCCAGGCAGGATGTCATGTGATGGTATTACAGATTAACAGCAGATTTTGTTGTTTTCCCCATGTTACCTGGGAACGTCTTTGAATTTCTACTAATAAAAGGACTCCAATAGTTTCAGCAAAGCCTGGTTATTTTAGATAGAGATCCAAAACCAAAAATAATCTAAGATACTCACAGGGAGTCTGATTCTTGCTCTTTGGAGATCAGATCACTAATATAGTTACCATTTGTAGCCAAACTTTTCAGGGTTTCAGCTCTTTACAGTTACAAGGAATATTTTTTAACTGTAAACACCCTCACAAATGGTAAGAATTTCTAGTGTTTCTTTTACTTTTTGCCAAGGACCAGAAGGAACTTAACAAGGCTGGTCACCATTGCAAATGCTTTTCAGATTCCTGTGGCAGTGTTCAAACTGCTGAGAGGGTCACTTTTGTACTCACAGTATCTATCTTCTGCTATGGAAAGCAGAAAGGATAAGCTGACCACAAAGGAAAAAAAAAAAAAGACTAAAAAACCCAGCAAGCAAGCAACAGGTGTAGTAGCAAAGCATTCTTCCCTTTCCGGTATTCAGGACAGCTCAAGGGACAAACATTAAAAAAAACTTCTTTCTTACTAAGAACATGAGAAATGGAGACATTTATCAACCTGATGTTGACAATTGTGGTGAAAGCCACAAACTAAGGACAAGAATGATATTTGCATGTACAAACTTGCAAGCAGTTAAGAACACCGCTTATTCTCTTGCCATAGCACTATCACTTTATCTTACTTAGTGATCCTTTAAATTTTTTTGTAGGGAGGTCCTCCACAACTACTTCCAGGAACTATCAGATTTTTGTCTCCTTTTGCTGAAATACTGTGTAAGGAACATTGTCCAAAACACTTTTTTTTTTTACTTCAGAACCCCAGGGTCAAACTTCAAGAGAAAGGTTATGAAGAACACTCTTGGTCAAATTAGACCTATGCTCTTCAAGATTCCCGGACAAGTTTTCTTAAAACACAGATACTAGACTTTTTTTTTTTTTCCCATCAAGAATAATGGCTGGCTTGCTTTTTTCCAGAATTTGTCTTTCATTGAAACATTACTCCGTTTTCCAGGCTATATTAACCCACACACTACTGGGTGAAGGTATTTCTCATTTCCGGAACTGATCTGTACACATTCATAATAATAACTGTTAATTTAACCAGTAAGCAAGGGACTCAGAATTTCTCTTTAACAAACATACAAGACTATTTCTTCAGAGATTTAATCTCCAGAAATTATTTAGTCCTTTAAATAAAAAAAAAATACATTAGAGTCAATATATAACTGTTTATTACTGTTTTAAACTGTTTTATCTACTGTTTATTAGCATTAATACCATCCTTCCAAAGCGAATGGGAACAATAATCCCCATTTTAAAGCTGAGGAAGTTATGGGAGAAAAGCATCCTTTTCAAGGTAAAAGTTAACAGTGTAACTTGGAACAGAAACCTAATTCAGTCTGATCGCCAATGACCAGAATGTATTTTGCACATAGATACTACAAGTAGCACAGAAGCCAAATGATAAAGTTGGAAACGATATGTTAAAGAACCAGGTATCTTCTAATATGACTACTTCCTGCTTCTGTACCCACATAAGAAAAGTTGATTACTACATATTACCAGCAGTATTCAAATAGCTCCCAAGCACTGCAGTTAAAATACTTCAGGATAGTAAGGGATATGTATCCAACCAAAAGTCTTTATCTTAAGGTGTTCCCAGTTTAATCAAATGGAATTAGTATCAGAAGGAAGGCGAGCAAAGGCCACAATGATAAGATCATTCGTGCAGTCTAGCTAGCATAAATTGAATGGCTTTCTACTCTTGTACATATACGGGCTGTTTTTAATCGGGGCAGCATTTCATCCAATAATTCTAGTATTGAATGAATTGCAACTGAATTACAGTATCTTTTTAAAGAGATGACTGACTTTAATTTAAAAAGATTTGAAGTGATGGAAAATCCACTGCATCACTCAATTGGTTCTAAAATCCTTATTAAGAAGCAAAATAAAAATCTTGTTTTATTTTCACTTTAACATTTGCTGACTTCATTCTGAACCACCAGATCTTGTAGGATAAGAATTCTGGTTTACTTTTTTCTTTTTAAAATGAGCTTTTTGTAGTTTCTTAGCATTCACAACTTTATATTTTTCTTTTTGGTAGTCTTTACGGAGGTGTAATAAGTTGCTTTCTTTTTATTTTTTTATGTTAAAAAGTTTCATTAACAGAATTACAGTCATCAAGTTCTGACTTCTCCCCTTTCAAAACATGCCTGCTGTACTGAAAAAAACCTAAAAGATAAGAATTAAGTTAGGAATACATGCCACACCTACAAGATAGTCTTAATACTAGCCTGGCATTAACTTCAAGAAAATTCAGTAAGGAGGACAAGGAAATGCATGACATAACTGCTGCATATGAAGCCATTGTGTTTTCTTAGACCTTCCACATCTATTTTGTTTCACAAACATGAACTTTAGCAGTTACCTCAACTGCCAGTACTGGTTTACAGTTATACTGAATGGTAACAGAATCAGCTAAAGCAGATTGGTTCTGCTATTTACATAACATAAAATGAGAGAGTTCTGCTTTATTTCAGAACTGTTGTTTTAACAGTAGTACATAGGTATCTCCCTACTATGTATACTGTAACTATGGTGACATATATATCTGGCAGTCTCCATGGGTCAGTGATCATTAAGCAATGGCCCTGTCTTAGAAGTTATACTCAGAAGAAAAGGTAAAGTAGCCAAAGTCTGGAGTCCAGCCTTAGCCAAAGGAAAGCACAGGTAGTCCGGCAAAGTCTGGGTGCTCTGTAACATCTAGGTGCTAGCTTTTATGTTATTTGTGTGTTAGAGTATCATTCTAAGAATAGGCTGACGTTCTCCATTCACACTGACTTTCTCCATCTCTGCCTCAAAGCGACAGTTATACTGGGGGAACAGTAAGCAGGAAGGAAAAGCCTGCTGTTCCTTCTCAGTTCCTGGAGTCAGCATAAATGTAGGCTGAGAAAGTTCAGGATCTATGTGTCCATTCCCATTCCCCCACCCCGTGCCAAACCATAAGATAAAAAGACCTACTAGATCAGAGATGGGCTAGAGTTGGTGATATGAGAGAAGGCACAACAAAAGGTTTTCAAAACAGTGCTGTATTAGTGAGAGTTATTCAGTGTCTACCAGAGCATATCTGCATCTCACTAGTTGGGTCAACCCACATAGCTATTGGCTGAAGTAGCCAACATCCCACACCCATGTGCCTTCTGCTCTGAATCTCTTCATATCTCTACCTCCCTAACTCTTTTGGAAGACATTAGGAGCACTTTCAGATGAGGAGCAAACATGTATTATGTCCTGGAGGCAAATATTGCTGGTTTTTGCCTTTCTTCTGGTCACACTTGATTCTGTTGTTCAGACAGAGGTGGACGGCAGTCATTCTCAATGGCGTAGTCCTTCATTTTTTTCTTCTAATTAATCATATTGATTTCCTTGGTAATGTCAATTTAAGAACATCAATCCCAGGGCAAAATTCTCAGAAAGAGACCTTGCAAAAACACATAAGCATTCCTTGAACCTGCCCTGAACATCTGAGCAAAGCAGGTCAGAAGCATCCACTGAGCTCTTAAGTAACCTTTCTGCACCTTGCCGAAAGCCTGTCTCCCCAGTGGAACTGGAAGTACCCTGCTTAAAGTCTAGTACCAGACAGAAAAGATCAGTTAAAAGCATCAGGGCCATAAGTGCATATAAAGATCATGGAGAATCAGGATGTTTTGAAACCTGTCAAGCTTTTATGTTTGTTCTTAGCTGCATCTGAAGTCTGATTTTTATTTCAAACACAGCAAGTCTTAAAAGAACATGTGGATTTTACAGTACTTACACAAAACACTAAACTTGCAACCTTAGAGTAGAACACCACCCTAAAATACAAGAATGTATTCTACTCTTTTCCCTTTGTTTAATTTTAAAATTCTGATAGGGCCATACATTAAAGACAGTTCCCAGGTTACTCCAAACCTCTCTTCCCTCTTTTCATTTGCTAACTGCCAACATCATCCCTCCCAGTAATTCAAAGTAGCATTAATGAAATAAAATAGACAAATTAGCAGGTTAACAGACAGAAGAGACCCCAAAACCAATGAAGGTGAATAGCAAAGACTTGCTCTTCTTTTTTTGTTTTCGAAAAGCAAAAAGGGAAATCAGTTATCAGTGAATTGCCCAACAGTACTGAGCAGAATGTTCTGAGAAAAGCTTGTTCTCTGGGGCAAGAATAAAGCAGGCAGCAAACCAAACCCTAGAGAGGGTAGTATGCTTTCCTAACTATTTCCAGTGATCTTCTTCTTCCATAAGAGAGCTTCCCAGAGAAAGGGGGCACAGAAATATGTTGTAAAAAGTTATAACTGCTGTTGTAGGGTTGTAGGGACTAAGCAAGCACTTAAAGTTCTCAAGAGCTGGTAAAAAGAAATATCATACCGAGCTAAAAGGTTTTATTGTCCTATAAAACTACGGATGCAGAACAGATCAGCAAATCTTCAGCCTTATGCAACCAACATACACATACAGTCCTGTCTCCAAAGCTGTAAGAACAGCATTCACCACAGTTATCTGACCATTTTGACTTCATGAAAAGCAATATTTATATATATTATTTTATAGCTTTTTATTTTATATATAGCACAAACTATATATAATTCTATACATGTGTATATATTGCTATATATCTACAACAGAGTGCACAATCACTTACCATAAAACAATAAGGTTAAATCCTTTTTACAAGGATCAGTGTAAACAGTTACACTGCTGAACACTAACTATAAAGAAACCAGTATTTTGTCTGTAGATAATCCCGACCCTTTAGGAAATATTAAAAGCCTATATAAAAGGCTATATATGAGATGACACAGAATTATAACAAGCATGAACAGCAAAAACTGTTCTGAATTATAAAATTAATTGCAATTGTTGAATAAAAGTATTTGTCAACTGCCTCTCACAAAGATTACCAAATTTTGGCTTCTACTCATCTGGCACACAATAGGCTTTAGAAGGGTTCAGCCAAAGTACTCTGAAAAGGTAACAGAGTGAATAAATTACCAAGGCTACGTTTTAGTCAAGGAAACTGACAAACGGGGTTTAAAAAACACTAAAGAAGAGGATAGTGCCTCTTTTCTACTTCAAGTATGACGCCTACACAATAAGCAGCACATGTTACACAGGATTCAATAATTCTCTTTAGTCTCTCTCAGACTGAGGAGCACCTGGAGACAGGCACCTCTAGCAGAATATTTAGAGAACTTCAGCTATAAAACAATACAAATAATATTTCCCAAGTGAATACAGAGAATATACTGGAGTCTGAAGCTATCAACCTATCCAAGGAATGAGTTACTGAAGCTTCATTTCTTTTAAGCAGCAGACCATTTAATTTATTTAGAACAGAATATTTTCCTCTTTGTTCTAAGATCTGGAACTCCTTCCTTGCTATGAGTAGGATCAATGGTTCTCAGCTTTACAAAAAGTGAAATACTTTCTTTTAAAACCAGCTCAACTAAAGCATGGTATGCTCTTGGATACATAAGCAGGACACTTCTGGGGGGGGGGAGGTGTTCTTCCAATCTGATGCTACCTAAGGATAGTAATATACCATTTAACATAAAAATGCTTCCAAAGACCTAGCAGACAATGAAAAGACAAAACAGCACTTTAAATAGCAGCTTTATTAAGAAAAAAATGCAAGTGTTGGATGAACAGATACAAAAACTTCCTGTGCTGTTTTTCGCATAGTGTTAAACAGATTCTCAAAGCAGCACAGACCCTTGGGCATTTGTAAAATTAAGGTATGACCTTATACTGGAAAGGTTGCTTATCAGACAACATTACATATTGGAAGAAAAAGGCTTCTCCTACATTGCCAGGTACACATAAGCTGCATAAAGCTTAAACAAGAAATCAAATGTGTTAAGAACTGTATTGCTAGTGGTAATGTCTCCTATTTAAAATATGTTTAAGAACTCGCTAATGAACTGAAAGAAAAAGGGCCCAACTGCATAAGGCAGGGTATTAACTCAAAATAAACTTCTTTTTCCTATTTGCTTGGTTGAGCAAGGATACCTATTCCCCTTCAAGGTGCACAGAAGCTCTTCATAAAAGAGCAAAACCATTTCAAATGTATCCATAAGGCTAGGCAATTGTTACATGCAATAGGGTAAGGGCAAGAAAAAATGTTTTGCAAGATGAAATAGTAAAGGTTTCCCTTTGAGAAGATCACAAGTAAGCATTCCATCAGTTCCACATAAATCAGTCTCCTGCATCTCCCCCACCCCCCCCAAAAAAAAGCCTACAAAAAAAAAAGCCAAAAGTTTCAATCCTTGGTAGGGGTCAAAGATTATTCAAATGTTAAGATACAAGCACAGATATCATCTTACTGAATATATTAACAGGGGTAGTCAAAAGTTTAAAGGCAAAGAAAATTATTACATGACATAAAAAGTTAAAGCTTTCCATATTTTTCACTAGAGCAGAGGTACAAGTATCTATGCAACTCAGACTCCCTCAAAACACGCATTGAACGAAGTTACTTAAGGTTTTCCTCACTACAAAAAGAAGTCTCAGAGGTGGAAGCAAGTATTTATTGGAAGAACAGACAGATTTCAGTTTTTGTCAAAACAAGCTGGATGTTGGAGACACTATCCCACAGTAGCACTTTCTATCCTCTGAGCAGTTAGGGAGCAATGGGATCATTCAAACATAGTGCCACAAAGTTCCAGGCTACAAACCGTCTGCATTTCTGCCAAGGGCGGGGAATTATTTCAAGCCTATGCATGAGAGAACCAGGACACGCACACACAAAACTTAAAAATCAGTAGATACCTAAGACAAGACACTTAAAAAAAAGGATACATATATCAAGCAGTTAGAGAAGACGTACTCACTGTTAGTACATAAACATTCTTTAGCTGACAACATGTCTTCTCCTAAGAATGGAGATGTTAAAGGGAGAGGGCAGTATATGCACTAACTGGCATTTTTCATTCTTGATCTGGAAAGCAGGCTACTTTGTTATGGTTATTTTGTACATGACAAAGTCTGTACAGTTAATACTGAAAAGAGTGATTTCGCTGGATTGAAATGTTTTAATACCTCTTTCCAGGATAAAAATTCCTTTCATTAAAGAGGCTAAGAACATTAACATTATTGTTAGTGCTAATGCTTTATTTACTGCAGGTTACAAATATGCAGTATGGTTAGGTTTATTCACTGTAGATTACAAATTTCTCCCATTTGGATATTTCAGAAGTCATCTGTTTTTCAGTACTTAGTAAAATGCCTTGCAAGTCGCATTAAGGTTGTGGGGCTGTCTTCAGCTAGGAAGAAATCAAATTGAAAAGTTGTTGTAAAACACTCATTTCACAACATAATAGATCTACAAAAAAAAGGATTTTCGAGTTTGTCTCAAACAGAAAATGAAGATAGCTATGAAAACAAGCCTACTGGACTCCTTAGAAACCCTCTCATTTGCAAGTTTTTAAACATGCTGTCTATTAATCAGTGCCCAGCTATACATGCAAGTACAATTCTGCTGGCATGTAACAGTACAATCCTTACTCAATAAAATTGTGAGGTGGCAGCAGGTTGACTACTATGAAGAGAAACCCTGAACTCTGTGTCCTCATTTTCTCAAGAAAGGTAGGGCAGGGGAGGAAAAAAAAAAAAAAAAAAAAAAAAGTAGTGAAGAGATGAATAGTGAAGAGATGAAGAGATTTGTAAGGAGAGTAGTAAAAAAAGGGCACAGAGAGGAGTGCCAATAAAGAACGAAGCAAGACAAGTGTGATAGAAGCGCAGGAAGGGCATGATTCTACTGCAGACCTAAAGTTCATCCAACTCATAGTTGAAATACAGCTCATCCCATTCTTCCAACAAATTCTCATAGCTCTTACAGCACACTGGCATAAAAGCTTACAAAGATTAGCCTCTCCAAGTTTCACACTTTTGTGAAGAGATCACTCAAATACATTCAGAAGATGATGTCACATCTATCATCCACTGATGACCCAATATAATGATCTGGAGATAGAACTATGTTCTACGATCTGGCTTGCCTAGAGATTAAGTAGGGGTTTTTTTGTTTTTGCTTTTGTTTTAAAGGAGTCATCTGGATATGAAGACCTTTCTTTTTCACCTTGCCTCACAACAGAAGCCCTGAACAAAGTTCTTGCAGGACACAGACATGGAAGAAGTGAAGGACAACTTCTAGTTTCCTGCTTCTACTTTAACTCCAAATCTCTTGTAAGGCACACAAACCTTAAACAAGTTTCTACAGAAGTCATCAGCACTACATCTCACCAAGTAGTTTTCTGTTTTCTGCCATGATACTGCTTTGGTTCACTGAAAGTTAGTGTCTGTCAGGAAAGTTAGCGTCTGTAGGATGAAGCCAAGATTTGCAAGGAATGAAACACAGAAGCCACCTCTAGTATCAATTTAACCAGTTACCAAGTGAAATCATGGGCTCAAATCAAGAAATATAGAACATCTTCACTAACATGAGACTGCACAAATTTGTATTTATAGACACAGAAAAGAAGAAATAATCACACTAAACAAGGAATTTGTAGTGTTTAGGTTATATCATTACAAAGACTATGAAGCAACCTAACTTCTCTCCATTTTTAATCTTGCCACCACTAATAAAGTAAGAAATTACAGATTTTTATTTTCAGTGCTTTGGTAACAGTTCTAACTCAGCTTCCTGAAAAGCTGGTTAAACTTGTGCATCTTCAGCATACTACTTTCTTTTAAGGTTTCAAGTTGGGTAAGACGAAAGACATACACTGATACTGGCCAATATACTGATGTGCCTCCCTAAACCAGAAAAGTATGTTTAGTTCTTACGCTGAACCTCAAGACAGTTCTTCCTTTCTATCCTGTTTTCAAGTTTAAGATAAAGTATGCACCCAAAGCTCAAAGATTTAAAATAAACAGCTCATATACTACATATGTGTACAATATATTTTAAGATTGGAAGAACATTTGACTACATGTAATGGAAGGGATGCTACCTGTACACTACCATAATGGAGATATTTTACTAAATATAATTCCCCTGTTGCAAAGAACATTTTCCATTTTGCTTAAGTTTTAATATTTCTCAAATATAAGAAAGTGAATTTAAGAAATTCTGCTTTTTTTTTAAAGGTAGTTTGTTGCACTCTTGTTGACCACTTTTGAGCTGGTCCTAAAATGAACTTTACATACAGGATTCTCATTTTTTCTAGCTGTTTAGGTGACTGTAATCTACTAATCTGACTAAGTAGTTCTCATAGGTCATTCAGTTTCCAGCCCAGAGAGCACAGTATCTGTGGCAGACATACGTTATACTTGACTCAGTTATCACTTCTCACAAATTGAAAGCAGTATCCTAATCCTGTGAATAGGATTTATTCTAAAAGATACGAAGAAAGCAACATCAGTTTTTCAAGATTCTCCACATTTTGGTCATTTAAGCAGGCACTTCATGTTAACAGAGCAATAAAATAACATTCATAGAGATCAAAAACTGCTTGGAAAAGGGGGAACCTCTTTGTTGGAAGAATAGGAACCTACTTCACTTGGTCAATGGGATCACATTTGCAGCTCATAAATCAAGTTTATGTATACATATTTATACTTGGGGGAATACATAGCAGGGAACCATGGTTTAAGACCACAGACTATATTTATTTACTGCTACAGACAAGTATTATAACATGTCTTCATGTGGGAACAATAGATATGAAAACTTTTTACAATTTATAGTACAGGAGGAAGAATACAAGTTTGCACAATTTATAGTTCACACTTGCAGTAATGAATTTAAAACCTGACAGCTAAAATGATTACTGTCTTCATTCATTCAACCTATTCCTCCAGTTGCCAGTGCAACTTTTAAGGCGCTTTCACTCACGAATCAGGAACGGAACTACTTTATTACTCAACCCAGCATGTTAAAAATAGGGGCAAATTTACCTCGGAAATTGAGCCTCATGTGACTCAAACAGAAGATAGTTTGAAGGCCATGCTCTGTAGCAGGGACATCATCAAAAGAGGCTTGAGGACAGCTGTGAAGGAAGCTCCAAAGAGCAGAGACTAGCATAACTGGCAGTGCATTCAGCAGTTACACAAAGTAATTTCTCAACTCACACTGGCTGGCTTCAGTAGAGCCAGCATACTGTAAGTGCTGCCAACTGACAAGATTTTAAAAATACACATTGGAGTCTAAAAATATATTTCTGATTATTTACCTTCTGAGTTAAGACCTGAAAATGAAATCTGAGAGAATTTTGAAGCTTCTTCTCCTTCTCCAATCATTTGAGCTACAGTTACCTCCTAAAATGGCAAGCAATATTTTCTTGTAGTCACTTGTCCGTAGGAGAATTGGCTTAAGATAGTTGTCAATATTTCAGTTATTCAAAAACTGCATATACTTAAGCACTTAAAAAAAAACAACAACAACAAAAAAAACCCACCTCCCTCACATGAAAGAGCCTTGGATCTCAAAAACTCAACAATTTAGTTTTTAACTCTCCTGAAACACACACATGGCATTTACTGAAAAGCAAAAGGCAAAAATGAACTTACTGGAAAGAAGAGCTGACTGCTTGCAGAGGGCAGAACATGAACTTTTGCCTCAAAATTAACTTGTCCCCTTTGGGAAGAAAGGTAATAATACTTAACAACCATTTGACATCAGAACAATGCACACATGCCTAATCAAGAATCTGAGTGGTATTTAACCAGTGGAGGCATGAAATATGCCAAGTATGACATATGGTATTTTCTATTAGATATGTTCAATTTCAAAGCTGTGAACAGTCGTAACAGGTCCCATGAAGCAGTAAATTATAATAGATGTGGGACAAAAAATACTAGTGACAATAAGTAATTTTCCTAAAGCTACAGTACTATTTTCTATCACTTTTAGCACATCAAGACACACAGGTTTCCAAAGTAGCACTTGCATAAATCACATATGTAAGTCAAATCAAATTTACTTTCTCACATAAAGGAGCAAGAAAGTACCTACAGAGAAAAAAAAAATTACATGAACATGTTTCAGTTCTCATCTGCTTAAATACAGCTGTTAACAGTTTCAGAATACTAAGTACTAAAGTACCCTTTAAAAGTACAGCTGTTCTAGCGCAACTCTTACGCAGGAAAATCCAAATTATGCAGGAATAAAAAACAGTGTATGTGCTTAAAAAAAAAGAGAAAAGCAGCAAGTAATCCCCAATAAAGCCTGTCAGCAAGCATTGCCAAGAGATGTGTCACTGACATCCCAGACTGAATAGGCCATTTACGTGCACTTTTTTTTTTTTTAAATTCTCCAATGAACGATGTCAGTGACAACTGTATTGAGCTTCAGGAGTTCTACTATATGGCAGCAGTTATGTTCTTACTTTAAGAGCTGCTGAAAAATCTCACTAAGTATTTTGACTACATGTTCTTAAATTCTAAACACATGATGGCAACTGAGAGAATACTACAAGTATCCCAGATATACATTTCTCTGTGGTTCATTTAATCTTTGCCTGTACAGCTGAGATTTGGAATACTTGGAGACAAAAAAAGGTGCCTCTAGTTCATTCAAGATATGAACAAAAGAGAAACAGAATTTTGAATTAGGCCCTGTAGAAAAATCAGCAGCTTCCAACTCTGCGATCTTTACTTTAGCCTTCTGAAAAGTTCCTGTTGGTTTAACAGCCCAGAAATGAAATCCTAACAAAGGCCTCAAGAAATCTGATTGCCAGCAGCCAGTACACTGTCAAAGCACAGAGTGTTAAAATCCTCAGAGACCTGAAGGTACCAAGTGGAGAATCAAGTTGAAATGGAGGCAAAGGATCTGGGTAACAATGCAACATATTAGACTAAGAAGAAAATGTAATACCTCAGGACAATGTGTATTATTTACTTGTTGGGAAATACTAAGAAGAAGCCTACTGTGTAGCAACAGCAGTGGAAGAGAGAGACAAACTTGCCTGAAACTCCGATTGGTGTGTCAAGAGCTAAAGCTAGAAATGACAGCTGTATCCAACATCAGGCTATGCAAACAGAGAAATAAGCAGGTTTCCTGTTGTACTCAACTGTTCCCTTATATCAACCTACTTTGAAGTTTGGGTAGTCCTCCACAGCTCTTTCTGGGTATTTCATTTTATTACTGACAGTCAGGAAACCTCTTGGACTGTTTCTAAACTAAAACATGTAGGATGTCAAGACAAAGAACTAAACATATACCTGCCTGAACATGCAAGCAATACACAGACATTAGACCAGTACACGTGAAAGCTGCTTCTGAGAGACTTCTCAAGCCTAGAGAGAAGGCCATTCTCAAGAAATACTGAAGGGATAAAGACAAAGTGCATGGACTATCCTGCCAATAACCTATGCTTCAGGCTGATTTATTTCTGAAAAATAAAAATAGCTTTGATTACATATACAAATCCTTAAGATTTGATCCTCTAGATGACTATGTATTGGCAATTTAATTGGACCTGGGAAAATATTCTCTCCGTGACAGAAGATTTGGTCTGCCTTGGAAGACAACCTTTCCAGATTATCAAGCCCCATCAATATGCCTGAATCATTTGTGAACTGAGCACTACGCAAAAAAATCAACTTGGGGAGAACCATAGTTGTTCCAAGTGATATCTAACATTTACAAAACAGATATTATTTTGTTACTGGTTTTAGTACAAAGTTAAGTGTTGCAGACTTATAACGGAAACTCAGTTCAACCTTATTTTTGAAACGCGTATCTCTAGACTGGCATACCAGTTGAACTGATATACAAAGATGTAAGACAAGATGAGCCATAACATTAAAATGCTACAGCCTGGCCAAAAATATGAGTAACCCGAAACACAATGCCAAAGGTCACAGCATCCATCAACAGCACTGCGCATGCAAGCCATTGAAAAACAGTAATAAAGAAGTCCTACAAAGAGGCAGTAAGCCAGCACCACCCCAAGAGAGAAAGAACCTAACACATTTTTCAATTACCTTGCCAATAACCTCCCCACTGTATCCAACCCACTAAACATTAAAATCTGGAAGAGATATAACGATTCTATAGCAACCAGCTGCTGAGATATTTTTCAAACAGAATGAACTGAATACAACTGCCAAGTACTTTCCCAACACATTTAGCCTGTTCCTAGTGGGAAGAGAAAAGTATGTTAGCCTCTGCAATTCAAGATACAGTGCAATTCTGAGGTCATTACAAAACTAAGGCAATTTAAAATAAGTCAGATACTAAGGAATAGGTGAACATACAAAAACACAGATCCTAGGAATGCAAGCTTCTATTACTTAGCAAGGACAGATATATCACTCAAGAAGCCCCTCCTCTGGAATAGTACTTCTGTGAGACTTCTTTCACACTGGTTACTCTAACACCACCTCACCAACAGATCCATTTTACTAATACTTCCATGTCACTTATAGAGTCTATGAAGGAGTCTTCTGGAGATCTAGAAATAGGCACTTTCACGTAAACACATGTCAACTCCACAATGGTAGCTGCCCATGGATGTAATTTATTTTTTAAGCTCTCAGAATAAGGCAGTAATTTGATCATCTGTGTTAAGATGTAACTGTTCCCGCTATATGCCTTCTGAGGTACATATCTGTAATAAGGTGCAACCACTCTACTTTTTGCCTACAAGCACATCAGCTATAGCAATTTTCTCAGCACATTTAGAATCAGAGACCATCAGAATAATGCAGAATGCGTTCCCTTAGCTTGTATAAAAGACAAAGGAAACTTTAGGTACCTTGCAAAAATAATTAAGAAAAATCAAGCCTAGTATTAGGTTTATACATGTTGTCCCAAGTATGCAACCCCCATAGAAGACTTTTAGCAGTCTACAAATCAAAAGAAAGGTGGAAGCCAACTAACTAGGTAATCTCTCTCTCTTTTCCATTTATTGCAATGAAGTTTTGCTTCTATTTCAGTCTTCACAGAATAAAGTCTTTAACCTTTAATGAGAGACGAAGCCAACCTAATACAAGATGGAGATATTGGTGGACTATTTTAATCTTGTTTCATAATATAGTACAGGGATAACAACTGAACTCAACAGGTAAACATTTAAAATATCTTAGTTAAGACAGGCTCCCATTTTTCCTCCAGTGTAGTTACTTTAGCCTAGTGTTTCTCCACCTCTTTTCTCCAACTATAAAGCATGGCTTGTCATAAACATCTAAGCTACTTCAGAATGATACCTGAGGGTTGCCAGAAAAGCCAAGAGCTTCCCCTTGTGGATGGCCTGGTACAGACCTAGAAATGACTGCTGCTGCCACCTTTAAAAATGATAATCAAAGCAAACTAAGTTTGGAAACCTGCAGACTGGTCTATCTCCATTATTTGTAGCCTTCTGCCACCTGCTTTCTTATATTTTCCATCTTTTTTAAAATCACTCTAGCTATAAAGTACCACGAGTGGAGAGTAATCACATGCATTGTTCTCTCTGGAGGATTCAATTAAATATATATGTTTTCTGAACCTGGGAAAGGATAATAAAGCACAGTAAACCTCCACAGAGAAGGAAGTCAAGTTTCACAAGAATTTCAATATGCAGGCTTCCTAGGTTTCATTTCAACACAAAAAGTTTAGCTATGTCAGCATTCTGGATTCATAATGCTTGTAGGGTTTTTTGTTTGTTTTCAGTAAGAGGACTAAGGACTAGTCCTAAGTTCTGTGCACTGTTTTGCACTTCCTAATCAGAATGCCCTATTTTAGTTTCAAAGATTACTAAGTCAGCAACCCTAGGTACACTCAGGAAAGCTATTTTAATGCAATTGTTTCCCTGCCCCAACTAGCCTGTAGGTTACTTTTCCTAACAAACCCCAAGTGGTTGAATTCAGGATCAGATAAAGGTAATCCAGGAAATCCAGGAACTTGGCACTGCCATAACAATTAAATTCCAGAAACTCTAGGAATTAAGCAACTTTGGCAGGGAATCCCATTTTCCTTGGAGCTATGGTTTTCCTGTTTGAAGCATGCATAGCAGAAAAAGGCAAAATGATTTCTCCAACTTCATGTGATTTCTGGTCACAGAAATCTTATCACCTACCAAAACTACCTCCAGTTAGGGAGGGGGAAGAACCCTCCCTCTTACTTATACAAAGTCCTGAAAATCCCATGGAAAAAAGAAAAACAAAACAAAAAGCAAAATAAAAAAAATAGGCAGAAGATTTATTATTCAACTATCAAAGGGGCCTACCAACTATGCAGAAACAACTACCAGCTGAAAAAACTACAGTCACAGCTGCTGAGATTTCAGCTAATGTCATCTCTGGATCACGTTCAATTCCTCAAACCAACAACTAGTAAGAGGCACTAGTATAGACCACTGAAGGGTCAAAGCTCCATTTCTCTTATCCTAACCTCCCAGTACATGGTAAGGCTAAGAAAAAACACAATTCTACGTATTTCTACTCTTTTTAGTCCTACACTTCTCCTCCTTCCTCAATAAGAAATCCAAAGCCTGCATCATGACACAAGCAGCAGAGTAAAACCAGCCCAGATCTTCCCAGTTTCTTACCTGGCCATGAAATTCTGAATTCTAATGCTGCAACCTAAGTATTTCTGCTGCAGTGTGACAAAGAAACAAGCAACAGCAGAAACAAACGGTGATGCATAAAGACTCAAATATACCACACCACATTAAATTTGGTTACTGCTGTATAAAGACTGTCTTTAAATGAAGTGTTAGACACTAGCATCAGATGATGTTCATGTGGAAAAGGCTTGTCTTCATCTGCCTTTTTTTTTTTTTTTTTTTTAAAGAAAGGTTTCATCAGACATGTTCCAGCTTTTCTATTGTTCTCCCACAACACTAGCAGTTCTTATCTGGGGTCCATCTGAGGACACGAAGACTATCTGATACTAAGAATGTTAGTCAGATATCCTGTACACACACAGACACAGGCTTTTATTAACCTAAAATTTCTTTATTTCTTTCCTATTCATACAGTATGTGAAAGACTATGACTTTGTTCTGGACTACAAGTTTCTAATGAAGAATTAGCTATTAAATCCCATTTAACTGCCCATACAAATGATACCACTAATGAGTCCACAGTCTTCACCAGGATCTTCCCCATTAATATCCCTCAAAAAGTCTTAGGTATTACAAAGAGAATAAAATAAAACTTAGGCAGGGAAAGCAAGGCAGGGAAAGCAAGAATAGGTAGGGGCACCAAAGTATCAAGCTGTTATGTAAGTTTGTAGAACACGTCAAATAAGTTCATGCAGGCATATTTTATTTATTTAGAAGACAGCTTTACTTAGGGATACTTTGGGGTTGTTACATAAGTACTCATGTTTTCATTTGTAATTTGCTTTGAAATAAAAGCAGTTTAAACTCATTGGGTTATACTCACCAAACTATTTAATACAAATAATTGATCTATTTTTAAAAAAGTCATATAATAGTGTTTGTCAGCAGTCTGGAGTCATGTAAGAGCACTTTACTCAGAAAGACCCTTTTTTTTCCCCTCCCTACAAAAAAGCCTTATTTTGCTTGCCTCATCTATGGACAGCATAACTTCTAAGCAATCCTGTCAGATTTAAATGTCAAGTTTAAATAGTAGCACCAAATGTACCTTTGGGACACATTTAAGGAATCAATTCTTTGCTGTATTTGACGTGCTAAAGTCAGCACTGAGCCTAGAGTATTTCATATTTCTGTTTCAGAAGAGTGGATTCCAATTATTTTGCAGAGCCAGATGATTTAAGGTTCATCCCTAGTTTCTGATTGTGCAAAAAGGATGACTGACTAATCAAAAAAGCATAACACTGCTAAAGTGAAACTGCTACACAAGCCTCAACTCCATTCAGATTATTCTGATAAGAACTGTGGTTGTAAGTCAGGTCTGAGCATGGATAACATCCCTGGCCAATTCATATCAGCAGGCCTGTTTCAGAGATGATAAAAGCACGAACTTCAACTCAGCTAGATGTAAATACTGACATTTATTTTATGCTGGACTCTAAGCATTCTTTACAGACATGAATCAGAGTGGCTAGGAAGGAGTCAGCACAAGATCTCAGCAAGCAACAGCATTAGCCAGCCAGGAAGAACAACTGGATTGCTGAAGACTCCCAGACAGCATATCCGAAGTGCACAAATGTGAAGCAATTGCAAAAAATAAAAGATTCTGATGCTTTCATCATGAAGAATATTCAGATAAAAAGGACAGGAAAAAATATTTTAAAAAAACTATTATTTTTGGAAAATAGAACACACAAGGGAGGCTGGAGACAGATTATTGAGAAGAGTCCAAAGAGCGTAGATGGAAGAGTCGCTCCCTAACACTCCCTCATCTCAAATGCCTAGCCATCAGGCATTGATAAGGTGTACCAGTGTTTTATAAAGAGGCTGAAATTTTTATTTCTCAATTACTAGCTTACAAACTAACCAATTACAGTGGAAAGAACAGAAGGTAGTACCACTTTGAACCAACTATTTGAGTTCTGTGTCAACTGAAGACGTCTCCTGTGGAATTCCTAGATCACTCACTTAGTACCACTAGTGGCATATGAAGGGATCTTAGCAAATAGGGGTTTTCAACACTAAGACACAAACGCAAACTAAGCCACTGACTCCTCATCATGAGGAGGCTTGACCTCATAGTCAAAGCTTACCAATAATTCCAACATTACATCTAGCTAAGTACTGCACCACATAAAAAAAATGAAATTGCATTTGTCTTCTTCCCTTGCCCATGTTATCCTTCAGGTTGCCAACACCTTCTTGAAGCTATACCATTCGCCAGCAAAACACTATCAGGCACACTTTGCTTCTAACATATTTCTCAAAATCAGTGTATTATGTGTCATACTAGGTTGCTGTTTGTTCTTTTATAAGCATAATACTATACTCACTTTGGTTTTAAGTACAGTAAGTAAGGACAAACAGAACATGCAGAAGTATCTAAGTAGGATAATGGATGCTTTCAAACTGTCATTAAACATCTCCAAAATCCATGATCTCTGGCCATCAATTTTTTAGACAGCCTTGCCATGTGAAAATATATCTTAACACTGTTATGTTTTGGACTGTTTTCTGAATCTAAGTTTTACAAACTAGAAATGGAAAAAGAAGAAACAACTATACAGAACAATTGGAAAAGAAGTGTGTGTGTGGGGGGGGCTTGTTACATGTCTTTTTTCTAAATGTAGTATTTGCTTGAATACCTGCACAACTTATTTCCACACTACTTCATGACAACAAAAAAACCCTTCCTTCTTCTCTTTGTTTTTAATTATGCTACCTGTTTTGCAATTCAAACACACACGTTGAAGAACAGAGGTATTAAAGTGGAATGCTTCTCCATGAGAATATTTTAAAAGTATTTCAGATAGCTCTACAATCTATTTCCAGTAGTTTACTTCACACAATCTTTCCTCGTTCAGATTGGCTCTTATGGACATCAACAGAAGATCTGGGAGAAATTTCAGAGTATGCTATTTAATTTTCTTTAATTTCATCAAAAAGTACATTTAAAAGATCAACCAGTTGCCCTATAAGGTTTCAAAAGAGAAATTAAAGAACTGCAGCCTTTTCTTTCCTGAATACGTTAAAAGTACCTAACAAGGTAAGATCTTTGCATTTTAAGTAGTATCTAAGAAAGTCAGTCATTATATGGGACCTTCTTCTTCTTCTACACAAAAATAAAGAAACAGATCTAAGCTAAGAAGCAATGCATGGACAGAATCCTGAGGGGCAAAACAAGAAGGCATACTGGTGCCAGAAAAGTACATAACATATATTAGGCACTGAAGGAGGATCTCCACAGGAGGAAACTGCTGCCAAGTGTGAGGGAAAGCATATAAAAATGCTTCAAAAAGTACAAAGCTTAGATGGGAAAGGACACCTGTCAGCCTTCAGATAATACCAAGATACATGGGACAATAAAAGTAAAGAAATACAGATGAAAAAGAAAAAAGAACAGGTAAAAAACAATGTTGACTGGTGAAAGCACTAAGTTAGAAAAGCAATCATTGCAGTAGCATTGGCAGTAGATGCACTAAAGGACCAGGTTAGAGAACTGCTATTTAAAAAGCCAATTATGCTGGATGCCCATACAAATAATAAGAAAAAACAAAAAACAAAAAACACACACCCAAGTACCACAGAAGTCTATCTGTCCACCTCAGAAAAAAACAGAGAATGAAGTTCGTCCAACTGGGATTCACATGTGATTCAAAAAAAGCCATTATTTCTATTCCCAGAAATAAAACTATTGCACCATCCCCTTTGGTTTTGATACAAGATTAGATTACTGGCATTTTATTACAAAATACAACTCTGAAGCTGGCAGTTTTAGTTCATGATCGTTCTCTGTAAGGAAGAAAGAATCTTACTTCCTCAAAATACTCTGAGGACTTATTGAAGTTAATCGAACCTCCACAGTGAAAACCAAACTGGATGTCAGCTTACCTCTTTTCTACTTAAATCATACTGTTGCTCTTCTTTAGTCCACAAAAAACTTGCTACAATCCTACAATATACAGTCACCTCCTATATGTATATGAACTGCTCTGTGAAAATAAAACATGTACTTTTATTATAGAGAACTATAGTTTAGCTGAAAAATACCATTTTTCAGAATTTACTCTTTGCAACTCTTCATCCAAAATTACAGTACCTTATAAATCCCCATTTAACTTACAGGTGCAAGAATACACCTGAAAGTTCGTCAGACCTAGAAATCTGCCAACGTGTGAAAAAATTAAAAGAAAAAACTAAGACTAGAAAAAATTCAGGCATGCAGTATGAGCAATTTTAAGAGCCTCTTTCCTGCAGAGAGTAGCAGTGTTAGAAACATGAAATGGAGAGGGGGGCAAATTTCTCCAGTGGATCCTACTGAAGTTCCTTCCTCAAAACAAAAGCAGGCAACTGAATTTCTGTCTAAACCTCCTCACCATAAACACAGAAAATTGTACAGAACCTGTAGAGGGCTGAAGGCCTTGCCTGCAAGGAACTCTTCACATGTGCATCTATGTACTGTGACAGATCCTCATCAATGGTCAGCTTTGTATGGCTGCAAGCACACGTTCATACAGAACAGCTTGCAGGATCAGGGATTAACAATGTGAAGCTAATGTCTAAACATAGTGTAACATAACTAGAACTGGGCAGCTGAACAGATCTTCTCAGTCTTTATCTTCTTTCACTGCAGGATTGGCCAAAAAGAAAAAAAATGTAAATTTTCACTGGTCCTGCCATGACCTGTTAAAAAATATATTTTTAAATATATTAAAATGGTACCTTACAATCAGGTTACTGGACAGTCCATATTGTTGTGCTTGTGAACCTCAAATCATAATATATAGCCACAACGGAGTACATGAAAAATTTATTTTTACAGTTACTTACAATAAAAGGCTTCTTTTTAATATAGAAATGGTAACCCCCCAAAATACAAACTTAACTTGATTGTATCTTCAGAGTCTTCAGATCAGTTATATGAACACTTAATATAAAAGCACTAAGTTTCCAAAACATAGCTATAGGGATTCAGTTTTAATATAATATGAAAATAGGCATCATTGATAAGTGTCTGTGAGTGTCCCTGCATAAACTGGCTTTGACCTTTGAAAGTTATATATGCAGCTGACTTTGCACAGCTTCTCCAGCTAAATGAGCACCCAAGACTGTTCTATTCTGAACAGACACACAGGATTAGCTTCCCAGTATTCAGTATTTGATTTCTCCTTTACAGTTCAACTGGTAGGGCACCTAACAAAAAGGTAGATGTATATTTGGCAAAATGCACATTAAAGAACTATGATGTACTGACAATAGAAACATTTTTTTTGTTTTGAGATGTGTGGTTGCTTTCTTAAGCACACAGCTAGACATCATTTTAATAGTTTTCTTATATACTGTTTTTGGATACTCACACTGAGAGACTTAAAATCCTATCAAAAATGAGTATGAGTTCTTACTTATCCAATGCAACTCCAACATAGATATGATCGGTTCTTAGCTGGCCTGCAGAATTACAGAAAAAAATGCAACAATTTGATTTGCACATCTGTTACATTTATTGACAAACTAATTACTTTTTAAAATGTTGCAAAACTGTAACTGATTGCTTAAAACAATTACTATCTTATTCAAAAGTTAGCATACAGTCTTTAACTCAAAATCTTAATGTAGTTCTACAGATCACTGATCACAGAGCAAGGGCAAAGTAGATGACAGCTGCCTGCTGGGAAGCTAATACAGTGGTGGTCTTCAAACCCTAATAAAGTTATCAGTACAGAAATTCCTGCTGCCAGATTTGAAAAAAGAGAAATCTGTGCTCTGCATTAGTTGTCACTCAGTACCTTCAGTAAGCCTTCTAATATACAGCTTTAAATTTAAAGCAGATTATTTTAGTCCTGAAAGTCTTAAAAATTCAAGATATCTGTGGGTGGTTAATAAAATGAAGGTGATTTAGTTATCCCTAGCATACTGCTCAGTAAAAACATATACAAAATATAACACCAACCAAAACACTGATGCAGAAATTGCCTGCTTCTCTCTTTAAGAAATGTGGGTGTAACTCATGAATGATTTTACAGGTACAATTAATTGTTGCAATATTACTTACAGTTATGTATGAAAGCATAGAAGACACTGTGCTACAAAGGAGTTCACTCCGGTGAAGACCTTACCATTTTAGGTGGCTCTCCATAAATATTCTTTGAGGAGCCCCAGATTTAAACTCAGGTGTTCTGTGTATTTTTAAGAAATATTAATAACTATTACCTTCAAATTGTACATTGATATGGAGCCCATAAAACTGTACCTTGAGATGATGCAAAGATTAACTACTGTCCAGCCGTTTACAGTAAACTAGTGATCTTTGGGAATAAAAAAGATGTTTAGGTAATGAATCCCCATGAAAATTAGAAGCAGCTAGACATCAAAATACAAATGGAAACCTTGACTTCTGACTCAGTAGGTCTTTGATAAAGTTATTTTAATAGTATTATCAGAGCTTGCTTGACATAAAATATTAGTACTGAGAACCATGAGGTAACATACTTTCAAATCCATGATTTTCAAGTATAGCCATCACACAGAACCCTACTCATGTAACTCAATAGTATTTTGACTTCAACTGTCAAAACTGTGGTAAACATGAATTTCCTGTGGACACACACAACCACAAAGGGAAGTGGGGTGGGATTGGGAACTATTGCAAAAGAGAAATATATATCAGGGATTTAAGTTTTAGGCCATTAGTAACATGTTCATTTCAAAATTCTAAACATGCATTTAATGCGCACTTGTCTGATAACAAGTTGACTTTACAGAGAAAAGGGAAGACAACCACTAAAATGACACTAATACTAATTAATTCAATTATTTTAGAAACAATACATGAAAAAGAAAAATATTAAATATAAGCATGCTTAATAAATTTCAGAAGAGAAAACCAAACTGAATATGCACCATTTCATTTAGTTTTTCTGCATTTTTATTGATCACAATGAAGAGAATGTCATAAAAATGCAAAAATTACTCACTTATTTTTGTTTTATCATCTAGTCATAATGTTGTTAGGACACTCTAAACTGCACACAACATCCAAGAATCACAGAATCACAGAATCACAGAATGGTTGAGGTTGGAAGAGACCTCTGGAGACTGAGAAGAATCATGCCCTTTTTAGAGTCATTCAGTAAAATTGAGTGACGCTGCCAAGGTCACACAGGGAGCTCATGGCAGATCTTTAATTAAAAAACTCTTCTCATTCTTGTGCTTTTTTATACCAGGAAGACAATCATTATTATTACTCTGCTAACATTATTAAGCAACCCCTAATAATAATAAAAAAAATACAAGACAGACTGCTTAGAACAGTTACAAGGATCTCTCAAAATTTTCAAATCCCACATTAAACATCCCACAAGGAGATGCTGCTCTTCAGTGAAGAGTTCCCCTTGAAAGGGGGTTCACAATGGCTTCTAAATAGGTTTTCAGAGTGGAGATTTTTCCCCTTCATATATGCGAGCTCTCAGATCTACAGAGCAGGTTACCTATCATGTTCAAGGCAGGTAGTAAAGACAAAAACTACCCAAGTTAAGAAAACTGCTGCAGAGATTCAAGAGCAGAATTTTTCCCACAGTGAGGCAGCTAGAAAGCATAAAAACATATCAGAAGTAACAGAAAAATAAACCTTTATTTTAGAGAAAGACATAGGATAACCCTCTTCACTCTTCCCACAGAAAATTATTTCATGTCCAGTCATTTTCTGTTCCGGCCAAGAAGTTATTCCTCTGACACACTGAGCTAGGTAGGCAAATTCCCATTTGAATTGAAGAGTCTTTAAGATCAGTGATTAACAATCACGCATAACTAATCTCTCCTATATATACAGTGCATACTTTTATTAAAAACCTGACCACCTCTACCCCTTCCACACACATAGCTATCTAGAGAGCTGATTAACTAGCCATCTACATGCACACTCCAAAACTATGTAGTTTCTTGTTTTGTTGTATGAAGGATTTTGAGTGGCAAATTCAATTATGAATATGCAATCTATAATTAAAATATCAAGCATTTTGACATAGCTAGAGTAATAAGTGTCACCCAAAAATCAGTGGAATCTTGTATTCCTTTTTTATTTTAGAAAGTGTACTTTTAAAGGGAAGGTAACTACTTTTGGCACATATCATACAGAAGTTTTGGCACTTCATACCCAAGTTTTAAGTATACAAGTAATATATCACTCGCATTAGCCCAGACTTCTAATTGTCTACCATACCACCCAATGTCACACTGTGCAAGGAAAAAGAAAAACAGCTTACTGTGTAGGGACCTTTTCAAGTTATCAAATGCAATAAGCATTCAAAGTTTTTAGCAGACAACAGTGTCAAAAGCAACTATGTTTTATGGTAAAAATTTTCTCATCTCTTTAGTTCCAACTAGGTCAACCAGTGAGACACCCCCAACTGAAACACATACAACAAACAAATCTTTGTGCTTATGATTTATTCTACTCTGTCTATTACTAAAGACAGCATAAACAATGTTCACAGTTGACAATTGTCCATGATGATCTCCTCAGATTTCTTCAGGCTGTTACTGACATTTTGCTCAACTTTTTCATTTTTCTCTTTATTCTACAAACAGAACTCTAGTATTCCTATTTCCCCTAGCGTTATCCTACTGAAAACTAAAATCACAATTTGTGATTAAAGTATAAAGATAGACCAGAAAAAGCTATTCAACATCATCATTTAGAATGATTTAACCGCTAGATACATCTTTCTTGAATCCAAATATAACCTAATTGCTTGATTAGAAATATTAAGGAAAGGGTATGCAGACTTTCCACCAAACAGCTAACAGCAGTGACAGAACAGGCAGAGCAGGTCATCGGTTTATTTTGAGATACCAGTTCTTACTCTACTACATCTTAGTAGTTATTCCACTGAACCAGGTCATAAAGGAGAACTCTCAAGAAATACAGCTACTCTGAAAAGGATCTTATCTGGAATTAAAAACAGTGGGATATTATAGACGGAACATTAGAACTGAAAGAATTAAATGCGGTTTCTGAAGCAGCAAGTGGAAAGCATGGCCTGCCCAGCTTAAATGGAGTTCGAGCCTAACACACTGGAGAAACTGTTCAGAAACAGTTCATCTGTACGAAACATGACCCCTGTAAAGCTGCCAAAATCAGTGACAGCATACAAGTACTAAACACACAAGCTAAAAGGGCCAGAGCTGCTTTGACTTACATGCATGCCTAAACCTACATGACAGCACATCTTAAAATATAAGTTAACAAAAGTAATGCAACTGTTTTACCTGTATTTCTATATGCAATCAGTACACCTCATCATCATCCACAAGCAAATACAGCCTTCACTTCTGTACTTGCAATTCTGAATACAGCTGACATATAAGACTCCTCCTTCCATACCTCAGTCCCTTACCAGGACTTTGAAGATGCAGTGTGAGGATTTTAAAATGGAAAGAAGAATTGATTACTCAATTCATTGGTATGTTAAAAACTATACTGTGTAAAAACTTCACCAGGACATATTCAAAGGAAGTTATTGGTAATGAGGAAGGAAAAAAAAAAAGGCAAAATAAAGAAAGGTTGTTTAAGACTGAGTGTGGAATAACATTGCAAAATCTAACACTTTCCAGAGTCATCAGTACCTAAATACACAGCTTAGCTTTTTGATTTGGGTAAAGAATGCATGCACTCATATGTTTACTTCAAATATTCTGTTAAAATATGCAGCCACTACCTTAAATATATGTTGCAGTACAAGTTCTAAACAAAAAGTATACTTTACAAATAGCGGAGGAGGAGGGAAAGTGGCACCAGAAAACAGACTGATTCTTGCTTTAATGAGTACCACACTATCACATCTGGAATGCTAGTTATTTTGCTACCAAGATGTATTTACTAAACAATACTCTCTAACAATCTATGGAAGCGTTTTCCCTATCACGATATCCACACCCCACTGAAAGGCAGAGTTCACAGGAAATAATGTTTCCTAAAAGCAGAAACAGCATTTCTTTCAGTATAGAGGAGCAGCTGAATCAGAACAAAAGATGCCTCTAGGAAATATTATCTATAAAGTTGTCTGCTAATCCAAGGCAAACAGAAATGAAGGGACAAGAAAACGACCATGTACCGGTTTCCTTTTCCTGAAGCCTTAACAACATTCCCTTGTTCAATTGGTGGTGTGTCCTTTTCAAGCCATAAGGGATGGCATTCCTCCTTCCCTTCGCACCAGGGCGGACTGTATGTGTCGAGGGAGCAGGGAGCAAAGAGGACGGAGGCAGCAGGAATAATCGTTATTTAACGAGGTAAAGGGAAACCCGCTACCGCAGCCGCACAAGCCATCCCTTCCAGCCCACGGCCGAGGTCCCCCGGAGGACACAGGCGGCCGGGGCACAGCTCCCTCCGGGAGGGATGGCTGCCTTGTGACGGCGAGGGCCGTGCTATCACCGGGCCAGTGCACACGAGCCGGGGCGCTCCCCCTGCCGCATTGCCCCGCTTTTCTCTACCCACAAAACCGCAGCTGCCAGAACGGCACCCACGAAACCCGCCCGGCGAGGCATAAATAAAAAACAGTAATAATAACAACTAAAAAAGGCGAGTCCGAGCAAGGCAAGCAGCAGTGCCCGCGCCGGCGCGCGGCAGCCGGGGCGCGCACACCGCCCGCCGGGGCCAGGGCCGGACCCGCACGGGGGGCGCACCCCGCGAGCGCCCGCCTCACGGCCCCGCGCCCCTCGGCCGCCCACACCGGCGGCGGCCGCGGCCGCAGGGGAGAAGGGCAGCAAGAGACGCGGGGCGCCTCGCTCCGTGCCGGGCAGCCAGCGCCTGTCACCGGGGCCGGGCCCCGGCACACGCCCGCCGCGCGCCCGCCGGTACCGGGCGGGGGGGGGGGGGGGGCAGAGGCGCCGCGGGGCCGGGCGCGCGCCGGCAGCCGTTGGCCCGTGGTGAACGGTCGCCCCTCCCAGGGGGGTGCCTGCCCCCACCCCCTCCTCGTCCGCTCCCGCCGCCGAGCCGTACCTCATATCTGCGCGGGCCGGGGGGCCCTGCTCACACCCATGGCGATGGCGGGGGGGATGGAGGAGCCGGAGCGGCGTCCGCCACCGCCTCCGCCAGACGCACCATCCCCTCCCGCTGCCTCCTCAGCCACCGTCTGGCGGGCGGGCGAAGGGGGGGCGGGGGGAGGGGGAGGAGCCCTGGCTCGCGCTCGCCCTTACAGCCGCCGTACTGACGCGAGGCGGCTTGCCTGCCTCCCGCCCCCCCCCTCGCGACGGGCAGGCGCGCGCCGCCAATCAGAGCCCGGGAGTGCCGCGGGGACCCGGCCTCCTCCTGCCAATCAGGGCTCCGCCACGCCCACTTTCGCGCCAAAGGGATCAAGGGGCAGGGAGAGTGGCGGGGGCGTCTGGTCCCCTCCTCATCGCCAGCGGGACGTGGAGGGGCCGAAGGCGCCTGCGGGGGCGGGGCAAGGACGTGAAGAGAGAAGCGAATCAGCCCGGCCCGCTCTAGCGCGGGGAGGGGCGGGGCCGCAGCTAATTTGCATAAAGGTAATTTAACCTCGCTCCTTCCGCCCCCCATTCAGGGTGATGCCCCAGCTGCCGGCTCTGCTCTCGGACGGTCACGTAAGCCAGCCGCGGAGCGCTGCACCCCGGGCGGTGTAGTCCGGTCCGCGCCGCAAAGCCTGCTGGGCCCCGTAGTCCTTTGCACGGCCTGGGCTCGATGCTCGCCGCGCTCCGAGGGGCGCCTCATCCCACCTCCCTTCTTGGAGCGAGCGACAGCCGCCTCATCCAACCCGGCCTCCGCTCTTGCCCCGAGCGACAGCCGCCTTAGCCAATTGTGAGCTGGCGCCCGGCCTCTCCGGCGGTCGGGGCGGGGGGGAGTGGGGCTCGGGGGGCGTGTCCGCGCTCGCCGGGGGGCGCCGAGGTGGGAGCGCAGCGGATGTAACGGTTTGTCATGGCAACCGCGCCGGCCGTTGGCGCCGTTTCCCTGGGGCTGCCGTTACGTCGTCTCGGCGCCTGGGGACTCTTCCCGCCCGGCGCCGCGGAGGTCGGGGGCGGTTGCTGTTGTATTTCCCTTCGCCTCGGGCGGGTTTTGAGCCCCTCGAGTTGTCTCTGCGCGAGTTTCCTCGGCGGGCGCCGCGGCGCGGGCGGGGGCCTCGCGGTGGGGAGGGGGAGGCCGCGCTGGCGAGGGCTGGTCGGTCTTCTCCCCCACCGGGCCTGTCTCTTGCGGGTGCTAAAGCACCGAAACGATGACAGCGGCGTGCCCGGTGGCTCCAGAGCAGCAGGCCCCGTCAAACGGGCGCAGCTCGACAGCTGCCCTCGAGCAGCCCCTCGGGAAACTTGCCGCAGCGCGCCAGGGGCCGGGCGTGCTGCCCGGGCGCCTCCGGGCCCCCTTCGTGCCCGCCGCCTGGCGGGGGCTGGGCCCGGGCCCTGCTGCAGCGCTGCTGGGCATTGCCGCAAAGAGAGGGGCTTCAGAGCGGCTCCTTCAGGCTCCAGGGACCCCGGGCTGTGATTAGAGCATGCCAGAAGCGCTATTAATGTCAGCTTTGTCTCCACCAGTCCGCTCTGTGCTTTCCTTATTCTTGTAACTTGAAGAAATGGCTCTTGCTTAAAAAAGTCAGATTTTTCTCTCTTTCGCTCAGGGCAATATATGCCAGACAAGTGCAGTGGGAGACCAGAAAACTTAAGCTGTGATTTTTAGTTCAGTCCTGTGTAAGGTTTCTTGTGTTCCTGCACTGGTTTTATTGTCCTTTGCGCTACCTTTGTCTGAGCTAATCAGACTGTGTGCTTTTCAGACTGGGTGGCAAATTCCTAGTCTACTGCACTGGATCACTAATTGGTAAATTGTGTGTATCATTGGCTTTTGCTGTACTTCAGCAGTTTCCAGTATTTGCTGTCTTACAGTCAACAATATTGATGGAGTAACCTGTTGCAGGTAGCATCATATCTTGCTCTCCCTGTTGATCTGCTTTAAAACTTATGTGTTGGGAGATTTCCTAGGCCCTGTGTTGCCACCCTGTGGCTTGCAAACAATTGCTACTCAGCTTAAAAAGTACCTTAAAGCTTTAGTTACTTGTTTGCTTTACAGATGCTGCATATACTACAGTTTGCTTGCTGTGTCTTTTTTCAGATCACTATGAAAGCCCTGTATTGTCAGCAGAATTCACCTGGAGAGGAAATGACATTTGTCTTCCAGGAAAGAGTGAGTTCCAATCATAATAGAGCTATTAATCATTCAGTGGAAGAAGGAAGTGTGGCTGAATGCCACAAGGGTATTGAAACACCTAACTATTCTGAAGACTTAAAAAAAAAAAAAAAAAAAAAAAAAAAAAAAAAAAAAAACTTGTATAACCCTTGAACATACAGGCAAGTAAATGAAGGTAGGGTAGGAATATTTTCCCATCATTATGCAGCACTTGGCAAGGCCAATACTAGATTTGTGTGTCATTTTGGTGTCCATATTTTAAAAAGTAGTTATGCTCACAAAACCAATGAACCCTGGTTTTATACAGATTGGCATCTTATGGTTGGATTTTTCTGGACACTCAAAAAGTAAATGTTGCCTGAATTTTACCATATTTGCAGTGTTCCTAATGTTATTTTCTCTCCTCTTTTGAGGTCTTTGTTTTATAGAATTGAACTCTCAGAGCAGCCTTTTCCTCAAAGGCATTGATAGTCTCCTCTGTTTAACTACCTATCTTTCTGAAACTTACAGGAACAGCAATGTCTGGAAGACCACTACTGTTCTGTAAAATTTGGTTAAAACTATTGTGCTAAAAAGTCTTCCTCAGTTTGAGGTGAACACTAATTGGACAAGTGCACACACATGTATCTGAGGCATAAGGCTAAAGGATGTGGAAAAGTGCACATCAATGCAGTATGAGTGTCTGAACAGAAGAAAAACGCCTGAATGGTTTCATGGATGCAAACCTGTTTTTTTTAAATGAACCTGTTACCTATATGAAATATATTAATATAGGTAATATATCCCAATGAGCCATGCATCAAAATGAAACAATATAATATTGATAACGATCTTCAGGCAACAGCTGTAAAGCTGCAGTAGTGAAACACACTGGATGAATTACCTGAAAAGAAGGGTACAGTAAGAAGGTTTATTGTGATATAGCCAAGATGCATATTCAGGGTGCGATCTTAGGTCAACTTAAATTGATTGTGAAACTGTGCTTCTGCTGAAAATGTTTGTTCCTGTCTCAGCTGCACGTTTTTGTCCTCTTCCATGTAATAGTTTTAGCAGTTGTGCAGCTATAAGGTGAAATAAAACAGCATATTTATCCAGGTGAAAACTACTAATTCTTTTACAAATTAGTTTACATCTGCCTAATGGCTCCATGATTGCTAGCCTCAACCCAAAGGAGAGGATAGCAATAAGTAGCTACTGGCAACAGGTGAGCAAGACAGCTTGGTATTGTCTTAGATAAGCTTGCCCAGATCTTGAAATTGCATGCCTATGTATATTCTTTGTCTCCCTAATGGCCTATTTTGAGCTCTTCAGACATGGAACTAATTCTGCAGGTGTTTGTATAATGACCAGCACTATGGAATCCTAATCTTAACAAAAAATAAATATTGAAAAAAATGAAGAAAAGGAAAGCCTGTTGTCTGAGGAGATCTTAATAGATTTGAGGGTGGATAAGTCAGTAGCTTAGATGAAGAATTTCCATCGCAGATCTGCTTTATAGGATTACATGGTCAATTAATAATACTGATGTATTTAAATAATGAAGGCAGGAACCAGTTAACAGCATAAACGTTTGATAGTTTCTTACTCTTTTTAAGACATGCATTCTAGATCTTTATAAAAACGGTTTTACTATTTGCATTGGTTCATTGAACTATGCATACCTAAAGGACAGTTCCAAAATATAACATACTTTTAAATAGAAGTTGTTGTTTCTTACATAAATCTCTTAGATTATAACTTTATTTTTTTTAAAAACAGAGATACAATATTCATCTAGTTACAATAGTCTAATGGCTTGACAGTGTTTTGTGGAACAAAGAGTGAGAACCTACTTTGGTTTGTTGGAGGAGCAGGAGGTCAGTCTGACTGGCAAAAAGCCTTGCAGTTTTAAAGGAGCAGCGTGCATTTAACTCACCTGGGGTGAGAAAAAGTTCAGCTTAGTATCTCTCAGACAGAAGTTAGTGTTCATGTTGCTAAGCCCAGGAGAAAAGCAACAGCTGTTTGTTGGGAAGAGTTTAAAAAAAAATAAAGAAAAGCTTAAACACTTAGCAGGATATCATAACTTCAGAAGGAGAAACAAAGGTTTCTGATGTTGTGGTAAGTGTTTCACTTTCAATTGGAAACAACAACAACAAAAAAATGCAGACTACAGTGTAACATGGAAATACATGATTTTGCCACTAGTACCTGAACTGTGTGGAGAGAGCAGCCCAAAACTCAGCTTGGCTAATTAAATACTTTCAAGTAGCAGTACTCAATTACTTAAAATCAGTTCAGATATTGATGCTGAAAAGCAAAGTCAGAATAGTAAGGGGAGACTTTTAGTAATAGAGCTTTATTGTATATAAGGTGCCCGTCATTTATGGGACTCAACACCAATCCTTGTCAGTGCAATTTCTTCTGCATTATCTGGACTACTTGAATATTCACTTGATTTTTTGATGTGATTGTCTGAGTTCGTACTTAAAATTCTCTTAAAATTCTCCATCACCCCTATTGTATTATAAACCCGTCTCATTCCATTTGTTAGTACATAATTAACCCTTAGCATCTGTCTAAACTTGCTTCAGATACGGGTGTGAAATTTAACTTGGAAGAAGAAAAACAGAATAATAACTTTCTAGTATCTTTTAAGATTTAGAAAGGTCTAGTGCTCAGTTTGTAACAGTAATATGCATATACTTAAAATGTATGTTGTAAATCCATTGTGATATCAGTTTCACTTTCATTGAAGAAATGGTTTGTAGTCAGAGTACTATAATCAAGAAAATCTAAAATAAAGACTCTCTGGAAATGGACTTTTGAGATCCGGAGAGGATTCTACTAGCACATTCATGTTGTGTTGTATAATGTAATGCCTGTAAACTTGTCTTCCTAGGAAAACCTTCCTCCTACAAGAGACAATGATGTGAAAATACAAGTTAGAGCCTGTGCCCTGAGCTGGATAGATACAAAGGTATGTGCTTAATTTTTATTAAAGCTAGAGGTGTTTACATTTTCTGTTGAAGGTTCTAAGCCAGGGCCTTAGCTGGTAACTGGCACAATTCCATTTATGCCATATGAGGATATGGCCTTACTGCTGAGAAAGAGGGCACAAGATTGATGTGGTATTCCTGCATATCTCTTTAAATAAGCAGCACCTGTAATTTGGTTCTTAATTTATGGAGAAAGATTAGTTGTCATTTTGAGTTCTCTTACAGTAAAAACCCTTTTATCATCCTCTGCATACTGACTTTAAGTCCCAGTTTGGTTTGGCAGTTAATGACTCTCTCTGTTCTTATTTTTTCTTTTGTATGCTTCTAAATTTAAATACAGAAAACCATTTCAAAGGTTTTAACATTAAATGAGGAATGTGTGTATTATTTTTTTTTTCCAGATAACATTTTGGTAATGGCCCAATTGTTTGCATATGTCAAATGCTATAAGATGATAATAAATATGCAAAACTTGAGCCTTGGTAAGAAAGTTATAACCATTATTTTCATTTAGCTTTTGTCAGAAATTAAATTGGAGAAGGAACTCTTACCTGTTGGTCGAGAAATTTCTGGAGTTGTGCTGGAAGGTAAGTCAGTAAAATTGTCTTGTGAGGGTTAAGAGCAAGAATTAAAGTCTGCTAATCTAGGACATATAAGTTGTCTTTGTATGGTATAACTTTAATAGTAGGAGCTAGTATTTGCTTTCCTGATGAAGCTTTTCCTACATCAGCAATGATATTCAAGTTAAAAGTAGAAAAGGGACTAAACTGTAATGCCTGCATATTTGCTCAGGGTAAAAAGGCCATGCACAGCAGCTAAATAAAATATACTAAGATCTTATCTGTTTTAACAACCTTTAATTTATTTGTATAAAGTATTTCTTGGAATAGTGAGGACAAAATAACATTCAGGAATTTAGGAAGCCTTCACTTGCATGTCAGCCTTTGATACGTTGTTTAAACCTTAGATCTTTCAAACACATATACCTATGTGTACTAGCATATACTGTTTGTAGATGTTAAGTAAAAGATTGGTTTTCAGCATGTAAACATCATTTAATGGAAAAAAATACATTTCTCACTAGTAAGGCGTGTTTAGTTTTGTAAGCTAATGATACAGAGCGCTCTCAAATGTTTGTTCACTATCACCTCTAAATATTTATGTTCATGCCTTCTTTCCTTACATTCATACATTCTTCGTAAGTTGGAAGGAAGGTGTCCTTTTTTCAGCCAGATGATGAAGTAGTGGGTAAGTTACTGCTTGTTTACCTTATCAACTAACATAGTAATCTTTTTATAATGAATGGCTCAGGTTATAATCATTACTAAAGCTACAATTAGACACTTATTTTTCTAAGTTCGAGATAGTGTCACATGAATAAACTCCTGTAAATGAGAATTCTATTTTTAAAATATTCTCTTAAGGAATTTTTTTGAATATAAGAGAGAAGTTCAGGTCCCTGGCTATTGTAATCTGTCACAGTCCTATTGCATTCACTGAGTATTTAAGAATAGACACCAGGGTACAATTAGCTGGGCAAAGTGAGTGTTTTAAACACAACCTTTGAATAAATACCCAATAACTTCTATCTGTAGCACCACTGTAATGTAATTAATACAGATTTTTGTTTTCTGTGGATGAACAAAGTTTAGGTTTATTATTTACTGTCTTCTTGAGAGTGATATAAAAAATATACAGTTAGCTTCTAGAGATGAATATTTTCAAATATAGAGAAGACTGTTCACTTTATTCTAAGGCATTTCAATTTCTAACTGAGCGAAGAAATGGTAGTAACTTAAACATGCGAGCAGGTTCACCACTTTCAGTGGATTTTGAGTTGCTGAAAGCAAGTCACATACTCGAGCATTTTCCTAAATACAAGGACACATTTAAAAAGAAACATAGATTGAAGTTGCTCTTTAACTAGAATCTTCATTTTCATTGCACTTTAGAATGAAACATTTATTACATATAGATTTTTTTTTAACCCACTTATGAAAGTGGGCCTTCTTTCCCACCCCCCAATCCTAACCATAGGGAGCCCTTCTTCAGGATTTGTGATCCTGCTCTGAGACTATCATCAGAGAAGCCCATCAGAAGGGCAAGTAGTAATCACTGGTTTGGGTTTTGTTTTTTGCTTGTTTTGTTTTTGTCCTACTTTTTTTTATTGTTCAAAACAGATTTCCAGGTCGAAATCATGTGCAAAGTGTTCTGGGTTTTTCTGTTTCTGGAAGATCTTGGTAGCTTTTTCATATTATTAGCTTCCTATTTAATGGAATAGGATGTGTGATCATTATTATTATTGATTCACTGTAGAAAGTGTAATCCTTATAGTTTGGAATTAATATTCCATTTTACAGAGTGTAAAAATCACTTTACTTTGTCTAATAAAGTAGAACAGTTATGTTCAGGAGTTCTTAGGACTTGCAAATAAGCACATGAATACCTTCAAAGTATGAATAGTATCATTATTGTGAATGCTTTTGCTCATTCGTTTAAATATCTCACTGATATATGCTGCATCTGTTGAATATTTTTAAATAGCATTTGTGTGTCAATCGCCTTCTGTTATAGCTTAAGGAATACAGCTTCAGTAAGTAGTTAAGGAAAAAAAATTCTCTGAAAATCTGCTGATAGACCTGAGAAAGCTAAATGACATTCTAAGTGACTGTTGGAGGGTTGGGATTTGGGGGGGGGGAGGGGGGGGCGCGTTAGGGCTTGATTCCATTATTGTTGATTCAATATAGAATAAATCAGGCTGAATCAACTGAGCTACTTCAGTCTACATCTGAAATTAAAGGAGTGGAATCAGTCATGGAGTTGGGATCTGGATCATGAAAGAAGCAGATTCCTTTTGTCTTTGAAACTTCTGTTGTATGGGGTTTTTTATTCTTCTATACTGAATGTTTGCAAATGCAAGTGCAGAAGAATCAGAATTACACTTATGGAAAGCTGGGTGGGAGGAAGACAAAGAAAAAGACATTAAATATTTTTAGCTCTAAAAGAAAGAAAACTCCAATTCTCCTTTTTAAATTCTGAAACCTCTTAGCATTCCCTTTCAAAACAACTGTTCATCCTTACACATCCAATATTGATACTCTAAAGATGAAAGACAAGAGTGAAATATTTTCTCTGTATAATATTTTTCTCTGTAGTAAACATTTCCTAACAAATACACTTCCCAGTTGCTATTGCTGTGTGTTCATACTTAGTTAACGAATGGCAGATCTAAAATAAAATAGCTATTGCCAAAAGGCTTGGTTGTTCATGTGCTTAATAACATTAAACTGTCCCACAATATATACTTGTCAGAAAAATACCTCCACTTGAATTGCACAAAAAAGCTTAGCCTTCTGTCAAAGAGTATAGTCCTGGTATATACCCCTTACTGAGCTGAACAGTAATAATGTGGAAATAAGCTCATTATTTATAAATCTACTCTTATTCATGTTAAAAATAATACTGCATTTACTGGAACTACCTAGTGTTAAATATCTAATCTGCACCTAAAGTTATATGAAGAATTGTTTTTTTTCACTTTCAACGTTTTTATGATCCTTCTTTAATCTTACAGAAGGCGGCTGCTTTTTCTTTGTCTGTAAAATGTATTCTCTATGCCTAATTCTTTTCTTTAGCTAAGAAAAGTATAGTTTTAAAATGCCAGACTAGCCAAAAATCTCTTAGAGATACATTCTTGATTTTCTTTCAAAGCTACAGTCAGTTTTATTTATTGCTCTCCAAATCTCTTAGCAATCAATTATGCTGTGTTCCTCACTGAAATAAAGGCAGGGAATAATACTCAGAGCTAAATCTGCCACAAATACTTGGAGACATGAACCTAAATATAAAATTTACCTGCTTAGGTTTTATTTAGGTTTTATCACCCAGCTTGGGTGTTGGTTCTTCCACGTGCCCTGTTACTGAACAAATAAATCAGTGAAGGAAAGCCTTATGCTATGTGGAGTGTTTTTGACAAATAAGGTGAAGAATCTTTTGTACTTTCATCAAATGCATGATATGTATAAGATAAATAAAGCTCTACGCTTAATAATGTGGGAGCTTCTGGTGAAGTTATGAGATATACTGACTTAGGGGCACCATTCTTTAAGAGGCTGTATATCTTTAGTTCCTTCCCTCGTATATACAGGGATCATATTTTTCTGAATGGTTTCAGAGATTCTGAAATCAATACGAGTTGACAGCAATGTATAATGGCTCCTGGGAGGCCATAACATACTAAAGTCTTTAGTGTTAGAAGACAGTATGACTTGTACCTGAATTTTTGCATCTCTTTGTCAAGAAAAGGAAATGTTGTCTTGTATTATTCATTGTTTTGCTTTTTCTATAGTAAGATGTTAAAATGTAAACTTTTAGATGCCAAGGCTATTTTAGTTTACTGTAAGGATATTTGAGTCGGTCTTCATATTTGAAATATGATATTGTATTAATCATCAAAATCTGAATAATGCTTTAGAATAGAAGATTTATATTTGTAAGTGAAATTTCTTCTTTCATATGTTTGTATTTGTATATTAAATTTAAGAAATAGAGGATGACTTAATTATGAAAGTAAGATAGAAGAGATAAAGTTGTAAGAAAGTGTTCTGTTCTGAGATTCTCTTCCTCGTGTTATTTCCCAGTTGCACAATAGCTACTGTAGCTAGCTATTCTTGACTACTTTTATTATGTAAATAAACCCTTGAGTAAGCTGCAGATACATATGAGCCCTGTAGGAAAACCATTGAATGGGAGTTGTGAAAGACTGGCAGAAATGGTAGCCAAATATGTTGAGGATGTTAAGCCAAAGCCCCTGCTTTTGCCTAATGGAGTGTAAAATTTGGGTGGGCGAAGGAAACAAATATTACAGGTTTTATCCAGGAAAGTGTACTCCTTGGACCTTTTCTCTCCCCCCTCTCCACCTGCCTTTAAAACACCTGTTCACTTTTTCCACCTTTCTGGGGTTTTTTTATTTGTTTCTGCTTGCTCTTAAGTATATTCAAAGCCTGATCTGAGGCCAGAACCTACTGTTCATGAATCTCATTCTTTCATCAGTGAAGGAAAAAAAGCACTGTTATGATCAGGGTGGATTTTTTTTTCTCCTGTCTATTCTGTGTTTGCTTTTTGTCTTCCATGTTTTTTCTTCAGTTTCTCTCTTCTCTGTTCCAGTTTTTTATAAACCTACACTCACTTATTCTTGCTTGTTCTTCCTTTCCTTCTTTCTGCCCCTTTTCTGTTGCTCTTTAACAACACGCTTACCTCTTGTCTTCCATCCTGGTGTCCCGTATCAGCACTGTTGGCTTGGTCTGTGCCCACCTGCAATACGAGAGCTCAATTTTCTTCCTTGCTAGCCTTGGCCCAGAGTAGGAAGAGGAGCACTCATCAGAGAAAGAACAGTGTGAAATGAGTTCAAACATGGTCTGACAAAGGTTAAGGGTGCCACTAGCAGAAAAGCAGTCAGTATTGTCCCCCTTCTTAACCTCCCTACCTCCAAAATGCTGTTTGGATCACCTGTGACACCATCTCATGCACTGCAGGCACAGGGATTACAGGCTCTTACCCTGAAGAGTTAACCTGTCATAAACCTGACAAGAGCAACTGAACCACAGACAAAGTGGGACTAACAGTTTAATTAGGAGCACCTGTCTTGGTTATAATATATGCTTGTTTGGAATTAAAGACTTAAGTTCAATTTTTTTTTTCCCCCTTCAGGAATTTTGCCCCTGGATTCTGAAGAGTCTGGTCTTTGTGAAGTTATTCTAGTTCATGAGCATTACTTGGGTATGTAGTCCATCTGTTTTTGTAATATTTACATATACTGCATCTTTATAGTTCAATTTGGTTTTTCTAATAGGCAACAAGTAACTAGGACTTTCAAACAAACTTGTGTTCTGTAGCAGCATTCAGACATCCTGTGTACCCCACCTATTCACAGAAGCTTTCAATACTGTATACTCTCAAAAGCTTTTTCTTTGGTGTTATCACTTAATGGGTTAATGTTTTCCCTAAACACACAAGCTGACTCATCTTTTTTATTTCCTTCTAACTTCCCTTTTTGTTGCTTCATTTTCTCTTTCTACTGAATCACCTCATATGTTACAGAATTAAATGTTTGTGAAGATAGTTGGGGGGGGGGGGGGAGTTCCTCCTCCCTTTGACCCAATTCAGAACCATCATCATTTCTGGCCAGACTAACAGTTGGAATAAAACCAGCAGACTAGAAGCTGGAGAAAGCAATTTTCAGGGAACAATGACCAGGGAAACAAAAGCTAGAAGACTGTGCTGCCTTCTAATTATACACAGAGGCAGAAAATAGTTTTTACCCCCCCCCCTCCCCTTGAATAGCTTACTTAGCACAAAGTAGTATGTACTGGCACACAAAGTGATGATGATCATAGAATTCTTTTCCAGCACACATAAATGAACCCAAGTGATCACTTATGTTGTTGTATAGCTCTGTTGATTCAATCCAGATTGTCAATCCTTATGTTTAAAGAGGCAGACCAAACTTTTGCTGTCTTTCCTTTCTAGTGCCTCAGGAGGATGGTGCTTGCTCGTTTAGTTTTATGCCAGACTTTCAGCTGGGCTGTGATGGTTTTCTAGCTCGGTATCAAGCTCTCCTCTTAAGTCACGTAAATTGTCCGCATTGAAAATGTTTGGATTTGAGATTCCTAGTTTACGAAGTACTTCAGTAATGTTATCTCCCCAGGCTTTTAAGCATGTGGATAGAATGGGAAAACTCTTAGCAGTCTTGTAGGTAGAGACAGCAGAAAACAGATGACAAGTAATGCTGTATTGACTTTTCTCTCTGAAAACCCCCAGAAGCTATTTGTACCCATGGATTATGAAGTGAGTGAAGGGCAATGTTTCTGACCTGTAGACAGAATTATGAAATCATGGGTTGGATCTTGCGTTGTCTAGTGTCTGTGTCAGAATCCTCATTATGAAGAGGAGAGGTGACCTCCTTAGATCTCTTCTGTCAGGTTATGGTAGAAATGGAGTTGTTCCCCCCCCCCCCCCTTAAATGTTATGTTTGTATTTGAATTAGCTCACAGGAGTGCTGCAGAAGCAACCTTAGTTTTCTCAGAATAGCAAGTGCCTTTCTCCTCTTTGACCTGGTCCAGCTGCTATGTTTTATAATTTTATATCTATTTTATATATTCTTTATGTATACACAGACATATAACTTTATAATAATTTATCATTGCTGAGCCACACATTGGAATACTGCCTTTGTGAAGTGGATCATAATGACACTTGTAGTTGATTTGACTCTTAGAATTTTCTTTCATATTTTAGACATTGATTAAAATCTAAAGACTATTCTCAGTGAAATGTCAGGGACTCACTCTTCTTTTCCCCCCCCCCCACCTGTTTGTTTTTTTTCCCCTGAAATAGTTCGTAAACCAGAAAAAGTTTGTTGGGTTGAAGCAGCAGGGACTGTTCGTGATGGTGTCCGAGCATATACAGCCTTACACTACCTTTCCCAAGTCTCTCCCGGAAAAACTGTACTTGTAATGGATGGAGCAAGTGTAGGTAACAACTGTGCAATAATAAAACTATTTTGGAACAGATTACATAAACAACAGTCTTATCACCAGAAATATTGGATTTGTTATGACATACTGAGCTTATCAGGCCTGGCATTCTGTTCCTGGTATTGCCCTTACTGAATTGGTAGGAAGGGCCCTTCCACGTAAGATATTCAGCCAAGAATACAATCCTTTACATGTTGTGTGGGTAGTAAAGAGGCAGTTCTTCTTGCTGTTTTATACTAAGCCCTCGGGTACAACTGGAGAAGAGTACCTTAATTTTTTCTTCCCTTTCCCACCACTGCTTTTTAACTTCTCTCAGATATAAATAATTTCATTTGCATTACTGAAATCTTTATTGCTAATGAAGATGTTAAATTTGTGGCAGTAAAGATTCATTAATGTAAATGTGGCTGGAGCTCTTTTTCTTGGTAGCAATTCATCTTCAACAATCAAGCAGGCCCAGAGCTAGAAATTACAGCTGCAGTTATGGTACTTGCATTACTTGGAGTAGAAGCCAAGCTATATTGTTGAATAAAAGAACTAGTTAATCTCCTAAAAGTTAGATCAGAACTTCCCAGTCAATGAAAAGACTTTCTTTGGCTTCAGTTGGAACAGAAGCAGATCCCTGAATATTCAAATTCTTGGTTCAGATGTATTTTATGAAAGGACTAAGTTTATTTCTGGATACTCCCCTGACTTCTCCTGACCTCCCTTTGCAATATAATCATCTTTAACTGTATCAAATTGCTGCTGTAGATGAACTGTTCTTTTTTTATTTATTTTTTTCTCCTGCAGCCATTCGGTACAATAGCTATTCAGTTAGCACAGCATAGAGGAGCTAAAGTAATCTCTACTGCACACAGTCTTGAAGATAAGCAGTACCTGGAGAGGCTTAGACCTCCTGTGGGTGAGTTTTATTCTTAAGTGTGAAAGTTTGTGCCAAAGGAGAATTTTGTTTTGGGGGGTTGTCTTTTGTTGTTTTTTTTCCTCCAGTCTAGAGTCTTACCTCAGGTGCTGAAGTCTGAAATACAGACTTACAAATAGTCTAAGTAGTGTAAATGTTTATTCTGTACTCCATTCATTAGATATTTAAGTTATATTTTAGGTGTGTTTAATGTCATTTTATTCTTCATTTAAATTGTGATGGCTGTCTCATAGCACTTCTCATCTAGCAGAATAGTGCTTTAATGCTGGCTCTTGGCCTAACTATTGGAGCAGTCTTTTCACTTTCAAATAAAATGTTGCTTGTGAGCAAGAAAGCATTACTAAATTACCAGTATCACAGCATGTAATCTACATACCTGAGCCAGCATTTCAGATGTAATCATATACTTGAGATACAGTATTCACCAGACTTAAATTATTTCTAATAGTATTTTATCAAGCTGTGTGGCAGCTCAGTTTCAGGCACTGTCATAACTGTAAAACAATGCTTGTTTTATTGTAGCTAGATTCTCAATGGCTTTGTTGGATTTTCCTATGTTCTGAATGAGTTTTGCATTAGACACCTTATGTGCATTCATCTATAACTTTAGCTTCAACTTCATGATATTTGTAAGTTGGTTTTTCTTTTTTTCCCCTCAAAATTAACAGTATTGTTTGGAATGTGGGAAAAGACTCTGTAAAAGCTTTTTACCATCTTTTCCTATCAAACTTCTTTTTCTAGCTTTGATGCTGTAGAGTGGAGGGAAGTAGAATATTTCTTTTATAAAGAGATTGTCCTTAAATGAAGGAGGCTATTGCAAAGTCCAGAGTCATTGCAGTCTCTGATCTTCGCTGTACCAGTGTCTGATGTTCTTCCTCCTCAAATTGCAAGGTCTGCTACAGAAAGTATAGTCACCTAGTTGAAGTATTATTCTTAGTGTGATTCTTGTTGTCATTCAAAGAAGTATATGTAACAGTAACTGTGGCTGTTGCAAGAATGCCTTTGAGGAGAGAAGTGTTGTGTAGTCACAGTTATCCTGTCTGCATCTGTTACAATTGCATCAGTTGAAATATGTATGAGTTAAGATATAATCTGATTAAAAAGATAATGTCAAGGTTAACTGTCCCTGACTGTCTCCTTTCTCCTTTGTTGTTTTGCATAGTGGTATTTTTCAATCTTGACTTTCCAAATGGAGAATTACAGCAGTTTTTAAATCTTGTCTCTTAGTCTGGGTGACTTACTAACAACAAGTGTTGCTGATATGCAGGTGCACATAGTATTGTCCTTGTGTTCTCCCTGCTGGCTCAAGAATAGTAAACTAGCAGAGGGATGAAATAAGCCAGCGAGCTGCTCTTTAGACACTGAGAGAACGGGGTTCTTGTCAATTTTAATTCCTTTCTGGCTCCCGAGGACAGAACTGGCAGTGGAAGCACAGAGACAACATAGTGTGCATGTGCATTCTGGGGCTGCACGTTCACACACATCTGCAGCGCCAGGGAGTGATTCACTTCCAGCCTACCAAGTGAGCCTTTAGCTCTTCCACTAGTCATTCTGGAGGGCTGAGAATGCAGCAGGAAGCAGAGTGCTTTGCAGAGCTTATTACACAATAGGAGGGAGAGAGACATTTTTGCTTTCTGACCTTAATGATCTTGAGCAGGGAATTGCAAAGTTTTGTGTTGGGAATATAATCATTTCTTCCAAGACCCCACAGACTTATGCCTAGATTTTTATATTGCCCCTTTTTCGCAACTTGCCAAAAAGGGCTAAATTTTTTTCCTATTCTTATTTTCTTTCTTCAGAGGTCTGTTTTGGGGGGCTTTGGGTATTTTGTTTTGTTTTTGCTGTAATAATATATAGTACAGGTATCACAATATAAAGCATTTTTGTGAATGCTGTTGATGCTTAGAGGTTTGTGATGCCAACTGTTACAGGATAAAAAGTAAATAGAAAAGACATTCTAAAATTCAGCTGTGTAATATTTTATAGGTATATTTTGCTAATGATATGATAACTTTAGTTAAGAAAGGACTTTGTAATTCATATGTAAAGGTAACTTACTTTATTATCCTAGTCCTGTCAGCACATATGAATGACTTTCGATTGCTTGGTATATTTAATTTTGTACTGACGTTTTTAGCTTTTATGAATGTTAATATAAAATAAGTGCTCTAAGCAAAACAAGCATTGCTAGATATATCTAAATTGGCTTGCTTTTAACATCTGTGGGTGGAGATTTTTTCAGTTGGAGGCTTGTTTAGGGGGCTTTTTGCATTGTTTTTAAGTACAAGTCTGTCAGTTGTCATTGAGCAGTAGCTTGTGTTAAGAGTATATAGCATAACTGCCTCAAAATGGTTGAAATAACTATCTCTGCAGTAAAAAGGCCATTGTATATATTGCTCATATAAGTGTTTGTTTTGCATCAATAGGGGTTTAGTAGTCTTAAATATTTGTGGAACATAAACATTAGGGAAAAAAACTTAATTCCAACTTTACTTCAAATAAAGATGTAACCTGAGTATAGCATTCAAAAGAGAAAAAGAGTTTGTGTGGGAGCAAAAGAAATCCTGTTTGTTTTTTTAATAACAATATGAATCCAATGGCTAAAGTACAAATTTCTGTTAATGTTTAAGGATTCATATTTAGACTAACAGTAGGGGTCTTCACAAATGCCTTCAGTAATCTCTGGAGTAAATATAATAGCAATATGGAGGAGGGGATTATAATCAATTTAGAAATACTAATGATCATATTTCAGACTAGAGGCAGATTATGAAATAAATATAAATGTGATGAATTCCTATTAAAGAACAGAGAGATAAAATAGCCATGTAGATTATGCTTTGTTTTATTTGTTTTTAAACTAATCCAATATTAAGCTTTCAATGGATACATTCCTGGTAAGAACTCATTTGTGGTTTATGGGTCTCTCTTGAGCCTGTTCCGTAAACTAAGTAGCAGATCTTCTGGGTGGCATTTTTCAAACTTTGTAATAAAAGTTGCTGAGTAAAGGTAAAGTGATGTAGCAAGCTGTAGAAATACTGATACTTCTACTACTCACCCACAGTAAAAGAAGAGAGGAACTGAAGCCTACTTTCTGCCTGTCAGAATAATGTTAGCCTAGAAGCTGTGCAAGTCTCAGAAGGAGGAACTGAACTAAATTACAAGTGTTTCGTGAGAAATTTTACATAAGTTACAAAAAAAAATGGATGATATTAATTTGTTTCTCAGCCTTTTCCACAGTGGAGAGAAATTGTTACAGCATTTTGCTGGGAAGGAATTTGAACAGAATTTTGATGAGTACTGTTTGAAATATTGGATTGACTTGAATAACAAAATTGTAAGTTTTGACTAAACAGATATAAGGAACTGGTCAAACTGATTAAACTATTGACTTTCATTTGAATAGTCACTTTTTGAGGCTATTAAGTCAAAATTATCCTCAAGAAGGGAAAGCATATTTGAAGAAATTACGTTTATACCATGTCAAATTGCCTTGCTGAAAAAATACTTTTAACTTCTGAACTGAAGAAACTGGTAGGAAAAGGAAGTCATGATTTCTTATTTGCATACAGTCACATGCATTCATGTGACTATCATTATTAAATTATGAGCACATACATTCTCTTTGCCCAGATAATTTGACTTCAGTGAAAAATATTAAATGGTTGATTTAAGAATTTGAATGCATATTATGATTCAGTGAGGGTGGTCAAGCACTGGAGCAGGTTGCTCAGAGTCTTCATTCTTGGAGATATTCAAAACCCAACTGGACATGTCCCTGAGTAGCCTACTGTAGCTGACCCTGCTTTGAGCAGGGATGGTTGGACTAGAAGATCTCCAAAGGTCCCTTTCAACCTCAACTATTCTGTGATTTGATATGGGGGGGGGGGAATAACTTTTGAGTTTTTCTGAGCATTCTTATTCTTTCAATGACTAGTCTCTTGTTATTTTCTGTTCTCTCCCTTCCCTTTCCACCTTACTGTGCCTAAATTGAAGATATGCGGCAGCCTTTAGTAGGTAAGTATACTTTGTGAATTTAAGCTCAATCCATTACATTTTGGAAACATGCCTCCAAAATTATTTGCCATTATTTCAATTATCATTTTGAAGTGAGAAGTCTTTTGGCTGATTAGTTTCTCAATGTTTGTTCTGCCTCATAATTTAAAAACCAAACTGAAACCCTTAGCTGCTACTTCTCTGCCTTAGTTACTCCTGATGCTTTGGTTTAGCTTTGTAGTCATCTATAAAAATGGTATCGCAGATGCATGAGAAGAAAATATATTACTGACTTTTGGTTCAGAAAAATTTTTAAAGGTGTAAAAATTTCCATCTAAATATTTACTTAATACCACTGAGAGCCATTTAGAGGTTAAAAACATTGTGCAGAAATTATATAGTAATCTATGCTGTGAGATAAGAAACAGTTACTAAAAATTATTTTAAAGAGAAGATGAGTATTGCGAGATGAAAAAACTTGCTGGAATTAGAAGAGTCAAGCAGTGGCTCATTAGAGACTGAAATTTATTTTAATTTTTTTTAACATGCTTAACTGTAACTTGCACAACTATAAAATAACCTCTTAAGTGTTCTTAGCTGACTCGTACTCAGAGTCAAGGCTCCATGTGAAGGGAGAAACAGGTTTTTGTTTCCTCCTGTGACATGGAAGCAAGAGAAGGGCTCTGCAAGGGATTGGCAGGAAGTGGTGGTGGTTTTCATGAAGAGTAAGGGAAGAAAGCTGCGCTTGGAAAGCTTCCCCAAAGCATTACTGCCATGGTTATTCTTCTGACAGATAATTGGGAAGCTTTAGACATGAAAATAAGGTACTTCCTTACCTTTTGGCCAGTCTATATTCTTTCAGTAACATGGCTAAGTCACTCCAGACCTTATGATTTTGGAGAGGCTTTCGGGGGGGAAAAGAAAGATGGAGAATGAACTTACGAGAGGATTTCTGCTTCTTATAATAGAATACTTTATCCTTTTTGTCACAACAATATTGTGAGTTTTACTTCTGGATTAGGCAATACATATTTTTGGTGTTGATCTTGCATTGTATTGGAAAATTAAAAATACTGGCTAGTTCTTTAGCTTAGCTGCAAATTTGCTCATGATGCTTTCAAGAATAAGAAACTCTTCTGCTCTGAATCTAAACTCTACATTTTTATTGTACCTTACCAAACCTACTGCTCTGCCTAGCTCGAGTGATTGATGTGTCAAATGGAAAGATAGATGTGGCAGAAAGCTGCTTGGAAGAAACAGGTGGCCTAGGGGTTGATATTGTTCTAGATGCTGGAGGTATGTAACTGCTGAAAACTTGATTTTCTGAGTAGCATTAAGTAATTGTTTTTTGGTTTGGTTTTAACTTTCAAGTATTGTAAGTGACAGCTGCACCACCTCAAAAGATTACATGTAGATTGCTTGTTCTCATGTAATCTTATGTATGTACCTTTGCTCAACAGATCTTAAGCGTTTCTGATCATATCACCCTCTAGTGGAAGCATCTACTACTGTTAATCATCTTCCAAATTTCTGTGAAATTTTCCTCTATTTAAAACTGGAAAAAAGTCATTTAAAGAGTAGTTCTGCAACATCATTGTTTATGCTACCTTACTTAATACAAAAATTTAGAGCACAGGTTGCCAGTACTGTCAGTGTAGAACCTGTATTCTAAATAACTTGTAATAGTTGACAAGTCTAAAGTTACTGGTTTTAGCTGAATAATTAGAGAACTTCTTAGTTCCACTGAAAATGTGTGTTAAAAGAAAAATATATGAAATCTCCTAAATGTTCTGCTTTCTCAGATATTTTCATGAGACTTGCAGCATAATTTAATTACAGTGCTGCTCTAGAGAGCCATCTTTATTTTTATTCAAATGCATATTTTGCAACTCATTTGTATCTAAAACAGGACTGTAGAGAATCCCAAGATTTGTAGTTTTCAATACAGGAAAAGATAGACATTTCATTCTGGACAGTAATTTTATTTTCTTCTGAGCTCAAATGAATTTGTTCTTTTCTTCAGCGAGACTATATAGTAATGAAGATGAATCAACATTAAAACCACAGTTACTGCCTCATAAGCATGATATCATTACACTTCTGGGTGTTGGGGGACACTGGATAACTACAGAAAAAAATCTTCAGGTAAAGATAATGCGTCAGCAGGTTAGTTTGTACCACAGTGTGTACATGGAAGTAAGTGTCTGTGGGACTCTCTCACAGCTGAATGGTCTCCACTGTTAAATAACATGAGTTTTCACTTAAAACCTTCACATCCAGAACATGGGAAGCATTCATCCCATGACAGTGTTAATAAATGGTTTTATTTTCCTTTGCTACAGTCTTGGGGTTGTCTTGTACAGGAAGCAGTTGGATAGAAAGCTATTTTAATAGCTTGGTTATACCGACAAATTCTAAAGGATCTTTGTCTCAGAATATTAAACTATTTGGCTAGACATAAAAATACCATTTAAAATTTTAAATATTACAAGCTTGCTAACTTTTGAGAATGAGCAAGGGGTGTGTTTTTAACTTTTTTAATCAGTAAATATAAAATAACCATCTAGCTTTAAATTTTGTTAATAATAATAATATTTTTTATTTTGTTTAAGCTGGATCCTCCAGATAGCCATTCCCTGTTTCTTAAAGGAGCCTCAGTGTCTTTTCTGAATGATGAGGTATGGAACTTGTCAAATATACAGCAAGGGAAGTATCTTTATATCCTTTTGATGGTCATTTTGTTTACTAATGAGTAATCAGAGTGGGTGGAAATATAACAAACCAATGTAGGAATACAGTGCAACCATACTATAACATAGGTTCTTGTTTTAAACTAGTCTCTGTATTCCTTCTATGTATGTTCATAAAATGCCTCATTGAAAGTAATGGTGAAAAATAAAACATTCTGGAGAAATACAGTATTTCGGTTCAACATTGAACTGATCAACTGAAGATTTAGTCCTACAAGTTTTTATATTGTGCATATAACACTTCAGAATTATTTTTTTCTTTATTCTTTAGAGCAGTAGATACATCATCTATAAATCTTCTACAGTTAAACAGATTGCATTAAAATATTTGGTTTTGTAAGTTTTTCCTTATTTGCAGTATTCACATAAAATTTATTGAGCAAAGATGATACATGTGTGGGAAGAGGAATGACTCATGCATTATCTACATTTGGTCTTAAACAGCTGGACTCTGAGCTTTTTACTAGCATGACAATTTTCAGTGGATCACTTCAGGTAATGGAAGGATTGTCTATATTTATGGCTTTAAGGATGCTCCCTGTTCTGTACTGCACTGCAGATCATGATCTGCTGAATCACTTTTGCAGTTTGGCAGAACAACACAGGCAGGTGAGAATTAAGTCATTATATTCACAAAAAGCCTAACTACACTGCAGGGAAGTCCTCCCTTCCTCCACTAAATTGTAAAGTAGATTAAGTAAGGCCAGGTATACTAAGGAGGTAACCATGGGATACAAGTTATCACACATATTTTTATATTTTGGTATTTTTGTTGAACACTTAGCAGTTATCAGCATACAAAGTAAACTGACTAAACAGATTCCTTCTGTTGCTTCTTATGATATCTTTATAATCACAGCAACGACATATTTTATCATAGGAGAGTATAAAAGTTGAAAGGAAAATCTGCTTTTTGATCTGTCTTCTGTGAAATTCTTGAGCTGATGGCATTAACATCTGAAAAAAATCACAAGGTGATCACTTAGAATGGCTTGGATTTCAAATGTTAACCAAATTGCTCATACAATGAACGGAGGTATGTTATTTTTCAGAGTTTCATATAGAGACTAAGTAAAGCCTTGTATAATGCCTTGACATGAATGTTACATGAAATGAGCAAATCAACTCAGATTTATTTAAAAAGGTGTATATCATGGCTCCAAGAATTTATGAACTCTGCTCTTTTCCCAACCTCATTTTGATTTTTACCTCAGATGTCTGCATGGATGATGGGGATAGTTAACTTATACCAAAATCTGTCATCTTCATTCTCCAGGAAAAATGTAATTACCCTTCTGATTAGTTAGTTGTACTTATTACAGGTTGCATTTGTCAATCTTAATCCTTTGTCTGCCTTATATATTTTTTAAATGTTCTGTTTTTCTTTTTTGCATATTATTCCAGGAAGGGGTATTTCTGATCTATAAACAAGTGTGTAAATCTGATGATATAAAGATTGGAATTAGGGCGAAAATGAAAGTTAACCTTAACCCTGCTGGTTTTGTATCAGTACAGGGCTCTTGCCCAAAGACCTGATTGTAGAAAGATCAGTAGTCTGTATGTACATTGTTACCTTGACAGTCCTCTTAGATACGCATCTTAGAAGATATAATGGAAAAATTATCAAGTAACATTTTCAGGTGAGACTTTCTTTTTTTATTATTATTATTCAGCATTAGCAGCAAAGAGCTCTTGCTAGCACTGCACTGCAAACTGATATTGGGATGCTGAGGAAAAAATGTCTTGTTTATATGAAATGGTTTATGGTCTATTTTTGTTGGTAGTACAGCAGGCTAAGCACAAAGAAATTTCGTTAAAACTCCTGATTTCAGTAAAACTCCTGTTTTCTCTGTGGCTATATACTAAATCAGCATTTAACAGGCAGCACATTCTTTACTTGATCGGGGGGAGAGCATATATTTAGCTGCTCAGCTGTGTCTGGGAAATGGTGTTGGCTGTACAGAAAGATAGGGCAGTCTAATATTCCTTTGTAGAAAGAGTGGCCACTTCACTAGATATGAAGACTGCCACGATGCAGGGGAAGTGGAAGATCCTTATTCTCCATGCACAATAACAATTTTCCTGCTGAGCAAAAGCCTTCCCTCCTTTTTTTTCCCCCCTAAGAAGGATATCTTTAATTAAACTTCTGTTTCCTGTTTGCTTTATGGCTCTTCCTTTCTTCTGTGGATCCAAGCAAAGCTATAAAACTTTCACTTTGTTTAAGGAGTAAAGTTTACATAGTGGAAGTAAAGTCAATAGCAGTAGTTCTGGAATGTTTTTTATTGATCTGAGCATGCCCACAAGACATTTCTGATGCATTGTTCTGTTTTAGGCCTCAGCTGGATGAACCAATCCCATTGTATGAAGCCAAAGTTTCTATGGAAATAGTTCAGAAGAATCAAGCAAGAAAAAGACAAGTCATTCAATTCTGACACACAATTTCCTGATTTCTAAGCCTGTGGAAGATGAAGAAACACAATGTGTTTGAGAAGTAAATTAGTGTACCCTTTCAAATAATTCTGTAACCAAACTTAATCTTTTGTACATCTGCACAAATAGTCTGTGAAGCTTCTGAGACTTCAGGGTTTTTTGGATCCAGCTGAACAGTGTTTCCATCAGCAACTCCTAAGCAGACAGTCTTGACACAAAAATCTCATCTGTCCCTGGCTCCGTGACAAATACCAGTAACATCTTCAGGCAACCTCAATTGTTGTTGTACTTCCACCAAAAGAAATTAAAGGAAAAATATTTTGGTGTTGCATAGTAGTTCTTCCTTCTCCATCCCCCCACAGGTAGTCACCTCTATATTCACTGTTTGAGGCCAAGCACTCTGTAGTATACTAAGTCTTTAATCTGCATTTTAAAATTGTTTTTGTTATTTAATTGAGAAGTGGGGTGGCAAAGCCATCATAAACAGCAAGGATGCTGGAGGGGAAGGATATGGCACTGACACTAAGGGTTTCCCCCTCCACCACTGATTTGTCTTCCTTTCAGCAAGCAGAGATGTGGTAAACTTGACTTAGTATCTGTAGTTCATAAGTTGACACAATCATGCCTCTTTAATATATCTTCAGTTAGGACAGATATGAATAAATCCTGAATGTGATCTTATTTTATTCTAATGTTTGATGCACTTTATGTAACTTGTTACTGTGAAGTCATCTTTGGTATCTTTCCAGTGAGACCTTTGTATTCTGCACGCTTTCACCTCCCCTCTTTTAACCTGTCCTCCTGTACCTAGCGTAGCTCAAATCTGTTTATCCAGCACCCTGCTCTTACCATGTACCATCTGAAAATCAGTACTAGGAAAGAAAATGCTGTTTTTTTAACATGTGCCTTCCTCATTTTTATATGAGAGCAAAAACTTTTTTTTGACCTGTGGTCTTCATTATTATCGCTCAGTGACTCTCACTCTGAACCAGTGTAACAGGTTAGAAGCAAATACATACATTTGAGCTGAAGTGGAATATCTAGAAGCACCATACATATTTTCTTCCCATGATATAAGGCTTATAACAATCAGAAGCAATCATATTTTACTATTAAGGTGATATAATGTACTTTGAGAATAAGTAGTGCTTTTTATTTTATTTTTTTATATATATATATAAAAAACACATGAATCCTGTTAGTTTGAAGTATGTTCTGAAGCCTGCTTATTTTTTTTCCTGATGTTCATTTTAGCTTAAATGTTTGCAAAAGAAAGTAGATCAGAGGAAACAATGTAAGGGTAAAGAAATAGGGTTTAAAACAACAGGAAAAAAAATTAGAGACACAACAGTAGAGAAGAAGTATTTTTGTAATAGTTAACCCTTCTTCTTGTCAGTAGGCACATTGCTCCTAACTAGACTTATATCTTTATATACAAGTCTTTCCTATTTCTCACGCCCCCTGTGGAAGAAAGCAGCTGGTGGTTTGAGTGCGGCAGCAGGGCTCCCCAGGGCTCGGGGAAGAGAGGGGCAAGTGCTCGCGCCCCTTCGCGGCTCTGACGAGAGTCACGTTTGTTCCCCCGGGGTGGCTGGGGACGGCACGGGCAAGGCAGCTTGCGAGCTCCTGTCACAGCAGCGGCAGTGCAGCTGCGTCAGGCTACTGCCGGGCCGCGCGCAGCTGCGCTCCGGGCGGGGCGGGCTCTGCTCCCCCGGCGTTCGGAGACGCTTCGCTTCGCCGAGCGCCGGCCCCTCCGCCCGGGACTGCGGGGGGCCGCGCTTGTCTTCAAGCGCCTTCAGTAGCCGAGGGGGAGGGCAGCTGCGGCGGTGCCCCGCGGGCGGGCCCGGGGGGACCTCCCCGCCGCGCCGCGCCGCGGTGTCGCCTCCGGAGGCCGCGGAAAATGGCGGCGGCCACCGCCTCCGCGGGGCGCGGCCCCGCCCCGGCGGGGCGGAGCTCGCCGCTTTTGGCGCCACGCTGCGACAGTGGTTCCCGCCCGGCGGCTCCCTCCGCTGCGCTCCGCCATGGCCGCCGCCGCCGCCGTGCCCGGCTACTCGCCCGGCTTCAAGAAGCCGCCGGCGATGCTGCGGCTGAAGCGGAAGCGGCAGCGGCGGAGCGAGCCCCCCGCCGCCGCCGCCGCCGCCGCCGCCCCGCCCTGCGGCGCGGCCCCGCGGCCGCCGCCCGCCCGCCGCAACCCCTTCTCCTGCCTGGACAACGCGCCGCGGGCGGCCGAGCCGCGCGAGCGGGGCCGCCGGGAGCCGCGGGCGGCGGGCAGCCCCCCGGCAGCGCCCCTCTGGCAGGTACAGACAGGCCGGGCCGGGGCGAGGGTCATTTCTTAAATCACCGGCCTGGGCTCTGGCTTCGTGCTGCATTTTACCTTTTTTCTCTCTTTTCCCGCGCAGGTTTCAGCCTCTGCTGCCGGCGGGGGGCCGGCGGGGCGCGCTGAGGCGGCCGCTGCGGTGCCGGTGAGTGCTGAAGGCGGCGGCGGCGGCGCTGCGGGGGCTGCTGCCCCCTCCCCTGTGCTCCCCGCGGGCCTGCAGCAGCTTTCCCGCGCCTTGGCGTCGCCGCCTGTCGCGATAAGGGCGCGCCTCGGCGGGGGCCCCTGCCGCCTTCCGTTCAGCGCGGGAGAAGAGGGGCGCGTCGCTTCAGCGGGCGGACGGGAAAGGGATGGTTCCCCCAAACCAGCCTTTGAAACAGAGTTTCAAGCTGGTGTTGTATTGCACTGCTATAGATTCAAAACCTTCGGTCAAAGCTAACTTAGCGGGATAGAGGAATGAGCCCGTAAAGAGGACGAGTTATCCCAGGACCCCCCCCCCCCCCCCGGGACCTTTGCATTGTCTAGGAAGCATCTGGCATCACGGTCACCTTTTTTTTTTTTTTTTTTAATCCACCATTATTAATCCTCCTTTAATCTCCTCCCAGTTTAGGATATTTGGAAAGATTCATATGAACTAAAACCTTCTGCTTTTCGTAACCCCTATAATGCACTATTTTCGTTAGAAATTTGTTGTTGGCTAAAGTCACGTGCTGAGTATAACCAGTGATGGGCCAGCCTGCGAACTGTCAAACTCGGCATTATTTGGAATATGGGGTGTTGGTCTGGAGCACCTTTATGTAAGGTTTGTGTCCTAACTTAATGCGAGTGCTCCCCTAGGATAAATATGAGCCAGGCACTTTTGCTGTTAAACTGCACTGGACAGGAGCATTCAGGAAAGCACAGATTTAACTTGTCTTTTTATGGACAAGTACCAAACTGGAGTTCAGAAGCTGCATGTAATAACCATAGTCCTATCTAGTCCAACATCTGGACTGCCTGCCAGTACAGGTGTATACGCTCAACGTCAGAGCAAACCTAACCATGCTAAGATATAAATAGGAAGGTATGTAGATTTTTTTAATGTTGCCCTTAGGTTAACTGGTGTTATTTCTTTTTTGTAAGGACCTTCATTTACCTGTTCTCGTACCTGATATTCCCTCCTCACCAAGAAATGAATTTCCTGCAGACTGGAGTATTAAAACACGACTTCTGTGTATGTCGTCCCAACCTTTTACCTGGGCAGAACATTTAAAAGCGCAAGAAGAAGCTCAGGGATTTGCCCAACACTGCAGAGCCACAGAAACAAACTTGCCGCAGTGTGTACAGGTAATACTTGAGGGGAAGCTTGAAAAATCTAGCTTTAGATAGGAAAATGTAACTTTGCACCTTTCCTTAAGTGTGCTTGCAGGGTTGGCAGCAAAGGTCTTACTGTGTTAGGTCTCATTTACATTAAGGACAAGGCTCATTTTAGACTACTAATCTAACTCCATCCATTGTTTGTACCCCAAAATACAACCAATGGCAAACAGCAATAAGTGAGTGGTGTTTTAACTTCAACTGTGGTGCGGGTTCCAGTTGCTGCCTGTCATTTCTTTAATATCTGGCTTATTCACAAGCCTAGGAATTTTTTTTTTTAGTGTCTGGTGAAGTGTGGGGTGGTTTTTTTGTGTGTGTCTTTGTTTTTGTTTTTTTGTTAATCCATCTGTTGCAATGCTACCTTCTCTTAAGTAAAGATTTAAGTAGTATTACCCTCATACAATATTGTTTGAAATCTAGGAACCAAAAATGTCCACAGAACTCCGCTGTGCCTTTCAGCAAAGTCTCATATACTGGCTTCACCCTTCACTGCCATGGCTGCAGCTGTTTCCTCGCATTGGAGCAGATAGAAAAATAGTGGGAAAGGCTAGTCCTTGGTCACAGGATGAAGCCTTGCAGCAGGTACTAATGAGTGAATGGTAAGTGGAACCAAGGAACTTTTGTATTTAGCAAGATTAAGATTGGAATTTTAATTTATGCACAAGTTCTTTCCATTTCTGTGAGAAGGTGTTTGATTTTTCAGCAAGAATATTTGCTGTTTAGAGGACCAGTAAGTCTGAAGTCACCTTCTTTTGTTAAATGTCTTTCTCCAATCCTAGTTGATGATTAGGAGAGACTTCTGAAAATCCTGTTACCAAATTGTCTTTGATACTTCATGTAGAACCACATGCTTGAAAGCAAAGTTACTGGGAAGCATAGTACTCACAAACAGGCTGCATTTCAGAAGAGTGCAGCTTGCTAGTTGCTGAACGCATTTGAAAATAGGATTCTCATCTTTCAGTGTACTCTCAAAACTGTTCAAAATAGACATTGATAAAACCCAGCAAATAAATAATCAAAATCCAGTTTTACGTTGTGTCAATAGCAAACAATTTACTTCAATAACAGAACTGTTTTATTCTAATTTGCAGGTCTGTCAGCTTTACTTCTCTGTACAATCTGCTCAAAGCCAAACTATGTCCCTACTTCTATGTATGTACCTACCAGTTTACTGTCCTGTTTCGTGCAGCTGGTCTTGCAGGAAGCGATGTTATTACAGCTGTCATTTCTCCCACAACTAGAGGTTTAAGGGAAGCCATGAGAAATGAAGGTAAGACGAAACCAGTGCAACTAAGATATAAATAACTAATAAAGTGTATTAGCTGGGTGTTTAAAAATAAAACATTCATTGCTTTCTTTTCTCTTCTGTTCAAGGCATAGAGTTTTCTTTACCTTTGGTAGAAGAAAGTAGAATCAGAAAACAGAAAAACTCTGAAATGAATTTGGAAACAGAAGTTGTTCACAGCCCTGAAGTGGGCAAAAGCACTGAAGATGGAGAGTATGTAATAAGTCTTGAAAAATGTCTAGAATTCAAAGGCATCTACAGCCTCCTGCATACTTAATTTAGAAAACATTAACAGGAGGTATTGCCTTTCTAACACCTGATTCTGTGTTCCTAGGGAACCTGCTGCAAGTGATGATGATGAAGAAAGTTTCTCTTGGCTTGAGGAGATGGGAGTCCAAGACAAGGTTAAAAAGCCAGATGCTATTTCTATTAAACTGTATCCTTTATTTGCATGTCAAGATCTATTAGAGCAAAAAACCTTGCAGAGTTTATCTTTGTGGTATAGTTTTAAGTTTTATAAAAGCTTTTGAGGAAATATTTCCAAATATTAATCCACAAGTTACCACATTATTAATGGAGAACTTTGCCTGTCTTTTTCAGTTAATGACAAGTTTCTTCTATGACAAGAAAGAATTTCTATTCTTAAAGGAAAAGCCACAATGAATGGTTAATGCAGACATAAGATCCAGCCAAAAGGTCACAAACTATTTGAATGTGTTACCTCACATGGAAAGACTTTTTCACTGGAAAGGCTTCATTAGATAAAGGATGTCTGGTCACGTAAGCTAGGTCTACATTTGCAGGTAGTGTGGCACAATAGGGACAGCTCTGTAGACCAAAACAGCAGGTGCTGAGAATGTGTTTCAGAGGAGGGCTTATCTTCATCCTAGTCTGGTCCCCTCTGCAGCTGGAGCACCTAAAGTGCACTCCTGAGTGCAACTTCCTGTTACTTTCATCCAAGAATCTGAGACTGCCCCGCATCAGTGCACTGTCAGTGGGGACAATCAGGGGATTCACTTTGAAAGCAGACTTCCCATCTGAACTAAAGTGCTCATGTTTTAATGTCTGCTTTGACAGAGTTAATTTAATAAATGTAGGAGTTGTTAACTGCATAGGTATTTAAGGAAAATGAGCTTGCCAGTTATGACTTTCCAGATCTGGAATTTTTTTTAACCTCATAACTTTAATGAAGTCAGAATTCAGGTTTAAGTTGTTGCTTAACATGTGAAGAACAAACTCAAATCAGTTTAGGAGTGTGGGTGTGGTTGGTTTGTTTTGTGTTTTTGTTGTTGTTGTTGTTTTGTTTTTTATAACTTGTTTGGGCAGGAGGGGTGTCTCCTAGTGTTGCACTGCTGTGATTCTTGCTTTGCTGTATTAAAGTTTTTCAGCTTTCCATGTTTTCCCTTTGACTCCAATCAATATAGCCGCAAAGAGAAAAATGAAGTGCAAATGGATCACAAGCCCGAATCTGTTGCCCTAGTGAAGGGAACAAACACCTTCACATTGCTGAACTTCTTGATAAACTGTAAGAGTTTAGTGGCTGCTGCAGGTCCACAAGCAGGACTTCCACCAACTTTGTTGTCCCCCATTGCTTTTCGAGGTGCAACAATGCAGACGCTCAAAGTAAGTAACAGAACAGTTTCTATTTTTCCAATAAAGAACAGAACGCTGTTTCTTTGCTCAGCAGTAGATTAGACACTGTCTTTGTATAGTCACCATATTTCCTTCAGATATAGCAGAGTGATTTTTGTTGCCATAGCTTGACTAGCATTTTGACTGCAATATGACCTATGTCCTAAATCATCTTTATCCAGGTAGATCTGTGCCACTATACTGAAATCCCAGTATTTCCATCCTCCACATCCTGATATATAAAAGGTTAAGTAGACTTCCCAGCTACTAAAATGGTTCTTAATTGAGTCCACTTTGAATAGTAGCACTGTACTGAGATCTTACAAGGTCTCAAACTATTATGGCTGCTTACATGAGGAAGCCTCTGAACCACATCTCACCATCTGTTAATAGAAGGAGGTGGCAGATCCTAAAGAGTATGTGAACTGGGGTATTGCAGTTCTGTTCCATCAGAGATAGTTCATATTATGTGCATCAAAGTTCTTCAGTTACTTTCCTAATACTGTATAGCAGTCCTGCATATTATAGTTCATACATTCTAGGAGTTGTTACAAAGACAATAAAACCATCATAATACTCAGATATATTGACTAGTAAGTTGACAATAGCTAAAAGTATTTTGAAAACTTTCAATAGGATTATAGTACTATAGTTTTAAACTAAATTGGAACTTTAATTAGCATGTCAAGAACTATTCATACATGGTCTCATCTTCAGGCTCGAAGTATAAATGCAAAAGCAAGGGCTTACTTGTCATACGAAGATATATTCAGTTTGGAGATCGTAGGCCCTGTCATGCCTCATTCTCTGCATTCGTTGACAATGCTGCTTAAATCTGCACAGAGAGGAGCTTTCTCTGCAATATTATATACACATGAGCCAACAGCTGTGTTCAACATCGGTCTTGATGCAAGCACTGCCTTAAATAAGGTAAGTAAACTAGCAGAGGCGATCTTTTCTGATAGGTTTATGTCTTGATTAGAAACCATACGGCACTGAGTGCAACAAAACTGTTTATTCCTTTATACATGGGTTGACACCCAGTTACTTTGATCACCACTTAGCAGTCCCTGTGGCTTGGCATTCCATCAGAAATGGAAGCATCAGAAAACATTTCAGGAGTTTCTCAGATGTACATAAACAAACACTTAAAAGCTACAGTTGTTTCAAACAGAAGTGTGTATTACATGTCTCTTAATCTGAACTTCCTCAGGAAGCTGTATGCAAAGATCTTTCTAAGTGTGGACTGCATCCTAAAACTTTGGAGCAACTGAGTCAATTTTCAACTCTGGGAAAATCTTCTATCAGATTCCTAGAAATGAAGGATTATGCTTATACCTGGAAGTCCTAGATATGCTGTTTCAATTTAATGGAACAGAATACTTGCTAGTATGCAGTTGCTGTATTTACATAGATGGCCTACACAGCACCTATACAGTACCAGGAGGGATATGATCTAATTGAACATCAGTGATAAGAACTATTGCACATCACCCACCATGAAATACTTCAAAGGACTCTCAAAGAAAAATAAGGAAAAGGCCTTGGACATCTGTATTTTAGAAAGTGTTTTTTAAATAAAATTTTATAAAATATGATCATCTATTGTTTTGGTCTGAATTCAGTCTGGAAGGCCTGTATTCTTCATGCCCATGCAACTTCTCTTCGGAAATAGGACAGCATCTCTGCCTACTGCTCTGTGCAACTATCCTTGCTCTTACAGAACTTGTTACACTGAGCTAAAATTCCAGTTCTTATGGGTGGAATTTTAGGCATAACACCTTCCCTTTGAGAGTGCTTACAGCACCTTGTCTGAAGCTTGATATCTAAGTAGGTTGTGCTTTTTGGTTCCGAATAAACTCTGAACTCCAGCAGGATAGACAAAAGTCAGATGGACACAAACATGAGGTTCTGGCTGCAGCTGTATCAGAGTAAAAGGTTAAGATTCCTTAGAACTGCTGGTGTAACTATAACATTCCCATATTGATTGCATTAAAACTAGCTAGAGTTTTAAAGGGTAATTTGTATAAATATATCCCAAGTCAGAACAAGTTACAGCAACAAAATATGGTTATGTCATCTGATTAAAGGAGAGAGAATGAGAGGCACCATGGGGATGCAAATATACATTCATAGCACTAGTAGACTGCTCAGTTTAATGCAGTCTGTTATACCTTCAGGTACACAGATAATCAAGACAGTTACTTGGAGAACTGTATAATACCATTTATTACACAGCTATCAGGTGATCTGACTCATGCAGCAGAGAATACTGCTCAGAAGAACAATATGTAGAATATTTTGTTGCCATGCTTATGCACCTAAGCAAGATTTCTCATTTGATTCAACTAATGTTTTGCACAGAAACTAATGGCATGCACATGGCATGCCACATGATCAGCTGCTCTGGTCTTTACTACTCTGTTGTTCTATTCACCATCTCAGAATCTGTCCACGATTCTGAAACACCACCATTAGACTACAGTAAGAATCATTTTCATTTGAGGACACAACCCACAGGTGCAAGCATGCAGGCATGTAAATAAGTTACTGCAGACTGAGTATGTTGAAGGCTTGCTGTGCATCTAAGTTACTTTACATGTACACCTACCCCAAGAAAAGAACACGTATAATTACATTGGAATAGTTCATATTTATACTGTTACTTTACAGTAGCCTATCATCATGTTCTCAGGAAAAAGAGACATCAGGAAAATAAAATGGAGACTACCTATCTTACAATGGAAAAAAACACCCTAGTTATTTAATACTTTGATGTCAAATATTCCATTTCTAGTGGGGTTTGTGTAGTACAATCTGATTAATCTTTACATTACTTCTCCCTAATTTGGAAATGAAGTATTGAACTTTTCCCTTTGATTAACATCAGACACCAAAGGTGAAAATCCAGTGTTAATTTGGTCTTGCACAGGATACATGGAAGACTGGGTTGCTAAAGATGCTATTATCTTGGTTAAAAAGTGACTAGAAAAGGAAATGTATTTAAGGAAGTACACTTGTTACTCCAGTACCTTTTTAATCTTGGCTTATCTGCTTCCATCAGCAATATAGGGCTTTGCAGTCTGCTGTAAACACGCTTTAGTCCACTGCTGTAGCTTATTAACAGCAGTTCTTGTAGCTGCCAGATTCTGGCACTCTTGAAGAGTTCAGCTTCCTCTGCTGTTGCACACCAGCCCTGCTAAGTGCTGCTTGCTACCTCAGAATCCACATCTGCAATCCTGGAACAGGCAGCAGCAGCTTCGGAGCATGCACCTGAGCAACAGGCCTACTCATACTGCCATGTAAAACAAGGTATTGAAAGTCATACAAATGAGTACTCTGTAGCTGCCAGTATGGGAAAACAATTTAACTTTTATCAACCTGATAACCATTTTGAGATGCGGATTTGAGATGATCTTCTAGGAAATACAGTAATCAGCATTAAGGTCAGTTTCAGTTTGTATTTTCACATCTAACTTGTCAGACTTACAGAGAGAAACTAATGCAAAATAATGGCTTGCAGGCATTAAACTATAAAAATTATAATTTCTACTAGAATGAGTATCATTAAACTGAAATTACAGTCTTGTAGTCTAGAGCTGTGTAATTTTCAACATTTACCACTGAATTCTTCATCATATACTTTGCACCACTAGCTGAAAGTATGGCTCCTCCTCATACTATAAGGTATATGTTGGTTTTAAGTCACAGCTTTGCCTCTAATTTGAGAAGCATGTTCCAGTTGTTTACAACTCTGGGGTTAAGTGCTGTCCCTGAAGAGTACTTGGACTCTTCTGTACTACACTGTAACACTAGCCAGTCTGCTGCTCTTCCAAATATTGAAGTTTATTTTCAATAAATATTACCGTTATTCCAGTCACTCTTAGAGCAGTAAGATTTATCTAACCTACCCAAACAGGTGAATTTTCAACTCAATTATGATTTGGTTGGGAGAACTAGAGACTTTAGCAGTTGGTTAAAACATTATGTAGCTTTTGTACTTGAAGAGGCAATTTCAAGTCTTTGGAGGCACAGGAACTTTGCTTTCCTACCCATCCAGTCCTATCTATTTAAAAAGTACAAATTAGAAGGCTGCCAAGAAAGTGTTTTGGTACAAGCTGGCTACAAGTTTGGGGGCACCTGTTTCAAAACAGTCATCTTCACCACAAACAAGTTGGAAACACTTTCAGTGAAAGATTACTTCTAGAATAATTCTAAAAAAAATCTAGAAAAAAATCTAAAATAATTCTGTAGCAAAAAGCATATCCAACAGCTAAACAGATCACAGCTTCCGCTAGGACTCCCAACTATTTCCCTTTAAGACAGCTTAAATGCTGCATAAATAACCAGGTTCCAAGAGAGTGTTTCCTAGTTGTTCTTTTTAATATATGACTAGTTGTCTATTCCTGCATGCAAAGGATATTCAAACCAATTCAAATTTACAGACTTAACAGAAGCACATCTCTGCACTACCTTTAAATTCATGTAACATTCTAAACAATGGGAATGAAGCTAAAACAGAAACCTCAAAATTAAGTGTCATAATTAAGGTATTACAGATCTCAATTCTATTTTTTTTGTATGTCTTCCTTAAGACCAGGGATTAAATCTACATACAGTACCATGTCTTTAAGGCATGAGATCCAGAACTTGCCTTTTGTTTTTGTTTTTTTTTTAAATGGAGTCTTCTGTCAGATTGAATTCATCTGCTTCTTGCTTCTGTGAGATAACATATATATCTTTACATTATACATGGGGAATATGGACAAAAAGAAGACCAGAATTAACAAGTACAAGAGAAGACTGTATGTTCCCAGATTTGATATTGTGCAGCCAGAGCTTACATGGACAGCATAGACTAAACAATGATCAACATCTCTGATAACATTTTAGGTGTATCAAAACCAGACAGTAACAAAAGCCTGATTAACAGCTCCTTCCCACGTCCTGAGCTACTTACACTGAGCTGTACATTACACTGAGGCAGACTTCAGCTAAGACAGGTGTAACATCCATTTCTCCCAGAGTAAGCCCTTCCATTGCTTACCATCCTATTCACGTTTATACACACCTTCCAACTAGTTCAGCAAGGAAGGAGACCTAAGAACAATTTTACTCAGAGACTGAAGGCAAGAAGCCAAATGGAAAAGAAGTTTAATTAAAGACAGCTACGTCCACAAAGCTTATGATTAATTCAGGCATTTCTAGAGTGCTTCGATAGATTACTAAGGGGCCTTATTTCTTGGAAAAGTGTGGTAGAGAATTCAGGACATTTCTCTGTCCCTCCATTATGCCATGTGCAAAATGAGACACTGCTACTTGTCCCTTTAGGGCAGAGAAAGAGGCTTTGTTCAGTAACAGTTGAGAGAACACACAAATAACTTTCCTTCATGGAAGAAGAGGTACTAGTAATTCCTCATCTCCAAGTTCCTACTGCTGCTGCAAGGGTCATTCACTGTAGGCCAGAGCACTGCATACTGTGTACAAACTATATTTTGTTCCTTCCCCAGATGAAGCTCTGGTGAGTAGATGTAATAAGAAACAACCTCAAAAGACTTTTCAGAAATAAGCATCTGGACTATGACAGGCCATAAATCCTGGCAATCTGCTCCTAACACAGACAAATCTGGCAAGAGATGTACAATGCCCTTTGCAGCCAAAACTTTCCTTTCAAATTCAAAGTGCACATAGCTAAAGTACTTTTATATATATATATTTTTAAAGAAAGTCTTTTTGCATCCTCTCCACTATCAAACAGCCAAAACTCTGGATCAGGCTGTCTCCTTGAAGGCAAAGTACCATTACAGAAAATTAAAGCCCAAGGAGTTAATTTGGTAATATTCTAACACAACTGCAAACAACTAGAATGGATTCTGCAGCCCTTAACAGCTGTTGCTGTTCTTCACAATACATACTTTTATACTGCGCATATTTTCAAAAACTTGCTTTGGCATAGTTTTTTAATTACTGTTTACTGACCAGTGATTAAGATTATGAACTTGTGCTGCTTTATTGTCCAAGTTGGGTACAACAATTGAAGCATCATTCTATCCCCCCCTCCCCCCCCGCAAATCCAGTTGTAGATTCGTTAGAGTTTAAAATTCACATTAACCACAAATTCATACAATCAACATCAGGCAGTGTGTTAATTTGTTTGGAATAGACAACTCCATTTTCTCCCTTCTTAGAACATGCAGGGAGAGACGCTTTTACATTGCAAGTCTCATCAGTTCCATCGCTGGACCATCTGTCCTCCCCTTTAAAGCGAGTCTTTTGCCTAATCACGTATATCCTAGAATACGGGCTGTACGGCCAGTTGCGGTGCACCACTGAGTTAAACCCCAAACAAAAGTCAAAGAGAAGCCGCAGTGGTAACACTGTACAACAGGGCTGCTGCTGCTTGCTTTCTCAGAGGGGTAACAGTACTGGCCCAGTATCTGTCCAGCAGTACACGCCAGCCCCGACTAGACTAAGGTAAGCTGAGTGGCCTTTTACCAGCTGTAGGCAAAAGTGCAAGAGTAGCTTTACCAAGACCAGGGAAAACTGCAGCATAGTACAAAACAGTATGAAAGTGTTAACATTCCATATCGAAGAGAAATTGCATGAGTTTTAAAACAAGGGTTTAGATTACTGATGCCTCCAGAGTCTGTTGTCTGATTTTAGTCATTTAAGAAATAATTACATCACTAATGTAAACAATATAAACATACCAAAAACTAAGTATGATTTAAATACATTTTGATGGTACAAAAGAAAAACCTGAAGGTGTCTGTACAGTTTTTACAATGTGGGAATTGCCAATGTATTTACAACATGAAAGGGCAAATACCGTTTTTGTGCAGAGTAAAATTATCTGAAATAATGTCAATATAAAAAACAATATCTAGCGGTGTGAGGCACTCCTAAACATGGTGGTAGTAGCCATGCTTTCCTTTGGTACAAGTCCCATCGCTTGGAGAGCTGCAGTTGCTGCTGTGGCTTTAGCATGCTTCTTATTAAGGCTGGCAAAAGTAGGCCTATATTCATTTCCATTGACTCTCACCTGTTTAGGAGAGGGGAAAAACATGTTAGTTCTCTTTATTTCTATTTCAGGGGCAGCACTACATATAGCTCTTTTTAGCACATTCTGCATATAATTCTTCTTGGCATAGAGAAAACCCACTTCTGGTCTGTAAGTACAGATAACCATTTCCAAATGATAACTGTTAATGCAAGATATTACATGAGAAAAGAAAGCCTGCATTCTAAGGTAACTAAAGGACAAAAACAGCTAAATCTTGCTACCATCTTTACAACAGTAAAACCCAACACTATACCCGCAAGTAAGAAGCAAGAGTATGATTCAACATAGGTTAATAATTGAAATAAGACATGAAATAGCATCACAGTTTCTTTACAGATTACATGCTTGAGGGATCTGATTTGGCCTGTAACTCTCCAGAAACAGGACTCTGAAATTTTAGCACTGAGACATTGCTCAGCACACCCCAGCTACCACTGAAATACATAAAGATGAATTTAATATTGTGTTTTAATAGAGAAACCAACAGCAAACAAGGAAGTTCAAACTCACCTTAAAAATAAAATGTTTGCGATGATCAGGCCCACTGTCATCCACCAACACAAACTCAGGTGGTGACCATCTTCTTTTGTTACAGATCTCCATCAATGCAGAAACTGGATGTTTACCTTAAGGATTAAGTGTTTGTGAAATTTCAGTGCTTCTATCAGAGCAATCATTTTAAATGAGGTGGTGGTGTTTTTTTTTTAAACATGCAGAAATCTCACCTGAAAGATCCTTCATCACACTATAATGTCCAGATCTCTTTTGTGCCTTCTCTCCCACCGCAACAAGCCCTAAACAAAACATGAATCAAGTTCATATTTAGGATTCTCACCTGATTTCTGTATTCTCATCAGTGAAGCATTAACAAGTAGAAAGACAACCATCTTTTCAAAAGTCTTTCAAACCTCCCTTTCTTTCAGCACTTTTTTTCCCCCCCTCCATGCCATGCATGACCTTCTTCTCAACTGCTCCATTAAGACGCTTAACTAGCTAGCTAGCGTAGTTTTATGCAAGCCAGTAATCACCTGGTTTTCCATGCCCGCTTTGAGGAAACATGGAAGAGAAACTTTAAAAAAAAAAAAAAAAAAAAAAAAAAAAAAAAAAACACCACTCATCCAGTATTTACCTGTGCTGTGCAACTCAAAAGCCATCCACTATCTAACAGTTTGCTTCTAACATACTGACAGTTTGAAGTATTTTCCTTAAATAGTAAGAAGTGCAACTAGTACAACCTTTTATCATAGGAAATATTAACCATGGTGGTTTTCTTATAACATTTTTTCTTTACATCCAAGTTCACAGCCTAATTACAGTGATTTCAATCACATCTGAATATAAAGTAACTCTAAAACATGCAGTCGGGCCCCAAAGTAATATAATGAACACAAGCTCTAGTAAAAGTCACTGTGAAACATACTACAAACTAGACTTTTTCTTTTTTAAATCTTACAGGAGTAAAGGGTAAAATGTACCAATTGCCAATAGCAATGCAATGTTTATAAAGTGACTCAAGTTTCTTCCAATTCACTTTTTGCCCTTACCTTAAACACGTAAACAAAATATCCGGCCCACTGTTCAGAATTTCTCTGACTTCAATCCTTATATGTTATTTTCTTTGTTTCTTACCTCAATTTGTTTCTGTTCCTGGCTTTGGTGAATTAATAGAGGAAGATAGGCATTTGTTTCCAGTTTCTTCCTGTTCCTTCAGCTTTTTTGTTGTTGGCTTTTTTTGGTTTTGCTTTAAAAGAAAACCTTTCCCTACTCACCACACTTTCATCCTAAGATTCATACACCTCTTAAGCAGGGACTTTCCAAGTAGCATTAAACCTCCAAAGATACCAATCAAAACAAAGTTTGTTTCTTCTTTTTTCTTACTGCAAGTACTTATATCCAAAATAAGCAGACTTCCTCTGAAGAAAGGACTCTGAAAGCATTCATCTGCATTAATACTGCATCTCCCTCACTCATACAACAGTGCCACACTCACTGACACCTATGCTCCATATCTGGTTCCAGGCAGCTCATGAGGCACTCTCAAAAAAAGCTGCAACAGACTATGATAAGCTCTACTTTTCACAGGAGAGCTGACTGACTGAGCTTCTTTGAGCAGAGACAACCAGCAACTTACTGGCTCACAGCAAAGCTCAAGAAGAGTTTAGTTTCAATGCCAAAATGCTTTGGCTGTAAGAGGACCACAGATCTGACCCAGTATCCAGAAAAAGCAGGGTCTGATGGAAAGCCATAGCAAAGGTTGACAACCTTGTGGTTCATGTCTTGGTACAGCCTACTGAATAACTCTTTAGCAAACTTCTCATTCCCTTATCTATTTTTTTTATTTTGGGAACAAGTTCTAAAATACGTTTAAGAAAACAGTAATTGGTCTGTTTTTCTTTTCTTTTTTTAATAGATAAATTTTAATAGATAATAATAAATTTTAATAGATAATAGATAAATAAAATAGATAAATAGATAAAATTTCAGCCTAATTTTCATTGGCACACACATATTGATAGTAGTTATTTCCCATCCCTTCATTTCAATCAAGGGTCTTTAATCCTCTACACAGAACTTTATAAAATTTGATTGTTTATACATAGGGTTTAAGAATACTGTCATATCAAGAAGCTTTTCAGCTACTCATCATAAATGTATAATCATTGTTCAGTTGCTTCTTCAAAAAGCATGTTGGTTCTTCATAATGGAGATTGTCTCCTTATAACATATGCTTGGTTGACTCAAAATTAAATATTCTTTATCAGTACAAAATATTTTTAGATATTTTGCGGAAACGATCAGACAGATTCTCTGTATGAGGAGAATCAAATTTGGAAAAAGAAAAAAAAAAGGATGAGATCAAAGCAAAACCAGGACATCTCTGAGGTTATCAGTACTTACAGATGAATTCATCATATGCCAGGAATAGCTGCCCTTTAATTTCATTTAATTTCTCTACCATCTTATGGAAGACCACTCTTTCTGAAGCAGAGAGAGAGCCAACTATCTGTCACAGAATGCCCAGCACAAAGAGGTCCTGATCCTAGCTCAGACCTTAGGGCTTGATCCTTGGAACTTAAATAGCAAGTTCTGCAGACATTAAGGAAATTTGTACCAGAAACCACATAAAGATCCTGGAACACACTTTTACTACCAGAAACTTGAACTATGACACAGCTGTGTATCACCAAAATGTTCATAAATGTTCAGAATGTCCATGGGTTATGCAGCAATGCTACCTCTTCCCTATTATACCAGAAGGACCAAGCAACATAGTAAACAGAGCTAATTCTCCCTCCTCTTACCATAAAAACCCACCACTATGTTATGCAGGCTGCTTGAGAAAATAATACTCAAATTGACTGTTATCAGCTTCTTTCCTCTGATACTAATCAAGCTATACTGAAGGAACTCTTACCAGCAGCAAGAGCTTTACAAGACAGCCCTAGAAAGATCACAGTAACTAAGTAACAATGAAAACACTTTCCAAAGAAAGCCTTCTTGCCAGTCACTCTGTCACCAGGTTATGTCAATTATTTTTCTTTAAATGGAAAGGCTGCACTGGAGAAATGAACAGCTGAAAAGCAATTTTGGTCACTGTGTAAAATCAAAGTGCCTGTACTATGCCCTTGGAGACTGCTGCACTTCTCTGTTTATAAAACAAGGCTACCAGGAGCTCTTTAAAATTTAGAAAGCACTGGGTTTTTGGGGTTTTTTTTAATAACTTAGGTAAGAGTTTTCATTTTCTACCTCTTTGAATTTAATATTCAAATTCTGTTTAAATTAATATTTTCACTGCTATAGAGCAGTCAGCAGAACAATACTGAGTTCTCTCTCTAATGAGAACTAGTAAATTTGGCCCCCCAAAGATTTCTCTGACTCCGACTGCATCTCTGCAAATAAACTTCACACATTTGTATTTATATAGTTTGTTTTTTTTTCCTGAATTCAGCTATGAGCATTGACAGAAGTTAATAAAACCTCATAACTCAAAGCATTTCATGCTTTAATGTGATCTGTTTAGTATACTAAAGGTTCCCAGTGTTTTTAATATTTGGGACACCACCAGTAACTATTTGTTTTCCTGCAGCCAATGTTAAAGTGTTTGTTTTGATAACAAACATAATAGAACAATTAAGGGAAAAATCATGACTGCTGAAATGTTGCAGCTTGTATTTAAAACATTTAGAATTTGTGTATGTATTTCAGATGGAAATTTTTCATTAACATGAACTCTGAAAACAGAACTCTTGCTGAACGTGCTGGGAAGAAGGCCAATCATATAAAGCATGCTGCCCTTTAAGTAAAAAGCTAAATCTCTTGAATCAAATGAGGTAAGTGCAACAGTTCTCCACCTGGCGCCATGATTTATGTAAGGAAGGGGAAGAAAAATTGCCAAAGGAGCTGCTAGAAGCAAGCAGGGAAATGTCACTATAGTTGAACAGAGGTACCTGAGGATCAAATTAGGAGATGGAATAGTGGTGAGAACAGATAGATTAAAAAAAGCAAACAGAATCCATTTGGAAGACCTAAAAATCTGTGTAACAGTCTATTCATGTCAAGACTTCAGCTGAAAGGTAGTAGTAACTCAGCTCTGTAGCTCCCAGCTCTTATTTCTGTCCTTCTCCCCACTTAAAGCTGATTAAATGCTCCATCTTCTATCCTGCCTCATTCCTGCTTCAGACGCCTTCCCTAAGACCAACCAGAACGGACAGTTCCACCATTAATTTCCCTGTGCTTGCTTTCTCCACACAGCCAACTGAAGTGTATCCCTCACGTAAGAACCACTGAGAAGCACTTTTTAAGGTGGAAGGGGAAGGCTAGGAGAAGTTTAAGAACTTCTGGAAGAGTCTGCAGGCATAAGGAGAAGCCCATGTATAAATCATCCAGGTCTTGAAAAAACAGTATCAAAACCATTTATGTCATTCTGTTTATTTTTATGGTGAAACTATACCTAAGCAAAATAACTTTCAAGTAGTAAGCTTTTTCTATCTTCAAAAAAAGACACAGGTGTGTTTATACAGCCATAAAACATTTACAAAAGAGCTTACCTTTTCGATCAGTCTTAAAATCAACCATAATAGGCTCAACGCTGCCTTCTTTGTTTTTTCCCAGCCCTTCTCCTTCTCTCCAGCCCATTTTTCTCATCAGTTGAGCTCCCATTCCTCCAGTTACAGGGGCTGCTCTTAAGAACTGATCCTATCCAGAAAAAGAAAAGTAAAACAAGTCCTAAAGTTAGCACTGGGATTTAAAAAAATAAGTCGGAGCTTCCAAAAATGTTTCTAACAATGTTTCACAGATTCAATTCAAATGAATACACCTTAGCTTTATATACATTAACCTCTTGTATAAACCAGAATTCACGCAGACACACAAGACACAAATCAATAGTCTCAAAAAAGAACAACTTAAAATTTTAATGCAATCCTTTAATTCAAAAGTGGCAAGTGACCCATTTCAGACGTACGTATTTAATAAAATGATAACCGTTTATTTTTAAACACACTACTTTGGTTCCAATGTCTCTCTTCTCATCTTGTGAAAGGAGGCAGTGTTAACTGTTTAACTGGCAACATTTGTGCCAAGTGTACCTAGTTATTGAACAAAATACAAGCACATTTAGTAATGACATTCAAATAGTGTTTAGGCGTATTTTAAATATAAAAAAAAAGTTTCCCATTTTATTATACAGCAGTTGCACATTCAAGTTTTACTCTGAAATTCCACATGAAACAGATACAGGTTTTTCTTTTCTTTTTTAAGGAAAAAAGGCGCTTAGCCACACAGTTTAGCAGCAGTAGTTGTCACATTGTTTCAAATCATCATTAACATAATAGTTGTTAAATGCTGAAAGCTTATAAACAGAAATTTTAAAAATCTGTTTTGATGTAAAGAACTTTAAAAACTCCTTAAATGTTTACGTACCTAGGCCTCGATGGCCGCAGTGTTGTGAATAGTAGGGCTGGCATTGACCGTGGCAAGAAGGCAGCTACAAGGATTTGACCCTGAAACAAGTTTCCATATAGAGGGGTGAAAGTTCACAGGTTATTCTGTGAACTATCATCTCTCTTCTGCCCCACCCACTGACCCAAGTAAGTAAGTCAATCATTTCCATCACAGCAAAAAATTGCTCGTCTTAAAATATACAAGTTTACACACTGGCACTGGTAAGTCCGTCAGTTATTTTGCACAGTAGATCAGATGATACAATGCCTAATATTTTGTAGAAATTTTACTTACTACCAAAACAAATTAACAGAACATTTTTCCTTTATTTTATTTTGAGTTCTGCTTGCAAAAGTAAGCATTTCCAAAATTTGGAAAAAGACTGATAGTTCCTTGGTTTCGATTCATACGTAAACAAAACCAGAAGTCTTACTTTTGCAGAAACTGCGGATAACGAATTTTTAAGGGGATTAACTTTTCAGCATCAGTAGCTGATACACACTAATGGTGTGTGTGTGTAATCCCCAGTATTCACAGCGTTAAATGAAAAAAAAAAAAATCCTAAAGATTGTGGTAAGACTTCTCCAAATATTTACCTATTAAACAATAAAGTACCTATCAATCATGCAACTGGATGCTGCATTTAACAACAAGGTGCTCTGATGGAAGAGTAGAGAGGCTAAGCCCACCTCTCCAGTTCAACTTTTTTTTTGACTGGTGCAGACCATGCAGTTTGTGTGACAATCAGAGACAATCAGTTTCTTTGATACGAACTGCCTCAATCTATACACCTAGAATGGCTTTTACTTACTTCCATTTTCATCCTCCCCTCTCTTTTCCAGGAACCTCTCATAAGAATAGGGCAACCATGCCGAGAATGATACAAACCCCAGTCAATGTCACCCTGGGTTCCGATTCCTCTTTTGTACCTGCTTTGCAATGATAGAATTTTCAATATCAACATCTGTTTCATTATCACCAATGTGCATTCAGTTCACAAATCAAATACAGCGCAATTTCATGATGAGGTCACTTTAGTATTACACGGCTTTCTCATTACACCTGCAAATATACTAACTTTGGTGGTCAGAGGTGGTATAGAATGAGGAAGGAGAATAGAATCAAAATTCTGCTATCCGTAGTTTAAAACTGAAGCACTGAGTTCCTATAAAGGAATTAGAGTCTGAACAAATTCCAAATACAGGAAATAAAAAGTTCTAAATTCTGAAGTGCATTTATTAAAAAAATAGAAATCACTGTTTCATGTGTGAACTCAAAATCCTATCTGATAACTTTAGTAGGATATATTTTTTTTCCAGACTACGCTGACTCTCAGACATGCACAACAGAACCGAGACAAGAAAGAATTAGAATGGAATTATTTTTGTTTCATCACAGAACTATCAGCTGTACTTGTGCATCACACTAAAGATCAGACAAAGTAATTATGGTACCGGTATGAAAGGAGCCTAGAGAAGTCTATTTTGATTCAGGTTACTAATAAAGCAAAAAAAAAAGGCTTTTTTGACTTGTTACTGAGAATAAGACAAATAGGAATCTCTAATGCCACCAGTACAATTATATTCCCCTTGCCTTTTTTTTTTCCCCTCATTTGAATGACAGTAAAATTTACTTACCCATGACCTAATGGGGTACGGGTAAAAATCAGTCTCATGTTTATAATGAAATTTCAAAATATAAAAATATTAGAAATACTAACAAGAAGAGAAACAAGATATAAATTTCTTTTCAGTTTTTAGAAATCATAAAAGGCTGAGTCCCACAAAGGTATTTAACAGCGTAAGTACCCTTGCAGATCTGGCCCATAAGGAAGATAACAGACTGACTTGTATTTAACACAGTAAAACCCAGGTTTCTGGTTACTGTTATCAGAGTGAATTAACTACTGAGAAAGTAACTGTTATCTTTCATTCTTTAATCCAAATTTGAGTAAGTCAGCATGAAAATTTAAGGTCATTTTTCTCATCTTCGGATCTCTAAATTCTATGAAAAGTAAGCCAAATAAAGCACACTTTCACTCTGCCAGCAGGTAGAGACAACAAGCCACATTCTCAGGTCAACAGCTTCTCTTTAAAAAGAAGGCTACATATAGTAAAACCACTTAAGGTTTTCAGTATTATTAAGCAAAACTATTCCTCTTTAAGCAGTGAAACAAATTTGGAAAAAAAAAAGTCAGCATCAATATCAAAACAAATCTACAATGCCTGAATGAGCATTTAAGGGCTTAAACAACAAAAAAATCACTTTAAAGATGATTTTACAGCTTTCTGCTGAAAAACAACACAAGTGAGACCATCACTGTTATTTAATTGCAACAGCTATCTCTGCAGTAAAAATAACATACAGTATTGAGTAGAGCTATCTATTAAAAAAGCACCTGCAATGTGAAAAATATTAAAGCCATAATTATTTGAAAGATTCTTAAATACATAATCAATCATTGCCCTTTGAAAATATCAAATTTTTCTCACAAGGCTGACATGGCATTAAAAACTTAAATTTTGACAGAGAGCAGGTTTCTTTCTTTTCAGCCATATTTCATTTAGCAAAAGACAACAAAGCCTTCAAGGCTGCCAGGTGAACAGTCTCAGTTGTAGTTCAACGGGCTGTCTTAAAGATTACTTCGAGACTGACTCCAAAGCTCTGATTCGAGAAACAGGAACATGCATCTTTGGTGAAACTTTTAGCAAAGCAGTTGAGTTTTGCATTGAACTGTGGCACTTTTAGCAGCAGCCACATACGTTCCCTCACACAAGGGGGAGAATAACTTTCTGAAGAAACCCATCAAATGCCTTATGTTCGCTAACAGCTTCAGGATTTTTGTTCACAGTTTTTGCATTGGATCAGTGGAAAGTAAGTGGAAAGCAAGCTGAAGAATAGCCGAAGTATATATAGTCCCTTGCGAGGGCCAAACAGGGAGCCAGTCTAATACAACCAATGTATGGTTGATTTGCCTTGCCACCTGGCCTTCTTTCCCAAATACAGCTCACTATATCATGTAAGGCAATAAGCATATGAGTAATTTGACAGGCTGCCTTGTCAGAAGATCAGCTTGGCAAGACACATGCCAGTCCTTGTGGAAGTGACTGTCATAAGACTTCTCCTTGCCTCCACTGCTGGTGAGAGTTTTACTCATCTGCTGTGGCTAGACAGAGGAAGAATGAAAGATTTACCTTTTCAGAATTCGCCACGCAAAACACAATATTGTAAAGGCCACTGTAAAACTATATGCTGTGCTTTAGCGCAACTAGATGAAGCAAAGAAATCCCAAATATTATCCTGTGCATCTAAAATATTGTAAAAATGTTGTTTTAGAAAGTAAGCTTGGGCTATAGTACTTAAGCTGATCAATTTGGAAAAAAGTGGGGACTCTGGAAAAGCCTGCGTAAGTAGACCTCAACAGAATTTGCTTGGAAAAAAAACCTGACCACTTCCTCGTTTATTTACAGCAGCATAGTATATTTGTAACAAAGAAAGAAAGAAAAAAAAAAACAGCCTCCAGAACAAATAAATCGTATTTGTGAACTGATTACACCAATGATGATAAACTGAAACAGAAACCACTTTTCAGAAGAAAAAGATAATACTGGTCATAAATCTGTTTTAATGGAAACCTAACAACATATTATTTTTTTTAAGAATACTGCTCATAACCCTATGCATAAACATCATAAATTAGCACATTAACTTTAAAAAACAAACAAACCATACTTCTAAATGGTATATCAATTATTCAAATCTGTCACATTAATCCATAACTGAATTCCTCAAAACTTTATTGAGATGAAGTTGAAACTGCAGGCGTTTTGGTTTGAGTACATATTACCTCTCCAGAAAACTTCTTAAAAGTTTAAAAAAAAAAAAAAAAAATACCGAAATCCAGGAAATGCAAAGCGAAGACTGCACTCATCAAACAAGCTCCGTAAGTACTTTAATTGTTTTCCCTTCTTGCCACTGCTCTTAAATTTTGTTACTTCGGTATCTCTGTCAAGCCCAAGGTCTGTATACATAGATGTTCTAATTCTATGTTTACTGATATTCAAATACCTAGTCCACATTTAGTCTGTTTCTGCTAAAGAGTGCACGTCCAAAAGTCCTCTGTAGAGCTTATGGCAATATCCTAAGCAAAACACCTCCAGTAAACTACATTTTTAGTCAGAAGTGTGCGTTAATTTACACATACTACATACCCCCCAAAACCCCACAGCCCTACTAGAAGATGAAAATTAAAAATATTTTTTTTTATAAGAGCAACATAAATTCTTTTCTTAGGATGAAAAAGGGAGCACAAGTTTGATTTCTCAGTGCTGTATGTCGCATAATTGACTGGACCAAAGTTGAATTACTTCAAGTGCCTGAGAAATATAAGCCGTACTTTGCATTTCATGGTTGGTGTGTATTCATGTCACTGAGAAAGATAACATGCATTCATAACCCATTATCCCTACTGCACTTTTTTCTGTGAAATCATCCTCTAACCACAGGATGTGATTCCGCATTAAGTTCATCAACCCTAAGTTTTGCAAAGGCTTTCACAGGCCCCACCATTCCTACACAGAGGTAGTCTTGCTTACTCCCTAACGCATTTTGTAGAGGGTGCGTGACTGTAACTACTTGTTATCCCATGAGTTTGATGACAATGTGCGTGCGAATATGGAACCTGGAAAGAGCAAAAGAAGTCAAGCTGAGGAATGCCAGAGCAGGAAAGAGGACTGTGTCCCCGTCTTCTTCACCCAACAACTCTTCTGTTGTTTACAGTAGCAGCCTCCTCTCTGAAAAACCACATGATACTTGCTAGGGAGGACATCTACTACTGCAAACCACTACATATTTACAGCTATGGGAAGGATGGAAGTGCTTCCACTGGCTCACTCTCATTTCTAGGTTCATCAAGATGTTCAAACACACTTCCGCTCCTCACAACAGTCATGTCCACAAGCCAGACAACAGACTCTTCTCTCATTTTTTTCCCTATAAAGCATTTTAGGGGAGCAGATCACAAGAAAGGGTGAAGTTGAAAGACTGAGGGAAAACACACTTGCCTTCTCCACTCAGTGTATTTTGTTAGCAGACAGTCCTGCTACTGCAAGGCACAGAAGACCATCAGAGAACCTCAAGGAAGGAAAACTGGATGAGAAGAGGGGGCTTGGAAAAGAGATGATCATGGGGACATTCCCCCTTTCCTTCATCTTTGGAACCATCGGAGGTATGCAGAAAGGGGGAACCCCCAAACAGACCCTGCAGTAGGGTTTGCTGATCTCTTTCACAAGCCTCTTGGTAGAAAAGTTCTCCTTTTCTCACCAATACATCTCCCTGCTGAGTGCTTTACATTTCTAAGTTCCTCTGCCAAGACAATTATTGTAACCACTGGAGCCAACATTTTGTTGCAAACTCAAAAGTTGGTAAATGTTAAAATAAGACTTTATAATAAAACTATGTTCTATGTTCAGTATTAATACTGAAAAAGCTCAAAAGGTTTCCATCTAGCAAGTAACTTGGATCTTGGCTATAAAGTGGAAAAATAAGTTAGTCAATCTTGGCACATATTTCTGGTTTTAGGATGTCATAATTCCAGACTTCTTTGTTCAGTTTCCATCAGATTTTGCGGAAAATTCTACCTAAGCCTCAAATCTAACCTGTTCGTTCTGAGGGCTCTCTTAACACTGGATTCTGGAAGCAAAAGCAAGCACAGCCTATACTCAACTACATTATTTGCGAGAACGATCACTGTAACTCATTATTCTTTTTCCTAAAAGATAGCTATTGCTTGAATTCCTCAGTTCTACTTCTTGAAAGAGAACCAGTTCAGCATTCATTTTCAAAGATGAAGCATGAATTATTAAACTTATAAAAAACGCATGTATGTATGACGCATCACGCCCCGATAAAAAGCCAGTATTACTCTTCAGTAAGAGGTAACTATTTCAGTGCACAATGACATTAAACTTATTGACCCAACTGCAACTCCTGTTTTAATACTTGAAATATTTGGCTCCCAGAAAACACTGGTGATGCAAATAGAGGCAAAGTAGTAATTGGATAGAACCAAGTCAAACAGAATGGCAGTTTGGGACTTGGTTCATTGAAGTTAATGCCAAAAGATCGATTTCAACGACATCAGGATCAAACCTTGCCTGATCTGTCCTGATCCCGTAAAAGTAGTGATGGACCTACCACTGCAACCATACCAATATCGTGAATGTCATTTCAGTGTAAGATAACACTGTGTATGAACCAATCTTACTCAAATACCAGACGCACATCTTATTTCAGTACTCTAGATATTAGATTTGAAATGTCATGATCAACACCTTAACACACAACAAAATGAACACAGCAGCAGCAAATATCTATATTGAACAAAGACATTGATTTAAACTGAACCTGTTGTATTTGACACATCGTTGCCATAGGTTATTAATGTTTCAGGCACATTTTCTGTATTTTCCGATATTTTCACTGGTATTTAATATAAGATATTTAGACAAATATGTCTGCGTAACTTCTACCTTTCTAATCCATGCTTGGGGACCACTGTTGGTCAATTCATCTGAGGACAATATCTGTGCTCCAGTACTTCCTGTGAACTGACCAGGTATGGAGTTTGACTGAGCCCAGGCATCAATCTACAAAACAAAAATCATTGCAAGACCAAAATAAAAATTTGCATATTCTTCCTCTCAAAACTCTGTTGTTTATGAGTAACACCCATTTGATCTTTCACCTATATTTACTGCTATGTCCATTAACACTCATTTGTAAACAGATGCTCAGAAAAGCAAAGCACGTTAACCCTAAGTTTGTAGTTCTTGGTCCCCCAAAATTAGTATTATGAAGTGTAAATTAAAGGCAGAATTTTTAAATGAGTGCCCATAGACTGAGCTTCCAAAAACCTACAAAATTTTAAGAAAATCAGCTGGTTTTGAGGGAAAGAATTTTACTCTTAACTTCATCAAAATGCTGATTAAAAAAAAGCACAACATACCTGTTCCTGTGCACGATTTAACATGCACATGGCCTCTAAATCAAATGTATTCTCATTAAGCCTTTTCTGAGCCACTGCTCGATCATTCATAGCTGTAGATATGTCCACAGCCTAGGAAGAAAAAGATTATTTTTAAAAATATATCACACTACAATAATATCCATTTAATGTGGAAAAAGCTGTTGTAGAATAAACGCTACAAATACTAAGTTGTTTTACACATTGAATTGTTAGTTGGAAATATAAATAGGTAAAGTGAAAAACAATTCCTTAGACTACATACCAAATATATACAATCTGGGCTTTCCCAAACAAACAGAAAACTTGAAGTATAGCACTCTGGTAATTTAGTATCAAATGTACAGATAAAATATCAGAAGATTTATTTTCAAAGAACTAATGTTTTGGTCACAAAAAGTTCTGCTTTGTAATACTTAAATAGAGGAGCATGTCATAGTTCAATGGAATGTAATTAACCAACAGAATTAAATGCAACTTAGATAAGAAATTTAAGCAAAAGACCTTCACAAAGAGCTGTTCACATGAGTGTTCTACTGTTAATTCAAACTAGAACTTCAAGTAATGTGTATTAAAAAAAAATTACATTAAGAATCACATGCATTCCATAAACTGGTACTTAAAATCTTAAAAAACTTCAGACTAAAACAGACTTACAAAAAAGTAGAACCAGACTGTTAACTCACAAAATTAACTGTTTTGGAAAGGATTTTAGATCTGTGCTGCTGAACTAGAATTAAATTTAAAGAAAAAAAACTGGAAATCATCTCCCATATTCAAATTGATTCTAAACTAATCAGAACCATTTCAGTAAAAGTATGGAGCAACAGAAGAAGCTCAATGCAAACTTCTGCTTTGTGTGCAAAAGCCATCAAGAGAAAAAAAACATCTGAATGTATAAAGATACAACAAATTATGGCTAGTATAAAGCTCATATAAAACTACTTGTGCCTCATTCTTCAAATAATGTGCATTTTATGGATCATCCTATTTTTAAAGTAGAAAAAGAATACTGTTCAGAGACAAGTCAAAATTATTTGGAGATGAGCATGAGAAGGAGACTGAAAGGGCTGGGACTGTCCAACACACAGAAGAAAATCAAAAAAGCAAGAGGCATATAGATATAAGTTGAGTATTACTGTGTAACATTACATTTCTTAAATGTTCTAAATTACATTTCTTAAAATTTACAAGAATTCTTTTTACTTTGTATTATGAAAGACTTGTATCTTTGGTTAGTGACCATCTCATAACCTTAGCCTCTCACATTACACTAGAATAAAGGGCCAGTAGAAGAAACTGAAACTAATTTAGATTTAACTTTCCTAAACACAAAAATACAGTTAATCCACAAATTCCCTGTCACAGAAAATAGCTCAGGAATTTAGTAAATATTGAAAGATGGTAAAAGACAGACAAGAATGTCTACAATTGCATAAAACAAAGTAATTATTTTTTAAACTCTGGCTATTAAATCTTAGCATTTAAGAATGGGAAAGAATAAAACTTTTTTTTTTTTTTTTTTTTAACTGCTTAGGACAAAAAGGTATTTCCTCCAGGAAGATTATTCCATACCAGGTTGCTGAAGCATCTTGCATTGGCCAAAACAGACTCAATCACAGAAGTCCTACATTTATATGAAAACTGACTTCAATGTTAATTTATTGTCCCAGCTGACGAAAATGCAGATTATAAACAAGGCACAAGAACAATTAAAAGATCTTTTAAAATTTTAATAATCGCCTGACATGACAGTAACATATATAAAAGAATGTCTGTTTACAATATACACTTTCTCGTGTTAACAAGTTCCCTTTACACAGTTAGAATAATTTATATTATTTTTTAAATGTCTTGTTTGTGAAACTGGTTCAGGAGATAAATAAAAGTTATTCTACTCACCAAAAGCTTCAATCCAGCAATACACATAGGCATGCAAGTAGTCCACTGAAATCACATTGGGACCACTCACATACTTAAACATACATGTGTACTTAAGTGCTTTACCGGACTGGGGCCTATTAGTAGGTACCCTGGTTAGTTAGATTTCCCACACACTTTCCCCACACATGGTCAGTCACCATTTTGGAGACCATCATGGCTTTGTATTATGTCAAGACACTCGATGGCAGCTTTGGATCTTGAAAAAAAAAAATCTCTGCTTGAAGTATGAAAAGTTGTTATTATTTAATCAAGTAAAACAGTTCAAGTTCAGCATGCTATTCCCTGCAAGAGTTCTGCCTTTCCAGTCTTGAGTTTTAATAACATTTTCCCCACAGAAACAAAGCACAAATATGGAAGCAAAAAGGACCAGGCTGACAATAGGAAGTAGGCAGTTTTTGGCATACTTTGTAGGTCCGCTGATGCATTAAATGCATTTACTGCATTTTTAGATCAAGAAGGCTTCTCTATATAAAATAGTCACTGCTATATATTTCAAACTTAAATACATTTTAATTCAATACTTTCAGACTTTCAAATATAGCCTCTTTCTCATAGGCTTCCCTGGCTTCTAGAGATATGCTGGTACTTCAGATTACTAAAAAGCATGATTTTTTCCTCCCTCTCCTACTATCACAAGTGACTCTGTTAACAGCATAATGTTTTAATAAAACAATCAGTAATAAATTAAAAGGGCCACTTCAGACCGCTTATTCTCCAATTCTGTGACCTGAATAAAAACAAAACACCACCAAACAAATTATGTATGACTTTTTAATGTCAATGCAGACTTGCATCTGAATTATCACAACTAGATTTCAAAGTTCGCAATCAAATAAAATGAATGGAGGTAAAATATGTCAAACTTTCTGAGGATCCAACACTCTCCCCCACTACCCTACTACAGCTGCAAGGGAGCTTACCTGGCTTACGTTGCTCAAAAGAAGCCATTTCTTCCCCAAAGGTCCTCATAACCAATTTTAAAATTAGTTATAAAATTAAGCAGAGAAACACCCTGTTACCTTTCAGACTCCCTGGAGAAGCATACAGGGATTCTGTCACTACAAGAATATTCCTGTATTTCAAGATTAAGGATTGCCACACCCAGAGGAATAGTATGCTCTGCTGTCAGCTAACGACCCTTGAAATCACCCTTAACACAAACCAAGTTAAGGTAAATGCAAATAAAAATATTTATTTACAAAACGTAAAAACAGACAACATGTTTACAATCATTTATAAAGATACAAGTGACAGAAAGAAAAGAAAGCTATGTCGAATATATTTATTCCAACGTCAAATTTTTAAGGCCTCTTCTATATACCCAATACACAAGCTATCAGTGCTTACCTAACCTGTTTGTCAAAGAACCAGGCCTAGTGTCTCTGGCAACCTGGATGCAGACATCTACAGAGCTTGCCTGCACTATGAGCAAATCATTAACCATTCGAAGGACAAAAGACTTTTTACCACCTGGTAAGAACATGGCCAAATGTTAGTATAAAAAGTTTCTATATTCAGGACTTTGTATATATACACACACTCGTAAATAGGAATTACGGTCTGCACCAACATTTAAGAACGTTTGGCTTCATTACTGGCTCTTGATAAAGACCAGCCAGACAACAGTTCCCATCTGCACTGAGACTGCAGTGAGCTCAATGCCTGACCCTCAAACTCTGCCTTTGAGGTATACCATAAAAACACATCTGTTAAATGAGTTATATTCCAGCCACTGTGCCTTTGGTGCTATAAAAGCCACAGAGGAAATATCATCTGTGCTTCAGGGAGTAAAGCATACAGTTTTAGAATATTACTGAAAGACAAAATGCACCAAGTTTGAAAAATGATTTCATCAGAAATTGAAGCCAAGGCGCTTTTTTTATTGTTTTGAAAGATATGAGAACAATTCTTTAGATGGAATGAGGTGACATCATCTTGAAAAAAAAAGTAACATCTCCATCTTAAATATTTAATTTAATTATAGAAAACCCACAAAATATTTTGAAGACATCTCAAGGGGAAAAACATTTCCTTTTTTTTCCTCCAGTTTATTTTGCATACATTAGACTTTCTTTTAGAAGGCTTTATGGAAGACAACGGTATAAGAAAATGTGATTGTAAGACCAAAAAATGAGTAGATACATCCAGATGAAATGGCAGTTTTAAAAAATACTTTCAAATCTATTTTTAAATGGATTACATTTCAATTCAATATTATTGCTCTAACATTGGTAGGACAATTTTAATTACTATTTCAATTATTATGAAAGTCTTGGGGTATTAATCTTGGCAAAAAACACAACAAGAAGTTTGTTTTTTTTTTTTTTATCTTCAAGCAAAAGCTTAAATTCTATTGACACAAAGAAATTACTAGTTGACAAAAGCACACGCTATGGGTACAGGTTGCTTTTATCATTGCTCACACGAACATTGTGAGCAAATTTGAAGATCGCAGCAGTTCAAATAAGTAGCTTATTAAAATGTCAAATACTACCTACATAAGCGATTTTTTTTTTTCACAGGCTGCAACTTGGGACCAGATTGAACAGGTAACACTTTTTTTTTTCTTATGGTATATGCTCTCCTTCCCTTCCTTACCTCAATGGCTGGTTTGGGGAAAACATCATCCTTGCCGTCTTCTTTGCCTTTTTCGACTGGTACCCATTCTCCATAGACACTATCTGCTTCTTTTTTCCTATGCTGCGACCCAGATGAGACAGGAAATTCCTTTGACAGGCTGACTTGATTTTTTGGTTGTGGTGGTGGTGCTGGTTTTATACTTGGAGTCTTAAAAGAAAAAAAAAATTAGAAAAAAATTAAGACTTGAAACTGCACAATACTCATTAACATGTTTTTGAGAAGCAACCGATTGAATATATGTGGTATAAATTTTTCACAAAACAGTCATCCTCCCTAACTAGTATCAATCAAAGCCTTCAAAACAAATTATTTTAGTTGTTTAGTTGTAGCATAGCCCTGAAAACATGTAAGAGCAATGAACTGCAGTGTAAGAGAAGAACAGCCAGATGTCAAAATCTCTTAAATCAGATTTGGCAGACAAAAATAAGCAAAACCTCACCCTTACAAGTAACCTCCCTCTCTCTTTCCATCCCATCATGGGAAGGAGAAAGATTTTATCTGCCACAGGTGCATTTTGTAACACAAAACCCCGAAACAAAAATTCCAGGCAGTAAAAAATGTTGGCTATGATATCCATATGTGGTGAAAGTCTCACACTATTAAAGATATGGAAAGCAATTTTCAAAATTCTCAGTTTCTAGTTTCAAATATTTTTTGATAGCAGCATGAATCTCAACTTAAATCAAGTTCATGAGACTGCCTTCCTTAGAAATTTTTGCCAGTATCTTAAAAGAATACACAGAAATCTCTGACAAGCTCTTCTGCCATGAAGCAAACAGAGCCAAGACAACTCAAGGTATTGGGGAAACCTCTATCAAAGGAACAGAAATGGGAATGCGAACAAGACTAGAATCCAGAAAGAATGGAAAGGATGATGCGGAAGGGTCACATCTGTAGAGAACAGGCAGAGCGGCCCATACCCACTAAAGAACATCCCTCTTCAGAACCTGTTTTCTTGAGTTTCATTGTACCAATTTCCAATGGTACAATACAAAGTATAAACCTGTTTTTACCTTATACCTTATTAGTGCTTATTTTGTATATGCCACAAGCAATACATATTTTTACATACATACATGTATGTATATGTATATAAATGCCATTTATTTTCACTTAGTATAAAGTAATACTTTTATACAACTTTATACCCTGCAAAATCCAGACAGACTTTCATAGGCACAAAAAACCCCTGCATACAACTGACAAAAAAAAAAAAAAAAAAAATCATCTAGACAAATTCTAATCTATGTGTCAAAGCATGCAAATATCAGATGTATTTGAAGAAAAGCTCCCTAGCTTTATTCTTTTCAACATGCTTCTCACAACCCAGAAAACATCAACACAATCTGACAAAGCTAAAAGCAGCCCCTAAAAATGGGAGAGGGGATTTAATGGGAAATATTAGACCCTTTTAGTAACAGGCAACATTAATGATCCTCATTCTTAACACAGCACTAATTTCTTTATTGGCTAGTTTTGAAACTACTAGACATTTTTTCTCCTTTAATTCACATTCCAGATCTATTGCAGAAGTAGACATACAAGATTTGGAGTCTGTGCAAACCAGATGACATCACTTTATTTAGAACACTTCATAATGCTTTTGATGTGGTACTTTTCTAAAAATTCAGTGCATTTCCAAAAGCACTTTCCATTGCTGCCTGCAAATTCATACTAATATTTTTGCAATGAGAATGTGAAGCAAAACTGATCCTCTTTTTGTTATTAAGCTGAACATGTGCAAAAAGACATAATTAAAAGCAGTTTCAATCCAACTATGGAAACTTGACCATAATTTCATGGGCTGCAGATTAAGTTTCCTATTGTGGCAAGAGTATTTCAAAAACTACCAAACTTTTAACAACATTGTACTGTAATTTCATCAAGATGACAGCTCACTGTTTAATTTCTGTAAAACTACTTGCAAAGTTTTCTCAGAATTTAAAAATAACCAAAATGTAAAATATTGTAAATTATAGGAGTACTCACACTTAAATTGAAGAAAATGGGTTTTGGTTCATTGAGCTTAAAGGGGTGATTATAGAAAGGACGTTCTTCCTCCTCTTCATCAGAAACATGAGGTTTGTTCACTATCACATCGTCTGTACTTTGAGCAATCTTCTTGCATTTCTGGAATTAAAAAAAAAGGGGGGGGGAGAGGACACAGCTCTGAATAAACCCTCAAGCTTTCAACAGAAAAGGACAAAAAACATTTTTACAACAATTTTTTTTTTAATTAAAGCCTTCCAGAAAGTATAATCCAAGAAAATCTTCTAGAAGATTTTCATACAACTACATATGAAAACCTAAGAATTATAAATAGTTTCTAACTTCCACTGGTAGTTCAAGTATTCAGTCAGAAGCAATGGCTCTAAAAGACTTCAGATCTCCTTTGAAATATTTCATGAGGCTAGCCAAGTAAACAAGACATCGCCATTTTATACGCAACAGAGGTTTGACCTAAAAACATACAGCTGCTATGGGGATACAGCATCCAGAGAACTCCCAGAAAAAAAGTTCTGGTCAGGCTGGACTTTTATGATGAAAAACACTTTACTGGTTATACTTACCAGTGATGTTTGTTTACCAGTAGCAACAGTAACTGAATCAGCCTGAAATGAGTTTAAAAACACTACAGTCTAGAATCATGCTTTTATTATGTTCCCACTAATGATATGTGTACTTGTGCTATCTTAGGGGACATGAACTGATGCTTGTGAAATGACAAACGAATGGTATGGTTTAATGACCCATCGGTGGCATATAAGGAGCAAAGACGCAGCTCTGTCACTAAAAATAATACTTTGACAGCACCATTCTTGTCAATCACTATAAAAAAAATCCTGCGCTCTCCTGTGTCAAGCCTCCTCCAAACAATGACTGAAGCACATTCTTTAGGCAACAGGAAAAAAGCCTCCATTATTCACAAAGGTAATCAACAAAACGTACTGTCTCTAGTTAAAGTCAGCTCCCACTTAACTGAAAGCAGTTTGTCCATTTTGCAGATTACATCGCAGAGAGAAAAGACACTGAAGCTTCCTTTACGAGAAGCTGACTATGCTCTGGAAGGGTTCTTCACTTGGACAAAGTACCACAAGATGATGCCCAGGACTGCTTCTACAGCAAGCTTTGATTCAACAGAGCATGGAACAGCAACATCATCAAACAGATTACCATAGTTGGAAATAGCAAAGAAGGGGCAGATTTTTTGGCTCTAGGTTAGCATTAGCTACCTTAGATCCTGGTCAGGAACATGTAGAACCACCCAACACATCTGCACAGTCTATCTGCACTATCTCAACTTATTAGTGGAAAGTGCTTCTGCTTCCACTATCCCACACACAGATGAGAAACTCTTCTTCAGCAATTTGATATTGCTTAATTCAATGATTTTTTTTTATTTATTTCCATAAATAAACTTCTATCTGAGGACTGTCACTTTGCTGATACAAAAAAATATATATTTTTTCAGTTCAAATTTTCTGATTTCTGGGAAAAATCTTATAGGAAATCATCAAATTGAAAAATGTTACATTTTTACAATAAGAGAACAAGAAGCCATTCTTCCCCATGATCAGATCAAAACCATTCTATTTGTATATTAAAATTGCAATGAGATAGAATTGCAACAAAAACGCTCTCTTTAAAAATATCATAGAAGTCATAAAAGCATAGAAATATGTGAAGCAGACCCTGCATTTTAACCCAGAGATAAAATTTAGCAGCCTGAACTCATTTAAAAAAAAAATAGCTAAAAATATTAAGACAAGAACTAGAACTGAAAGCTTTGGTTTTTATTAACAGGACTGCAAGGACAACTACCAATTCTAACAAAATTAGAACAGAATTAAAACAAAAAAGCACAAGAATTGGACTTCACATATTTCCATGAAATTAAAAAGCCTGTTTTCATGACAAAAAAATTGTATACAGAATAAGGGTTCAAACCACAAGCCAGCTTTCACACAGATTAAGCACAAAGAATTACAGTTAGACTAGGAGCTTCAAAAAATAGCTTGCTTATTTTCAGATTTAATTTGATACTGTTGTTCTCACTTACCTCAGTGAGCTCCTTTAGAGTATCTCTCGACGACTTATTGGCTTTGTCATCTTTCTTTTGAGCTAACATAGGCATCAGGCTTGGTGGTAAGGGAACACCAGACTTAGCACACATGGCAGCTGCATTAGCTTTGGCTATTTCAAGTAGCTGGGCCTTGTCTAAAAAATTTTAAGAAAGATCATGATTTTCTACAGATTCTGGTTTAATATTAAATTAGCACTTCTATTAAACTAAACAAAAGTAAAACCACAAGATTTTACCCACGTTGTGGATTTTTACAATCTGTGAAAACTCCTAAAATTTTAGTTTTCCCCCAGACCATTTTTTTTTTTTTTTTTAAATTTCAGGTCTATCCAACAAACAAGTGAAACTGCATATTTAAAACAAAGCACAGAAGTCCAAATTTCAGAACTTAAAATCTCCCAAATCTCAAAAGTTCCATTTGTTACTCTTGATGCCTATTTTACTTTGTTGACTCATTCTAATTTTAGAAATAATGGGTTATAGTCACACAGCTTAAATTCCGAAGTCCCTTTCTTAGCTATCTCTGAAGAGCATTCAAAGGCCCTGAGGAAGTCCCCAGCCTGAAATCTACTTATGACCAATCAACAGAAAACATAAGCATTGAGACTTGTATAAAATACAATTACACACAAAAATGTTAATAAAAGAGTATTTCGCTTTATCAAGGAAAAAAGCACATGTGACCATAGCACAAAAATAGGGAATGGAAAGAAAGCATGTTTTATATGTTCCTGTGTGATCTCACAGTTTGCAAATGAGTTACCACCATCTCTGCAAGCACACAGCTTTACAAAAATCCTAAATAAAGGTATATAGCTATAATTTGCGGAGTAATCAAAGGCAGATTCAAAGCTGCCCATTAATTCTCATGTTCTGCACAAAAATACTTCTGGTAGAGGGGCTTCCATGGTAACTTTATGACAGAAAACTGAAAGAACCTAAGCTCCACAAGAGGAAGCCCATTCCCACACTATACATGAGGGCTTAACTCTCAGAACAGGAACCTCATTTCTCCTTATGAAACTTAGATACTAAGAAAACCACAAGGCCCCTCTTCCTCCAGTCACAGTAGATAGATGCAGTTCATTAGGATTTTCACTTTCATTTCTGAATCAGCTGGGTTTGGAAATTTTTTCAGAAACAAGCATCCCTGCCCCTAAGTTCTTAGCATAAATCTACGTTAATATCAGCAGGCATAACTGACATGCCCATGACCACAGCAAAGAGCAAAGTCTAAAGCCAAGTAGAAAATGAAGCACATAAAATCAGAAACCAAGACAAAGGTATTCCAGACTGGGCAGAGGACACAGAAAAACTGGAGTTCATTTACTGTATGTTGGACATATATTAGTTTCTCACAGCTTTTGACCAAATTTACTTAATTATCCAAAAGTAAAAGAAATTGAAGAATATCAACTTTTTCAATACTCAAAATTGTTTCCTATCCTTCAGAAAGGAATCAGTGAAACTAAAGCTTTGTGGTTTTACGAAAGATATCACAGATCCAACTAAATAAAATGCAATGCTGTTCCTAACTTCCATTATCTAGCTACTTTCCTCTTTTTCCCTGAGTTTCCCCAGTCACAAACCAGATATCTGAAGAACACTGTCCCTGTTGACAGTTTATGGTCATATCTTCAGCAGAGTTTGAATGTTCCACATTCCCATGTAGCACAAGAATGAGTGCTGAAAAGTCTTGATCTAAAATTCATTTCCATACCATAAGCTCTCCAGCATTTGGTATATGTCAGCAGCCTGAAGCCTTGCCTGCAAATAAACCTCAACCTAGAAATCCTCACAGGACAGTTGTTACTGACACAGTGAACCTGTATTAAACCAAGCTAGAAACCAGCTAGCTACATCCATGTTATTAATTGACTCTGGTTAAGAATAAAAAGTATGCTAACTTATCTACACTGTGGAGTTAAGAGTAAAATTCAGTATTGGCTGGGAGTTTCTGAAAACGTAACTTGAGTAGAAAGGATCACAGTACAGGGAAGCTCACCTCAAGATTCAAGGGTACAATGGAGGAAAAAGCAGACCTTTTTCAAGCCCACAAAAATGTGGAGCATAGCCCATAAATCCTCTGTATCACATGTTTAATAGTTCAACAATGCCCCTCTTCATATAGCAAAGCTTTGAGTAGCAAAAATAACAGTGGAAAAGAGGCAAGACAGTAAGGGAAACAGATAAACAAGCATTACAGCTGACAACAGAACTAAGAAATCTCCCTACTGGCATTTACTTTGGCTTGTTCTTTCATGTCCAGTTTGATCTCAGTAAAAACAAACTAGTGATTCATAACTCTTACAGAGAGTACTTGGGTCTTTTTTAAGTGTTACAATGAACAGTGTTCCTCAAGACTACAGCAGACTACCTTTGTATAAAAGCTTTAAAAGCAAGTTATATTTCTGCTTTAAATGCAATTTTCATCCAAATAGTATGCATAGATTCAGTTTCAACATAAAAGTTGTCTTATTAAAAGTCACTGCCTAAAAGCAATTCAAGAAATTCCTTATGAATGCTACAGAGATGTGTTAAAACCAGGCTGCATTTAAACCAATCAGTACTACCTGACCATGGAATTAATGAAGATAAAATTATTACTTACCCAAGTCTGTAAGACGTTTAGGTGATCTGCTTGAAAACCGTTCAGATGACCTGGACCTTCGACGATCAGGTGATCTGCTGTAACATCTTCTTCTCCCTGAAGATCTTGATCGCCGCAGTCGAATTGGTGACCTACTAGAGCTCCGTCTTCTTCCTCTTGACCTTGATCGTCTTTGACGAATAGGTGTTCGACTCCTGCTACGTAACCTGAGTGATATTCTACGATCTCTTGAATCTGATCTTCTCCTTCTTCTATCAGTAGATCTTGATCTATTTCTCTGAGATCTTTTACGTCTATCTCTTGATAAAGAACGCCTTCTTCTTGATGCTGATCTTGACCTACTTCTCCTTCTGTGCCTTGAACGAGACAGCGAGCTAGATCGAGAGCGACGATTAGATTTTGATCTTGACGCTCTTCTGCGTGTTACTGATCTGGAGCGATTCCGTCTAGAGCGAGATTCTGTATCATACCTCTGGGATCTGCGTTGAGAAGACCTGGAGCGTCTGCTTCTAGACCTCCGTGAAGACTCTTTTTCAGCTGTTTTTTCAACGGACTTTGACCGACTCCTTTGGCGAGCAGTGGACCTGGAGCGTCTACGTCTAGATCTCCGTGAAGATTCTTTGTCAGCTGTTTTTTCAACAGATGTCGATCGACTCCTTTGGCGAGCTGTGGACCTGGAACGTCTACGTCTAGATCTTCGTGAAGATTCTTTGTCAGCTGTTTTTTCAACAGATGTGGATTTACTCTTTTGGCGAGCAGTGGACCTGGAGCGTCTACGTCTAGATCTTCGTGAAGACTCTTTGTCTGCTGTTTTTTCAACAGATGTCGATCGACTCTTTTGGCGAGTAAGAGATTTTGAGCATCTGCTTCTAGATCTTCGTGAAGACTCTTTGTCAGATGCTTTTTCAACAGATTTGGATCTAGATCTCTCGTGTTCAGAAGACTCAGAACGCCTACTTTCAGGCATAAAGGAAGAATCCTGTTCCTCCAGCTTTTCAAGAGGCATGGAAAGTGACTCCTGGTGTTCATGTTCGGCTGTCAAAGAGGGCTCCACATCCTCTACCTCCTCACCAGTGGTAGACCTCGACTCATGTTCATCAGAGGACATGGAATGTCTACGTTCAGCCGTCAAGGAGGGCTCCATGTCCTCTACTTCTTCACCAGTGGTAGACCTCGATTCACGTCCATCAGGGGATGTGGAGCGTCCATGTTCAGCTGTCAAACATGGCTCCATATCCTCTACTTCTTCACCAGTGGTAGACCTCGACTCATGCTCATCGGAGGATATGGAGTGTCTACGTTCAGCTGTCAAGGAGGGCTCTACATCTTCCACTTCTTCACCAGTGGTAGACCTCGACTCATGCTCATCAGAGGACGTGGAGTGTCTACGTTCAGCTGTCAAAGAGGGCTCCACATCCTCTACTTCTTCACCAGTGGTAGACCTCGATTCACGCCCATCAGGAGACACAGAGTGTCCACGTTCAGCTGTCAAAGAGGGCTCCACATCCTCCACATCTTCACCAGTGGTAGACCTTGACTCATGCTCATCAGAGGACGTGGAGTGTCTGCGTTCTGTTGTCAAAGAGGGCTCCACATACTCTACCTCCTCACCAGTGGTAGACCTCGATTCACGCTCATCAGAGGATGTGGAATGTCTACGTTCAGCTGTCAAGGAGGGCTCCACATCCTCTATTTCTTCACCAGTGGTAGACCTCGATTCATGGCCATCAGAAGACATGGAGCGTCTACGTTCAACTGTCAAAGGTGGCTCCGGGTACTCTGCTTCTTCACCAATGGTAGATCTTGACTCATGCTCATCAGGGGATGTGGAATGTCTATGTTCAGATGTCAAACAGGGCTCCATATCTTCTATGTCTTCACCCATTGTAGATTTCAGGTCATGACCATCAGGGGACATGGATCTTCTATGTTCAGAAGTCAAAGAGGATTCTAGACCCTCTTCTTCCATGGGAGATTTCAGCTCATGGCCATCGTGATCAGGGGATGGGGAATGTCTATGTCCAGATATCAAAGAGGGCTCTACATCCCCTATTTCTTCCCCAGGGGCAGATTTCACACTGTAGCCATCAGGGGACATGAAGCATCCACTTTCAGGCATTAAAGACGACATCCCATCCTCCATTTTTTCAACAGGGATGGATTTCAAGTCACTGCCATCAGGAGACATGGAGGATCTATCATTTAATGCCAAAGAAGGTTCCAGACCACCTACTTTTTCAACAAGGGGAGATCTCAACTCCTGGCCATCAGGGGATGCTGAACGTTCACTTTCAGGTGTCAGAGAACGCTCCTGCACGTCTGCTTTCCGAATAGGGATGAATCTTAACTCCTGACCCTCAAAAGACAAATGATCATTTTCAGATGCCAAAGAATCCATATCCTCTACTTTCTCATCATGGGTCAGTCTTGATTCATAGCCTTCAGGGGACAGAGCATGTTCATTTTCAAATGTCAGAGAAGGTTCCTTAGCCTCTGCTTTTTCAGCAGGGCTAGACTGCAACTCCTGACCTTCAGGGGACATTGCACATTCACCTTCAGACATCAGAGACAGCTCCTGCACCTCTGTTTTTTCAACAAGAGTAGACTGCAACTCCTGGCTATCAGTGGACACTGAACTTTCACTTTCAGATGTTTCAGAAGGTTCCTCTGATTCTTCTTTTTCGACAGGGCTGGATGTCAAATCACGGCCTTCAGGGGATAAAACATATTCATTTTCAGACAGCAGAGAACAATCCTGTACCTCTGTTTTTTCATCAAGGGTAGACAGCAACTCCTGACCTTCAGGGAATGCAGCACATTCACTCTCAGATATTAGAGAAGGCTCCTGCACCAGTGTTCTTTCCACAAGGGTAGACTGTAATTCCTGGCCTTCAGGGAACATGCAGTATTCATTGCCAGACGTCAGAGAAGGTTCCTGCACCTCTACTTTTTCAGCAGAGCTGGCTCTCAACTCCTGGCCGTCAGGGGATATAGCATATTCATTTTCAGACAGCAAAGAACACTCCTGTACCTCTGTTTTTTCAGCAAGGGAAGATGGCAATTCCTGAACTTCAGGGGATACAGTATATTCATTGTCAGGTATTACACACGGCTCCTGCATCTTTACTTTTTCAAGAGAGCTAGATCTCAGCTCCTGGCCCTCCCAGGATACAGCATATTCATTTTCAGGTGTTAAAGACTCTTGCACCTCTACCTTTTCAACAGGGGATGACAGCAACTCCTGGATCGGCGGGGAGACTGAACACCTTCCTTCAGGTGTCAGGTAAAGTTCCCGTACCTCTGTTTTTTCAACAGGGGTTGATCTCAACTCCTGGCCATCAAGGGACATTGCGTATTCATTTTCAGACATTTGAGAAGACTCCTCCACCTCAACTCTCTCTGCAGGGGTGGATGTCAACTCATGACCATCAGAGGAAATGGAACATCTATTTTCCAGCATCAGAGATGGCTCCTGCACCTGTATTTCTTCAGAGGCAGATCTCAACTTGTAGCCATCAGGAGATACAGTGCATCCAAGTTCAGAGGCCAAATATGACTTCTGCACCTCCACTTCTTTTTCAGCAGGGATAGGTCTCAACTCATGACTATCAGGCAAGAGGAACAGTCCACCTTCAGATGTCAGAGAAGGCATCTGGGACTCTGATTTTTCATTAAGAGAGCTTACTGATTCACAAACATCAGTGGATTCAGAGGATCCCCTTACCAGTGGAAGAGGAGGCTTTTGTATATCTAACTTTTCAACTGCAGTGGATCTCAATTCATGGCCTTCCGGAAATACAGAATACCTAAGTTCAGATGCTACTGACAGTTCTGCACCTTCCAGTTTCTCAGAAAAATTGTATTTTGACTCACGGCCATCATGGCACATGGGAAATCCACTTTTAGACGTTGAAAAAGATTCTATACTCTCTATTTTTTCAGCTGGCAGGGATCCACAGATTTCAGAAGATTCAGAGCAGCCAATTTCAAGTACCTGTGAAGATTCCAAACTGCCTAGATCTTTGTCAACAGATGATCTGGACTCATGAACTTCAGAACACTTGTAGCTTTCCCCTACAGCTGCGGTAACAACTTCCTCCACTTTTTCAAAAGATGAAGCAGACATGAGGTCATCTGAGACCTCAGTAGGAGCACGTTCACATGACAGAGAAGCATCTGGAGCATTTACTTTTTCAGTAGATAAGGATCCTAATTCATTTCCATCAGGTGACTTGAAGGACCCATCTTCCAACATCAATGAAACCACCTCTGCTTTTGCAGCAAAGCTGGATCCTGATTCATGTCTTTCAGGAGACTTGGAGCATCCACTGTCAGAAGCTAGAGAAGGCTCCTGCATCCTGCCTTTTTCAATAGACAGGGAGGCTGATTCATGGACATCAGGGAATTTGGAGCATGTATTTTTGGTGTCCTGAACCACTGCTGTTTCAAAAGAGAGTGACCTTGACTCAGGGCTGTCAGCCAATATAGAAGATCCACTTTCAGGCATCTGCAAAAACTTCTGAAGCTCTATTTTTTCAACAGGGGCAGGTCTCAATTCATGATGATCAGTAAAGTCAGAGACCACACTTTCAGACACCAGAGAACACCCCTGAACCTCTGTTTTTTCCAAGGACAAGGAGATTGAGTTGCAATCATCAGAAGATACAGAGCATCCACTTTTAAATGCCAGAAGAGGCTCTGGACCCTGTATTTTTTTGAGAGATGTAGACCTCAACTCATTTTCAGGGGATGTGGAGAGCTGAAAATCTGATACCAGAGAAGGTTTTGTATCCCCTCTTTTTTCAACAGATGAGGATCTTGATTTGGATGTGGAACATGGAAGTTCAGGTAGTGGTGAAGATTCCAGAGCCAGTGTTTTTTCAGCTGGTGTGGATTCAGAGTCATAGTCATACAGGGTGGTAGAACACCCATTTTCAGTTGTCAGACAAAGCTCGGAAACCTGTGTTTTTTCCACAGGCATGGATCGCAATTCCTGGTCATCTGGGGCCTTGGAGCTTTCAAGTTCAGACATCACAGAAGGCTGCAGATCCTCTGTTTTTTCAACAGATGAGGATCTTGTCTCAAGGCTATCTAAAGTTTTGGAAAATCCGCTTTCAGATGTCAATGGCAACTCTGGACCATTTACCTTTTCAGCAGACAAAGTTATTGACACAGGACCATCAGAGGATTTGGAGGAGCTGCCTTCAGATGTCAAAGAATGTTCAGGACCATCTATTTTTTCAGGAGATTCGGTTCTTGTCTCTTGATGTTCAGAAGACTCAACATGCTTACTGCTGCACTTTACTGAAGGTAACTTGCTCTCTCTTTTTTCCACAGATTTGGATCTTGACTTAACACTGTCAGAGGACTTAGAGCGTTTCCGTTTGGATTTCTTTGAAGATTCCTTGCGCTTTTTTTCAACAGACCTAGACCTAGACTTAAAACGTTCAGAAGACTTTGAGCGACGACGCTTAGATTTTCGTGAAGACTCCTTCTTTTTTTCCACCGATTTAGATCTAGACTTGTAGCGGTCAGAGGACTTTGAGCGCTGACGTTTAGACTTCCGCGATGATTGCTTCCGATCTCTTTTTTCTACTGATCTAGATCTAGACTTGTAACGGTCAGAGGACTTTGAGCGCTGACGTTTAGACCTCCGCAGAGATGCCTTCCGACTCCTCTTCTCAACAGATCTAGACCTAGATTTTGAACGATCAGAGGAAACAGACCCTCTGTGTCTGAACCTCCAGGAATATTCTTTGCCCCCTCTCTTTTCTGAAGACCTCGATCTAGATTTAGAACGGTCAGAGGACCTGGAACGTCTGCGTCGGGACCTCCAAGACGATAGTCTCTTTTCTGCTGACCTGGATTTAGACCTGTAACGGTCAGAAGACCTTGAACGCCTGCGGCCAGACCTTCGGGAGGACAATCGTTTTTCCACTGATCTGGATTTAGACCTGTAGCGGTCAGAAGACCTGGAACGTCTGCGCCCAGACCTTCGGGAGGACAGTCTTTTTTCTGCTGACCTGGATTTAGACCTGTAGCGGTCCGAAGACCTCGAATGCCTGCGCCTGGACCTTCTAGAGGACAGTCTGCTCTTTTCCACTGATCTGGATTTAGACCTGTAGCGGTCAGAGGACCTGGAACGTCTACGCCTGGACCTCCCGGAGGACAGTGTTTTTTCCACTGATCTGGATTTAGACCTGTAACGGTCCGAAGACCTGGAACGCCTGCGCCTGGACCTTCTAGAGGACAGTCTGCTCTTTTCCACTGATCTGGATTTAGACCTATAGCGGTCAGAAGACCTGGAACGTCTACGCCTGGACCTCCCGGAGGACAATCTGCTTCCTCTCTTTTCTGCTGATCTGGATTTAGACCTGTAGCGGTCTGAGGACCTGGAACGTCTGCGCCTGGACCGCCGGGAAGACACTCTCCTCTCTCTTTTCTCCACAGACCGGGATCTAGATTTGGAATGCTTTTTTCTCGAATCCGAATAGTTTCTGCTCCTAGAACGTGCTCTTTTAGAGGTTAAACGCCTGGAAGTAGAACTTGACCTTGATTTTTTTTTCCTCTTCTTAGACCTGGAATGAGACTTAGAGCGACTCCTTTTTTGTTTCTTTGCATCGTGTTTTTTATCACTTCTATGGCTTTTTTCAAAAACTTTCTCAAGTCTCATTAGAGTCTCTCTCATTCGTGCTGCCACATCAGGCTGCACATCAGATGTTTCTGAATCTCTGGCTTCTTCCGCCTGTCCTGCTTCTTTCACAGCTTCAGCCTGTGGAATTTCTTCTGACTCTCCTGCCTCCACCACCAGTACTGGAACTTCTTCCGTAACAGTCTCAGGTCTCAGAGCTGCTTCCAAATCTTTTGCCTCTGCCTCTGTCCCTGCAGCTGCTTCTGAATCTTTCAGCTCTACAACAGCATCACGTATTGGAGCTGCTTCCAAATCTTTTGTCTCTGCCACATCAGCTGGACCGGCTTCCAAGTGTTTTAGGTTTCCAGTCATTTCAGATTCAGGAGTTGCTGCTGAGTCTTTTTCATCTGATGCATGTAAAGAACTAAAAGCTGTTTCTGGACCTGCCACAGTTGCTGGAGTAGTCTGCCTACCATTTACTTCTATTAAAGGCTCAGATGGTAGAGTTTGTTCTGTATCTTTCTTCTCAAC